>NC_135232.1:210575729-210888229 GCF_051348905.1 Ranitomeya variabilis | reverse complement strand
ATACGGCTGATAGGAGCAGCCCAATAGAGATTCATTGGGCCGTGTGTAATGCGTATTTTACGGACGTATTTTCTGCGCTCATACTTCCGTAAAACTCGCTAGTGTGACACCGGCCTCACTCTGATAGAACACTCAAAAGCTGCAGCTGATCAATGGCCGCTGATTGTCATGTAACCGCCAGGAACACAGCACTGATATCTCCACAGCAGCACCGATGCAGAAGGTGTTTTTTTGCTTGTTTCTTTGCTTTTTGTTTTAAATTATGTAGGGCACGTAAGCAATTAAGGAGAGGTTGTACAGTTTTCTTACAGTTTTACAGCATTTATGCTTGCCTGATTGCAATCATTCAATGGAAACTTCATTTTTTTCTAATACTGGATACAATTCTGCCCTGGTCATATGGTAGACAAAAGGTGTTTGGCTTGTGACAATGGCACTCACCCAATTATTACATCTTGTACACGAGCTCTAAATGTAATTTCAGTTTGTAAAAAGGAAGCCCTCATACAGCTCCATTATTGGAAAAACAACAAGTTACGAGTCCCAGAAAATGGTGAGACAAACAGAACTTTTTTTTTTTTTTTTTTACAACGTTCTCAATATTTTTAACCACTAAGACATTAAAGAAACATTATAGGGTTTGAATCAGCATAATCATGATGACATGAAAACTCATACTGTCAGGTCATTTTTACTGCATAATAAATGCTGTGAAAGCAAAACCTAGAAACCAATGGGAGAATTGCATTTTTCTTTATGGATCGGTGCCAGAGGCAATCACATTCATAAGAAATTGAAACATAATGTATGTTAGAGAATTGCACATTAGTATAGAATATGGACAAGTGCTATGCAAGAAAACATGGCATAGCACTCGGACCAGTGTTAATTTATGGGGAAGCTCACATCTGTGATTATTTTCTCATGCCAAATCAGCATGCGAGAACATTCGCAGCATGCTGCGATCGGCACCGATACTTAGCCGAGTCTCGGCTCACTCGCACCCATATAAGTCTATGGGTGCAAGTGACACAGCGCACATCACTCGGATATCATCCGAGTACGGTGCGGTATACATAGATGCTGGCAGTGGAGGAGATGGAGAAATTACTTTCTCCGCCTCCTCCGCAGCTGTACTCCAATTCTCTCTGTGCAAGAGGATCGGACCACAGTAGCATGACACTTGGCTTCCGCCCCCAGCAGAGCAGGAGCCGAGGGTCATTAGCATATCACATCTGATGCTCTCGCATTGGATTCCCTAAGCTACTGTGACTCCGACCTTAGACAGAGATGTTATTGCATTAGCACTGCCTCTTTTAGACAAATACATGATCACTGCATAACTGGAAGGTGAAAAGGCTATTTATTAAAACTCAACACAGCCGTAATTCTGACAACTGTTGAAGTATCAGAGCAATTTTCTCCTAATAATTGCCCATGCTTTGACAGCCCCAGTTACAGGAAAAATTTGCCCTCAGTGGGGCTCTCTATTTATATTTCTTATCTCATACGCTAAGATCAATTTTTGAAAGTCTATACTAGGTGAGGGAGAACATACAAACTTCATGCAGATGTTGTTATGGGTCAAGACAGGACCTAAATGATGTAAGTCAACAAGATCAACTATTGAGGATTCCATTCTGCAAAACAAGTTATAATACAAAAGCTAAAGTATATCAAATAGTAATATAAATGTTGTAAACTATGATAAAAGAAAAAAACTCTGCCAATTAAAGATGGGCACATTTATTTGAGTGGAATTGAATCCAACATAAATTTGCAAAAAATCAACATTCTGGAAGATACTTGTTTGTAATTCGCTCAGCGTAAATATAAATACATGGCAGCCAGCTGTGGCGTGAACTTTAGACGGCCATCACAAAGTTAAAAAAAGAGAAAAAAGAAAACTTCCCCCCTTGCTGCCCCCTTCATGCTATCCTACCTCCACAGCTCCATTACATCACTTATCCAGTTTTGCGCAGGCCCCGAAGTTTGCAGTCCATGGCTGACTCAAGATCAAAAAGACCAAAATCCACAAGTAGGCACTGGACCAAAGGTTTGATGTCGCGGAGGCATCCTGGACCAGACGATGGGCATTGAGCAGTGGTGATGGCTGGAAAGGTCAGCAATTATGTACAGTATGTTTTTCATTTCTTTTTAACCTTTTATTGCTTACCTCTGCAGCCTTTTCCACTGATCTCTGTCCAGTCCTAAGTACCTCCACCACACCGCATGCTCTGAGTCCTGCTCATGTCTGGCAGTGCCAGCCTAGAGTAAATTCTGAATATGCTACTCAACAGAGGACTGGACAGGGGGCAGGGAGAAGCAGGAGAGAGGGGCAATGAGGGAGTATTTTTTTTTTTTACATCTCATGTTCATAATGAGTTGTAAAAATAGCATTATAAGGGACAACCACTTTGCGGAAAATAACTTTTCTATTAATCAAATTTCTCAGTAAAATAAACATTAACAGCCAAATTAAAATTTTGTCAGATCCACTCATCTCCACTGCCAATGTATCAGAGACTCAAACCTGGGTGTAATCTCAATATTTGTTTGATTAATTAAAATTGAAATGCTTTTTAAATACACTCTGGGGCTGGTTAGTTACTACTGTCTTAAATTTTTACAGCTTAAATCTAGACTAAGCACAAGATGGCACATTCTGTATGATAAATTCATAGAATGATAGAGTTGGAAGGGACCTCCTGGGTCATCTGGTCCAACCCTCTGCTCAAAGCAGGATTCACTAAACCATCCCAGAAAGATGTCTGTCCAGCCTCTGTTTGAAGACTTTCATTGAAGGAGAACTCACCACCTCTCGTGGCAGCCTGTTCTACTCATTGAATGATCACCCTAACTGTCAAAAAGTTTTTTCTAATATCTAATCAGTGTCTCCTCCCATTCAGTTTCATCCCATTGCTTCTAGTCTTTCCTTGTGCAAATGAGAATAAAAATGATCCTTCTACAATGTGACAGCCCTTGAGATATTTGTAGACATCTTTTAAATCTCCTCTCAGTCTTCTTTTTTGCAAGCTGAACATTCCCAAATATGTGGATATTTCTTGATAGGTTAGACACTTTTCCTTATGTCACAATTTGGTTGAATTATTTTAAACCAGGGCTACATGAACCTTTTTGTTTGAGAGTCATAGCCTGAAACTGTGTGACAGGCACTTGTATAAACCAATGAGTATTTCCTCTGTATGCACCATTAGCTTAGTAAATCTCCCGTTACTGTATTTTTCGGATTGTAAGATGCATTTTTTCCTCAAAAAAGAGAAATGGGAGTGTGTCTTATAATCCGAATATAGCTTACCGCGAGGACAGCTGCTGTGGAGCTGGCAGTCTTGGCAAGAGTGGGACGATACTGCAGGGTCCAGGCTGGGAGAAGGGATTGTCCCAGTGATGCGAGGCTGTGCTGGACTTTCAGAAAATATCGGCTCCAGATATCTCAATCTTCAAAAGCACAGCCTCAGGTCGCCATTTTCCTGAAGCCACCAACAGTGAAATGTGCAAGGGACTCTGCTCACCGCCGACAATTTCTGAAAGATCAGCTCAGCCTCTCGCCGCCGGAACACCCCATTATCTCAGTCCAGGGCTCTTAGCATTGCACAACTCCTGCCGCCACTAGCTTCCCACTGCAGCGACTATGCCTCCTGTGAACCCGCTCCACCGCCGTCACCCCCCTGGTAAACTACAGTAAGATCAAATTATAAGATGCACCACCATTTTATTAAAAAAACTTTTTTTCTTATTTTCCGGCCTAAAATTTGTGGTGCGTCTTGTGATCCGGTGTGTCTTTTAGTCCACAAAATACGGTAACTGCTAAATTTGCTTTTTGGCATATTCGCTTATCACTATATGTATGTAAACCCATAGGGACAAAACTCTGAAATTAGTGGTACTATGAAATAAATAATTTTAATAATGGTGAATTATAATAAAAGGTTGTAATAGAATATTAACCCATTATCTACCAATGTCCTTTTTCTGGGACATTTAGCTTCTAGCAACTACGATTTTATAATTTTTATAATTAGGTCCAATTTTTTGTGTTGTGTTTGTAAAATGAATGTTTTCAAAATAGGAAATTATGTCATTGTTATTTTTAAATGAATATTGGGACGCCCTTTTCTGAAAAATCCGTAATTGTAAAAATTTTAATTTGGCAAGTAGTGGGTTAAAACTTCAATTTTGGAGCCAATTTTAGGTATGGAGACTGATTTCTAATGGTACGTAAGGTGCAAATAATTATTGATGAATTACATTGATTAAATTATGCTGACCTGTTAATATTTTTGAATTATACCTTGTGAAGTTAATAATCATATGAAGAAATATTTTGCAATTCTTTTTTATTTTTCATATATCTATACTTGTATTTAAAAGACATCTTGAAATTTTGTAGTATTCCACTGAGGTTTATCATATGCTGCCAATTCCTGTTCTGTAGAGATCATGTTCAGCAGTATTCTCATGGTCATCACTGGCAGTATTACAAGGAAAGATAACACCAATATACGGTATAAATAACACCAAATGCATGGCCTATAGGTTATTGGCACAACTGACCCTTTCCATGCACCGTGACCTCTTCTCAAGAGTATATTGAGGACATTGTCTCAAAGAAGTCATTAAACACCTCCAGACCATGTTTCCCATACAGTAATACCTTGATTGACAAGTGCATCTACTTGCGAATTTTCTAAGACACGAGCTGTTGCTCAGTCGAATTTTTGTTTTATGAAGCGAGCCAAGATCTGAGTTACAAACGAGCAAGCTTACGTCACACACCACTTAGTTATCCTGCCGTGCAAGTATCTCTGTCATTGCTGTTGCTTTGTTCTTCGACCAAGGGTCCTAAGAAAGTGAATTATTGCCCTGTCACTTTCTCATACTGCACTATTATGTGCACTCTCTGACTGTTTGGAGTGTTGGCTTTAGGGTTCAATATTTGCTACATTTATTTATATGTGGCCCTTTGCTTACTTGCTTTATTTATTTTTGATTTTCAGTGGGTACGGAAAGTATTCAGAACCCTTTAAATTTTTCACTCTTTGTTTCATTGCAGCCATTTGGTAAATTCAAAAAAGTTCATTTTTTTTACTCATTAATGTACACTTTGCACCCCATCTTGATTGAAAAAAATAGAAATGTAGTAATTTTAGAAAATTTATTAAAAAAGAAAAACTGAAATATCACATGGTCATAGGTATTTAGACCCTTTTCTCAGTAGAGTAGAAGCACCCTTTTGAGCTAGTACAGCCATGAGTCTTCTTGGGAATGATGCAACAGGTTTTTGACACCTCGATTTGGGGATCCTCTGCAATTCTTTCTTGCAGATCCTCTCCAGTTCCATCAGGTTGGATGGTGATCGTTTTTGGACAGCCATTTTCAGGTCTCTCCAAAGATTCTCAATTGGGTTTATGTCAGGGCTATGGCTGGGCTTTTAAGGTGAACCTTCAGCCAAGTCTGAGGTCCAGAGCACTCTGAAAGAATTTTTCATCCAGGATGTCTCTGTATTTTGCTATTTTCATGTTTCCTTCAATGGCAGCCAGTTATTCTGTCCCTGCAGCTGAAAAACACCCCATAGCATGATGCTGCCACTACCATGTTTCACTGTTGGGATTGTATTGGGCAGGTGATGAGCAGTGCTTGGTTTTCTCCACACATCCCGCTTAGTACTATCACCAAAAAGGTCTATCTTTGTCTCATCAGACCAGAGAATCGTATTTCTCATTGTCTGGGAGTCATTCATGTGTTTCTTAGCAAACTCTATGCGGGCTTTCATATGTCTTGCACTGAGGAGAGGCTTCTGTCGGGCAACTCTGCCATAAAGGCCCGACTGGTGGAGGGCTGCAGTGATAGTTGACTTTGTGGAACTTTATCCCATCTCCCTTCTGCATCTCTGGAGCTCAGCCACAGTGATCTTGGAGTTCTTCTTTACCTCTATCACCAAGAGTCTTCTCCCACGATTGCTCAGTTTGGCTGGACGGCCAGGTCTAGGAAGACTTCTCGTGGTCCCAAACTTCTTGCTTTTAAGGATTATTGAGGCCACTATGCTCTTAGGAACCTTGAGTACTGCAGAAATTCTGTTGTAACCTTGGCCAGATGTGTGCCTTGCCACAATTCTGTCTCTGAGCTCCTTGGCAAGTTCCTTTGACCTTATGATTCTAATTTGGTCTGACATGCATTGTGAGCTGTGAGGTTTTATATAGACAGGTGTGTGCCTTTCCAAATCAAGTCCTATTAGTTTAATTAAACATAGCTAGACTTCAATGAAGGAGTATAACCATCTCAAGGAGGATCACAAGGAAATGGGCAGCATGTGACTTAAATATGAGTATCTGAGCAAAGGTTCTGAATACTTATGACCATGTGATATTTCAGTTTTTCTTTTTTATTAAATTTCCAAAAAATTTTCCATTTTTTTTCAGTCAAGATGGAGTGCAGGGTGTACATTAATGTGAAAAAAATTGAACTTTTTTGAATTTACCAAATGGCTGCAGTGAAACTAAGAGTGAAAAATTTAAAGGGGTCTGAATACTTTCCGTACCCACTGTATAGTGCTGACTCTATGTCAATATCTTTATATTTTTTTTCCTTGATCTGTGGCTCATTATTATGTCAATTTTGTAAGTGCATTTTCATGCTATTGTATCATTCTATTCTGGGTCATCTGATTAACAGGGTTTTAGCTCTATTACGGGCTTCTGTATATTTCTATGTCATATTTGACTTTTGAAATGTTTTTAACTTTTGTTGCAGTTTTATAAATAATTGAAAATTATAATTATTTGGTGATCACTGTACTGTATAGCATGTTTGTTTTTCTAAGAAAGTGAGTGCCAGCACTGAGAAGAAAAGGATCATGTCCTTGGATGAAAAGCAAGAAATCATCGAAAAACAGAGTGAGGTGTGCGAGTTGTCAACTTGGCAATACAGTATGTTTGTTGTACTTCTACAATATGTATGATTTTGAAGCAAAGGAAGTCAATAAAGGCTACATTGCCAGCCAAGGGAGTCAAGATTATTTCAAGGCTCCAGACATCTGTCAATAAAGAGATGGAGAAATTATTGTTGGTGTGATTGACAGAGAAGAAGGAGATACCATGACCGAGATCATCAACTGTGAGAAGGCACAAGACATTTATGGAGATTTGGTGCAGTAGACAGAGGGAACATCAACAGACAAGGAAGAATCATTCAAAGCCAGTCAAGGATGGTTTGATAATTTTAAAAAGAGGACTGGCACATCAAGCATAGAGAGGCAGCACACTCGGATGAGAAGGCAGTTGACGATTTTATTGTCACTGTTTCTGAGCTGACAGTAGAAGAGGGATAGATCCCCCAGCAAGCCTTCAACTGTGGTGAGACAGGGCTTCTCTGGAAAAACATGTCGAGGAGGACACACATAATGGCAGAGGAGAAGAGCATGCCAGGCCAACCTATGAATGCAAGCGGTGACCGCAAGATCAAGCCGCTATTCGTATATCACTTTGAAAATCCCAGAGCCCTTAAGCTTCTTAAGATTTTTAAAGAAACACTGTAGGTTATGTGGTGGGCAAAGCCAAAGGCACCAGTGATTACTTACTGCAGTGAGTAAACCTGGTCTTTGGTCCTTCAGTCAAGAAGTACATTTTGGAAAAAAAATAACCCCTACAAGCCTTAACTAGGACCTCTATTTTCCAAACAACACAACCCCCATCCTGCAGCCAATGGAACAGCAGGTGATTTCAAATTTCGAAAAGCTCTACACTAAGAACCTGTTTTGGTGCTGCTTTGAGGTTACAGAAAGCACAAACCTCACCCTTCGAGAGTTGTGGAAGGATCACTACAAAATTGTGTCTTGCCTCAGAATTATCGCAGGGTGTTACCAGAAGAAACTTAAACTCTGTGTGGAAGAAGCTGTGGTCTGAGGTTGTGTCAGAAAGAGACATTGAAGGATTCGAACCTGAAGTGTTAGTGGTAGAGGAGATTGTGTCCCTCGGAAAGTCCATGGTCCTGGAAATGGATGAAGAAGACGTTAACAAACTCATCGAGAAGCACAACAAGGAACTGACAACTGAAGAATTAAAGGAGCTACAACAGCAGCAGCATATGGAGGTTGTGCATGAAATTAATGCGAAAGAGTCAGAGGTGCAGGAGGTAATCTGTACAAGTGAGATTAATCCCTTAGTGACTGGGCCAAATTTTTTTAATCTGACCAGTGTCATTTTATATGAGATTATTTTTTCATGGCACATTATTATTTATGATTATGGTAAATTTAGGTGTATATGTTTTTTACAAAAAATATCAGAAATTTGAGAAAAATGTAAAAAATAAGCAATTTTCAAACTTTGAAACTTTGAACGATTATCCCTTTAAACCAAATAGTCATGCCATAGAAAAATCTTAATAAATAGCATCTACCTCATGTCTACTTTAAATCAGTACCATTTGTAAAATGTTCTTTTATTTTGTTAGCAATTTAGGAGGATTAAAAATGTAGCAGCAAATTTTCATTTTTACAAGGAAATTTACTAAATTTATTTTTTGGGCCCTATCCGAGTTTGAAGTGACTTTGGAGGTCCTATATATTGGGAAACCCCCAAAAGTGATACCAGTTTTAAAACAGTACCCCCTGACATATTGAAAACTGCTGTCAGGTAGTTTATTAACCCTTCAGGTGCTTTTCAGGAATTAGTGCAAAGTGACATGACAGGAATGAAAAAGTGTATTTTTACCACCTAAATGTCAGTAACTTCTGAAGAGGCAGCTACAGCCGGCAGATCCTAAGGCGGCTATTTGGCCATGATTTGCCGTGGCAAGCATCAGGACCACACAATTGTGATCTCAGGGCACCGATGGGGATAAAGAGGAAGCCCCCACACTCTGTTAACCATTTGTATGATGTAGTCACTACTGACAGCATCATCTAAGAGGTTAAACAGATATGGATGATGCAAACACTGATCGTGGCTAATACAGCAAGATGGCAACTATAGTGTACAGCCAACAGCTGCTGGATTGTCACCTGTATGGGGAGGCTTTTCTCTTATATCTCAGGTCAGTAAAAAGACATATTGGCGGTCATTAAGGGGTTAAGGAAATGTTGGAAATGTGGTAGAAAATTTCAGAGATTATTGAAAAGAAACACCCTAATAAAGTTGCAGCAGGTCGTGCATTGGTGCTGTGTAATGACACTTGCCTCACTGATTTTCTCAACATTTTGAAAGGGAGGAACAAATAAACCGCCTTGGATAGGTTTTTATTGGAACGCCTTGCAAGTGAAAGCAAGGAAACTGAGGCAAAAAAGGCAAAAGTCAGTGAAGAAGATGGTTACATAAAGATGATTAGGTGAAGTTATTAAAAAAAAGTACAAAACAATAGTTTATTACACGTTTAACAGTTTTTCACATAGTACATTACTGCGTTTCTTATTAATAAAGCTATTTTTTCTTATTTAAAAACACCTAATAAAAATGTTTTGTGGTTTTGGGGGGCTGGAACGGACTAATAGCATTTCAATTCATTTTATTGGGGACATTTAATTTGATATATGAACAAACTGAGTTAAGAGTTTCAGTCACAGAACGAATTAACCTCGTAAGTCAAGGTATTACTGCAGTCCATGTGGCTAGAATGCAGTTATCGGCTGCAGAAGCAAAATGGTCAGCCCAATGGGAAAAAAGAATTAAAAAATCTAACATTAGAAAATCAAAATAGATTACAAAAAAAATATATTCACTTGTATATATTGTTTCTCAGTACTTGGTTATATATTTTCATAAGAAATTAGTAAAAATATATTAGACATGCATTTTTTAAAGGGAACCTGTCACCAGTTTCTACTATTTAATTTAAAGGGCCACTGTCACCCCCCTCCAGCCGTTATAAACTAAAAGAGCCACCTTGTGCAGCAGTAATGCTGCAGTCTAACAAGGTGGCTCTTTTAGTTTTTGATTCAGTTATTCCCTAAATAACGCGTTTTAAAATTTGTAGAAAATAACCTGTCCTCAGACCTGGAGGCGGTCCGAAGCTTCCTCGGTGAATCTCCCAACGGCCGTCACTCTTCTCTTCTGGGGATGTGGTCGCCGCCCCCTGAGCGCTGTTTCTTCTTAAATCCGGCGCCTGCGCTGTGCGTGCCTGCCTGGGGCAGGCACAGTCTTTATTGTCAGTCACAGCTCAGATCCAGGGTGCCTGACTGCGCCTGTGCGGGCAGTGCGGCCACCCTGTTGCTGAATCCCCGCCCCGCACTGTGTTATTCATTATGCACAGTGCGGGGCTGGGGTTCCTGGGCATGCGCACTGCGCTGTTCAGACGCTCCCCCGGTCCCCCGCCTTCCAGCGTTGCCGTAATATACAGGTTTCCTTGCCAGCGTTTGGAATGAAGCAGCCGCAAATAACAACGCTGGAAGGTGGGGGAGCTGGTGATACTGTGCTGATAGCTGCAACTTTGATCAAATCAATGTTTGATCTGTTACAGATATACCAGTTCTCTGAGTGCTGAGCTCTGAATAAACTCACCCACACCACTGATTGTCAGATTACTGTGTACACTGTGCATAGGCAGAAAGCTGCTGATTTTTTAATGGGAACAGGGAAATATACCACTCATAAATATGGAGAACTACATGACAGAAGGTTTACTAGTCCTCTAGTGATAATCTCCTGCTGATAAAACAGTAATTTTATCAAAACTACAGCAAGCAGCCCAGTAAGTGACACATCGCTTGAGTTGGGGTCTCTTTCTCTACATTATACTTCTCTCAGATTAGATGGATAAAAACTGTTGACAGATGCCCTGTAAGGGAATTCATCTTTACAACTACTGATTTTATATTGGACAAGGCTTTATGATCAGCTCATTGCTGTGCTTTGGACATTGCTAGCTGTTATTGCCAGGTTAGGTTCTGGCAGATACATATCCCATACAGCAATATGCCATGGAGGATGCCAACTATTCAAGTAAATGTATATTTACTGAGATCTGCTTGGGCTAATAGAGGTTCCCTTATAAATGTCCATCTAGAAAGCAGTAGTCTTGATGGGACAGCCAGTTTAATGATGATGACTTTGATGATGACACAATTTTGAGCTGGGAGCAATGATATCATATATTCTCATGTGCAAGTGGAGAGGTTGGATTTATTTAAAAAAAAAGTTGGAAGACTAAGTAAGATTAAGAAAAAAAAGACAGTAATAATGAAGAGTAGCTGCATTGAACAGATAGTCTCCCATAAGTAAACAGTTTATACGCGGCTCCAGTTTCTAATTTGCATATGGTATTCTGTATTAGAAACCTTTTTTTCTCATTTTCAATAAGATGCTTAATTATAGGATTTGAATATTTTATAACTCAAGAAATGTAATTTTATGAAAAGAAACTGTTTAATAAACTGAATCATGGTTGAAATAAAGAAAAAGGAAATCTTTAAAAATTTAAGCCTATTGAATTAAAATAAATCATTGAAGATTTTATGAAAAAGTCACAACCCATAAATATGTCAAAGCAGTGCAGAATCAAGACTGGGCTTATAAAAGCATAAGTCGTCCAGTCAAGAGAGGGCAGATGATGAAACATTCATGACTCTTTGAGCGTGTCAGTACCAACTGAGGTCATTAAAGGGCATAAGGGAAGCACAAAATATGGAGATGAATGGTGACAATGGTTGCTAACACTTTGGTGAGCCTAGTTATGATAAGAGGGTATTTTCCAATGCCGCAAAGGCTACTATCTCTAAAGAGGTTGTCCACTACTTTTTCATTGATGGACTATCCTTAGGATAAGTAATCAATGACTGATTAGCCGTTGTCCGACACCAGGCACTCCTGCCGATGTCAGCCAACTGCTCTATTGCGGAGCTAGTCCGTCTTCTGGTAGTGGGTGTGGTAGGGTGCCGCACATCTGCCTCCTCTTGATTTGAATAGGAGGCAGATGTAGGAAGGTATCTGGAGACTAGATTGGGGATGCATGAAGGAGATAGATTATGGACGGCTTTGTAAGTCATTGCTAACTGTTTAAACTGAATTCACTGGGGAATTGGGAGGCAATGAAGGGATTGAAAGAGGGCAAAGGCAGAGGAGTAGAGATGGGAGAGGTTGTATAATTAGGCAGCAAAGTTAAGGATGGACTGGAAAGATGCAAAAGTGTTAGTCACAGGAGTATATTGCAATAGTCGAGGAGGTAGGTGTTGAGAGCATGAGCTTATATTTTTGTAGATGGGTTGAGGTGGATTCTGGAAATGTTTTGAGCTGGAGGAAGCAGAATATGTAAGTACCTTTGTGTGCGACAATGTATAAGCACATCATGGTCTCACTCCCTGTACCTGAATGTAAAATTACAGATCAAGAATAGTACTGCATACTGCGTAAGCAATGCTGTGTCTTATGAAAGTACTGCATATACAAGCAATCTCGTGAAAAAAAAATCTTTATTATAGTAGAAAAAAAGAAACATATTTTGTACCTCCAAGTCCAAACTCACCTATCCAATAACACAATCAGCATTTTATCTTGCATGATGGGCTTTGTAAAGAAAATATACCTCCTCGAAAAAATAAAATATAAATTGATGAATAAGTTGGATGAGGAGCCGACATGTTGCTTGTGCACCCAATGCAGCAGTACTGAGGCCCGAAGGGGGAGGACGGCCCGCCACCACCAGCTACTACTTGCTGGATGTGCTGAAATGTGTTGCAGTACAGGGAACCCCCCGACTCCCTGCACTGCAACACACGCCGCCGGCCAATCAGAGGCTGGCAGCTGATGCTGAAGTGCCCATGACTGGCAGTGACATCATGTTCCATGATGGGGACACCGGAGTCAGCTGCCGGCTTCCACACAGGCTGTAGAAGATAATCCCACATGGCTTGGGAGCGTTGGGAAATGTGAGTAGTTTTGTTTGTTCTTAATGTATTACAAATCAGGGCACATTATCGCAGGATGTGGGACATGTATATATGAGTATGGAACCCATTATACTAGGATGGGGCACATATACCCGAATGGGGAACATATATATGAGAATGGTGCAAACACATTATGTTTAGTGTTGAGCGATACCGTCCGATACTTGAAAGTATCGGTATCGGATAGTATCAGCCGATACCCGAAAACTATCGGATATCGCCGATACCGATACCCGATACCAATAAAAGTCAATGGGACACCAAGTATCGGAAGGTATCCTGATGGTTCCCAGGGTCTGAAGGAGAGGAAACTCTCCTTCAGGCCCTGGGATCCATATTAATGTGTAAAATAAATAATTAAAATAAAAAATATTGATATACTCACCCGTCTGGAGGCCCCTGCACCTTACCGCTGTTAACCGGCAGCCTGCTTTGCTTAAAATGAGCGCGTTCAGCACCTTCCATGACGTCACAGCTTCTGATTGGTTGCGTGCCGCTCATGTGACCGCCACGCGACCAATCACAAGCCGTGACGTCATTCTCAGGTCCTAAATTCCGAATTCTAGGAATTTAGGACCTGAGAATTAAGTCACGGCTTGTGATTGGTCGCGTGGCGGTCACATGAGCGGCACGCGACCAATCAGAAGCCGTGACGTCATGGAAGGTGCTGAACGCGCTCATTTTAAGCAAAGCAGGCTGCCGGTTACCAGCGGTGATGTCCAGGGGCCTCTGGAGAGGTGAGTATATCAATATTTTTTATTTGTATTCTTTATTTTTTACATGGATATGGATCCCAGGGCCTGAAGGAGAGTTTCCTCTCCTTCAGACCCTGGGGACCATACACTGTGAACTTCCGATTCCGATTCCCGATACCACAAAAGTATTGGATCTCGGTATCGGAATTCCGATACCGCAAGTATCGGCCGATACCCGATACTTGCGGTATCGGAATGCTCAACACTAATTATGTTACAATAGGGACTTATTTACGAGGATGGGGCACATAGTTACCAGCATGGGGGACACAAATACCAGGATGGGGACATGTATACTTGGATAGGGGACATATATACCTGGATGGGGCTCATTATACCATAATGGGGGATATTATACCAGGAAGGGGACCAGGATGGGTGACATTATACCAAAAAGGAGGCCAGGTTAGGAGACATTATCTCAGCAAGGGGCTTAGTAAGGGGGATTATTACTGAAGGGGTCTCCCTTATTACGTATCATCCTCTCTAGTTATGTATGGGAAGTTTCCTTATTATGTAGCATCCTCTGTTGTTATGCACACTGCTGCCCCATTATTACACAGTATTAAGTCTTGTTATATATAGCACTGTCACTTATATAGCGTATATTAATTATTAATTGTTTTTTGTATTAACATCTCCCTCTCTTTATTACATACAATCTTCTCCTGTTAGATAGAAAATGTAATGACTGCTGATAGAACAACATCTGACCGGAAGACCAGTCTATCTGCCTTTTCTATCAGAAAATATTCTTTACCACCATCATCAGTCATTTCAGTTTATATCTTAGAAGACAAGAAGGTATCAAGTAAAGAATTGGGCACAATAAATAACAAATAACTAGAATCTCATGTAAGGGACGGTGCTGTACATGACCAGAGAGGACACTGTGCAATAAGGGATGGCAATATACATAACGAGAGGAGGCTATGTAATAGATATTTATATATACCGTATTTTGCGGATTATAAAATGCTCTGGATTATGACTCACCCCAAATTTTGAGGAGAAAAATAGGATTTTTTTTTTTTAAATATTAATATGGTGGTGCTTCTTATAATCCATGCATCTTATTGCTTAATGTGGTGGCTGTGGTGAAGCGGGGTCCCAGGGAGGAGGCAGGAGTGGGTGATGCTACAGGCCACAGGCTGGGATGAGGAGGTGTTCCGATGTGCAGTGCGCCGCGTTGCTGCGGGTGTCTGGTGCTGCAGGGGGGTCTGGCAGTACTGCCTGATGCAGCTGAGGGTGTCTCCGGTACTGAGGGTGCCCAGCAGTGCTAGGTGGGTGTCCGTTGCAGCAGAGGTGTACAGAGGTGCTGCCTGGTACTGCTGCGGGTGTCCTCCAGGTGGTGCTGCGGGGGTGGTTCCGGTGGTGCGTCGGACACCCCCTCATCCCTGCCTGCGCCCTGCAGCAACGGTACCGGTAAGGTATATATGCATTGTAAGGCGCCCCCCCATTTTCCCCTCAAATTTTGAAAAATATGGTATATATATCTACTACATAGTCTCCTCTCGTTTTGTGTATTGCCATCCCTTCCTTATTACACAGTGCCATCTCTTGTCATGTATATATATATATATATATATATATATATATATATATATATATATATATATATATATATCTTGGTTGCCATAAAAGGAATGGGGCCCAAACACATTTCTTGCACAGGGGCCTCAAGATGTCAGTGAGTTAGATACGAAAGCAAGTACAGATGAAAATATAAAAAAGTTTGTAACCTATCTCATCAGAGAAATATTCTTCTTTGTACACATACAAATTAATTTTTGCCGCTCCGCTTCCTGAACTGATCATTTACTATTTATTACAGCAACTTATCTATCTTACTTATGACAATAGGGATGACCAGCTCAATGAGGGATCAGATTACATCTGCCTATAGAGGTCTATGTACAAGGGAAAGGGAAAAGATGGAAGTAGAAGAATGTAGTATAGTTCTTCTGATTGACTATGTTGCTTATCCCAAGTGCCCATGGATACCTAAGCTACTAAAATGCCCTGCACATGGGGTAAGTGACACAGTGAATCAAAAGAACTATACTACATTTCTAATGATTACACCTATTACATATTGGAATAGGATGTTGGAGATTGGAAAACCCCTTTAATGTGAATGGGCGTCTTTTTAACAAAAAATTGCTACTGGGATACTACTGTACATGTAGGAAATTAAAAAAGAAAGACCTGATCAAAATTTTATAAATTTTCCTTCTGTTCACTGTTTTTCTATAAAGTATCTTTTTTACTTTTTATAAAGTTGATTTCCGTATCTGTAATGTCCATAAGACCATGTGTAATGTACTTCTGTTATTTTATTTCTTAATAAGTGCTGTGAAGACACATGCTGTTTCCTTGGTAGCAGCTGGTGGTACTGCTTGGATTCAATTAAAAATAATTACTTAAATTGCTTAAATTACCATCAGTGTAATAAATTAAAAGCCATGAAAATAATCAATTAAAAAGAATAGGCCAGTTATAAGTATAAATAATTGATTATTAAATATATATATGTATATTTATAAATATATATTAATCTTTGTCATGAAGCATAGATATTTCCTAAATATAAAAAAAACACAGATACACTGTATGCGTGAATCAGCTTCGAGGTGCAGAAATCCCAGTGGGATGGAATTACTCACCTAGGATAGTTGTGCTAACTAGAGATGAGCGAACCTTTTAAGGTTCAGTTCAGTTTGGCAAATGTCCCAATGTTCACCGAACAAGTTTGCCAAACATGTTCGACGATCGGTTCGATGAACATACCAGAACTCAATTGATTTCAAAGGGAGGCAAAACCAAATGCATAGACAATACCTTCAGGGGGGGCCAAAAAACAGCCAAAACAGCTAAAATTAGGGGCAGACACAAGGATAAGTGGCATCAATTGACCCATCAATTGCACTATAAATAAATAATTTAAAGAAAGTAGACGTGGATTCCCCTTTATTTTTGATAACCAGACAGGCAAAACTGACAGCTGTGGGCTGCAACTTAACCAGTCACATAATACAATAAAGTGTGAATTTACCCTAAGTAAGTAGTTTCATTTTTTTATGTCTTGTACTTCTTGTAATTCTTGAATAGGTCTTCACTGAAAAATGTGAATGTCTCAACCAGTAACCTAATCATACATAAAAATGTACACAAGAAATGTTCGGTATAAAAATATTTTTTTTTAAATATATTAAAATATGTATAAAGAAAAGTAAAAATCACTCTTCATTTCAGCTTAATGCTTAGTATACACTCATAATTATCTATTGTAGTCAGTAGTTACTTTATCCTACCGTATTCTTAAGTGCAATGATGTGAAGTCTTGGACCCAAACCAATTATACTCTGATGGCCTATTGTGATATAGTAACATGACGTGGCATACTATAATTAGCAAAAAATGTCTGAAAAAAGTAGACAATTACCGTACAGCAATTTTGGAGCAGAAATCTATCATACAAGTTTGTATCTGGAAAATTTCTTACATTCCTAAAATGCATCGTCTGCTACCTTTTTCGAAAGAACAGGAAACCACAAAAATGTCTATGGTCAACAATACTTTTTAATATAATAGAAGTCAATAGTAAATATATCTAAACATATGGCTATGGGTTTGCTCACTGTTGCACAGTTTAGTTTTCAAATATGCAACAACTGACAAACCATATTTTAAAGGTTAACCCCTTCATGACCCCAGCTTTTTTCAGTTTTGCATTTTCGTTTTTCGCTCTCCTCCTTTCTAGAGCCATACCTTTTTTATTTTTCCATCAATATGGCCATGTGAGGGCTTATTTTTTGTGGGACAAGTTGTACTTTTGAACAACATCATTGGTTATTGCATGTCATGTACTAGAAAATGGGAAAAAAATTCCAACTGCGGTGAAATTTCAAAAAAAAGTGCAATCCCACATTTGTTTTTTGTTTGGCTTTTTTGCTAGATTCACTAAATGCTAAAACTGACCTGCCATCATGATTCTCCAGGTAATTATGACTTCATAGACACCAGACATGTCTAGGTTTTTTTTATCTAAGTGGTAAAAAAAATCCAAACTTTGCTAAAAAAAAAAAATTGTGCAATTTTCCGATACCTGTAGCATCTCCATTTTTCGTGATCTTGGGTTGGGTGAGGGCTTATTTTTTGTGTACCGAGCTGCTGCTTTTAACGATCCCATTCTGGTGCAGATACTTTCTGTTAATCGCCCGTTATTGCACTTTAATGCAATGTCGAGGCGACCAAAAAAAAAATTCTGGCGTTTTCAAATTTTGTTTCTCTCTACGCCATTTAGTGATCAGGTTAATCCTTTTTTTATTGATAGATCAGGCGACTCTGAACAATACCAAACATGTGTACATTTGATTTTTTTTCATTTTATTTTGAATGGGGCAAAAGGGGTGATTTAAATTTTTGTATTTTTTTTATTTTTTTCATATTTTTTTAAACTTTTTTTTTTACTTTTGCCACGCTTCAATAGTCTCCATGGGAAGCTAAAAGCTGGCATAGCCTGATCGGCTCTGCTACATAGGAGCGGTGCTCAGATCGCTCCTATGTAGTCGAATTGCTGCATTGCTATGAGCTCTGACCACAGGGTGGCGCTTACAGCAATCCAGCATTAACAACCATAGAGGTCTTCAATAGACCTCTGGTTGTCATGCAGACACATCGCTGACCCCCAATCACATGACGGGGTCAGTGATGCGCTCATTTCCGTCCCTATGGCCGGAAGCGCTAGTGAAATGCCGCTGTTAGCATTTGACAGCGGCATTTAACTAGTTAATAGCAGCGGGTGGATTGCAATTCCACCCGCTGCTATTATGGGCTCATGTCAGCTGTAAAAAACATCTGAAATGTCCCAGCTTTGATGCGGGCTCACCGCCGGAGCCCGCATCAAATGCGGGGGTTCTGACCTATCCCGTCCAAGGTCAGAAAGGGGTTAAAGGGAAACAGTCACCATAAAAAATACTATTAACCTGCAGATATGGGGTTAATTTGTAGGTCAATAGTGCTATAAACTTCCCCGGTGCCCACACTTCGCAGAACGCTGAGCGCTGAGGGAAAAAAAATAAGTTATTCTCCTCGGCAGCGTTTGGGTTTTAGTCACGATGGCGGCGCCGTTGATGGTTCTGTCACCACTCAGTGTATAGACCCACCAATGAAAGTTTTGAATGCAGGAAACTTGGGCGCATTTAAAGGAAGTTATTTGGGTCCCTGCAATCTGTAGTCTATAGTTTGTGTTACAGTTTTTTTTTGTTTTGTTTTTTTACTTAGGGATCAACATGTTGTGCACATAGCCCTATTGATACATCTATACTCAACTTATGATGGTGATTGTTGAAAACCTCCAGGAAAAATTTACTGTGCAGAACAAAGTTATATATTGCCAAGTCACAATCTCCAGACATATGATGCACTATTATGTCCTTTGTCTGGTGTGAGTATACAGACTCAGCCAGCACCTGTCTCTACCTACTAAAATGCTTCTGTCAATCCCTGGCAGTGTCAGTGTAAATAATGCAAACCAGATGGGGTATCCTTTGGGGCCCCATCAGCTTCCCATGTGATGCCTCTGTTGCTGCCATCTTAGTACTCCTGTACATCCTAGAAATAGGATGAGCTTCATAGGCAGGGCATCCAGGGCAAGTGCTGGGGCCCTGAGCAGGTGGGGGGCCCACTCGCCATTGGGGACACTGGCTTGCTATGGGGCCACAAGTGGGGCCCACCAGCTTGCTCAGGGCCCCATTACCTGGGATACTTGCCTCTCCCCTTTCCTCCACTGCAGCGTCTTCCAACTGACTGTGACATTCAGATCAGAGGGCTTGATGACGTCACTAGTGTGTGATCTCTGTCTGAATAGTCACGGTGCAGGGAACCGGAAGACTGTGAAGCTGAGAAGTCCAGAGCAGAGCAGCGGCCAGCGAGGAGGATTCGAGTATTTCAGTTTTTTTATGTTTGGAGCAATATATGGGGACAATCATAGACTGGAAGATTATATGGGGCCCATCATATACTGGAGCATCATATGGTGCCCACTATATATGGAGCATCATATGGGGACCATTATATATGGAGCATCATATGGGGCCCATCATATAATGGAGCATCATATGGAGCCCATTATATATGGAGCATTATATGGGGCCCGTTATATAAGGATCATTATAGGGGGCCCATTCTGTTTGGGGCAATATATGGGGGCCCATCATATACTGGAGCATTATATGAGGCCCATCATATACTGTATGGAGCATTATATGGGGCCTTTTCTGTTTGGAGCAACATATGGGGCCCATCATGTACTGGAGCATTAAATGGGGCCCATCATATACATAATGGAACATCATATGGGGCCCATTATATATGGAGCATTATATGGAGCCCATTATATATGAAGCATCATATGGGGCCCATTTTATATGGAGCATTATATGGGGCTCATTTTCTTTGGATCAATATCATTTCATGTACTGGAGCATTATATGGTGCCCATCATATACTGTATGGAGTATCATATGGGACCCATTGTATATGGAGCATTATATGGGGCCCATTATATATGGAGCATCATATGAGGCTTATTATATATGGAGCATTGTATGGGGCCCAATCTATTTGGAGCAATATATGAGGCCCATTATTTTCTGGAGCATTATATGGGGTCCATCACATATTGTATGGAGCATTATATAGGGCCTATTCTGTATAAAGCATTACATGGGGCCAATTCTTTATGGAACAATATATGGGGCCCATCATATACTGTATAGAGCATTATATGGGGCTCATGTATGGAGCATTATGTGGGGCCCAGCACACACTGTATGGAGCAATATATGGGACTCGTTATAGTGTATGGAGCATTATTTGAGGCTCATACTGTATGGAGCAATATATGGGGTTCATTATACTGTATGGAGCATTATATGGGGCTCATTATGTATCGAGCATTATATGGGGCTAATTATACTGTAAAGAGCACTATCTGTGGCTAATTTTACTGTATGAAGCATAATATGGGGTAAATTATTCTGTATGGAGCAGTATATGGGGCTCATTTTTCTGTACGGAGAACTATGTAGTGCCCAAAATACAGTATGGAGGACTATACTGTCCGGTTTCTGAGCTATTGTAGAATGCACAATAGATATCACTCTTGTAATTTAAGAATTAAGTGAAATCTTGGGCATTGTACTATACCTATATTTCTCTATCTTATCTGTGCATCATGAATCATGGTATGTGTTAAAGGGGCCCACTGAGACTCTTTCGCCCAGGGTCCACGAAAATCTGAAGATGGCCCTGTTCATAGGAGACCATGATTTTCAATATATACTGTAATACTGAAGTATTGTATATTATATAGCAAAAGCAAACAAACAAGCACAAGTTTAAGTTCCCTTGGCAGGACTGAGAAAAGTAAAGATCATTAAAAACGTTTTTAAAGAACGAAAATATTTGGTTTTGAGTTGCAAAAGTCTGATCTATCAAAATATAAAATTATTTAACCTGTATAGTAAAAGCTTTGATGTGTTTCCCCTCACAACACATCCATCAAAAAATGCACTAATAAGTGATCCAAATATCGTATGTATCCTAATTGGCTCCAATTAGGTTCTTAGATTCTAAGAAAATGGTGGCACAAACAAATACTTTTTTACAAAGTTCTGAATTTTTTTTTGCAGGTAAAAAAAAATTACAAGTTTGGTATCGCTGCAATTATACTGATCTGAAGAATTATGTTGCCAGGTCAGTCTTAATGTACAATGAATGCTTTAAAAAAATTAAAAAGTCAGAATTGCATTGCATCCATTGTTTCACAGCATTTGGATTTTTTTTCCTGTTTTTGAGAATATTACATGGTAAAATGAGTGGTGTCATTCAATGCTACATCATGTCTCACAAAAAACAAGATTTAAAGCCAATCCTTAAGCACTGCATCAGTGACTACTTTTATTTTTCCGAAAGTTATTAATCTAAGAGATAGTAAAAATTGCACCTTATTTTGCTGTGAGTTAAGGTCAATACAAACTGCATTATTTTCATGACCTGAAATCTAGAATAAATGTTGAGATACTAAAACATAGTGTTCAGCTTAACCTTGTGTACAAAATATTAGGAAAGATTTTGTGAAGGATTAATACATGGTACGATTATCTAAGATGAAATTGTAATCTTTTACCTTTTTTCTTTTCTTGAAATATTTTGAAGTACCTTGAAACTCTGGCTTACAATTTCAGTTGATCCAGAACTTTATTGCACAGTGTCACGTTCTCTGTTGTACAATACTTTTTAAGTAATGCCGAATGTTTTATCAATGACAGTAGTTTCCTTAAAGGAAAAAAAAAACAGTCGAACTTAAAAGTTTTGTTTGTAACTTTCATTTCCCGTTTTCCATTTACTGGAATCTATTATGACATTTCTACATATGATTTTTGGAGCCTAAAGTACCATAAAACAGCGAGTTCTTGAATATTTCTTCAGTACAGTATATTCTAAATGTAACTTCAAGATCAAATCTATCAAAAATGAAAAATAAGGCTCTGTTAATGCAAACTTATTCATAGACTTCCCCTGAGCTGATGGATGCTAAAGGAGTATCTCATATGTGGTACGTTGGCAAAATGCAACAGCAAATGTCATGACACCAAAGTTAGGCTACTTTCACACTAGCGTCGTGCACTGCACGTCGCTATGCGTCGTTTTGTAGAAAAAACGCATCCTGCAAAAGTGCTTGCAGGATGCGTTTTTTCTACATAGACTTGCATTAGCGACACAGTGCGACGCATTGCTACACGTCGCAACCGTCGTGCGATGGTTGCGTCGTGTTGCGTTGGACCGTCGCCACCAAAAAACGTTGCATGTAACTTTTTTTGGTGCGTCGTGTCCAGCATTTCCGACCGCGCCCCCTCCTCCCCGCACCTCACAATGGGGCAGCGGATGCGTTGAAAAACAGCATCCGCTGCCCCGTTGTGCGGCGCATTCACTGCTAGCGTCGGTACGTCGCAACGATGCAATTCGTCGTGCGTCGTACGACGCTAGTGTGAAAGTAGCCTTAAGAGAGGTACATTTTCAAATAAAAGCAATGCCTGTATTCCATCATTAAGTATTACAAGACAGGCAATGGTTCAGCCATTAAAAGTTAATTTAATTTTTACCATACCATACAAAAACTTACTTGGGTACATGCTAGTGATGAGCGAACGTGCTCAGTAATACATATATATCACTCGAGCATCTGGGTGCTAGGATATGCTCAGCACGTGGGGAGCATTGGCTGGTGCTTGGTTTGAATGCTTGAGTCCCCGCCCCGCATGTTTGGTTTCTGTTACGCTACCAATAAACATGCGGGGAATGTCTGACAATCACTGTAATGTCATAGCCATCTTGGTAGTGGCATTACTGTGATTGGTGGCAGCATTACCTCATCTTAGGTTATAAAAGGACTGGTGCTGCCATGTTTGGTTCATTGAGGCCATAGCATGGCTTAGGGACAGCTGTGATTGGAGGGAGAGAGTGCTTGTCCAAGCCTGTGTGTGCACACTTTCATTAATCAGAGTCATCTAGTGGTGCTGGAGGTGCTAATGCTGAACCATCATAGTAAAAGTCCTACTAAGTGCTTATCTTGTTCTCTATCTGTTTCTCTGTGATACATTCTGCATCTAGCCTAGGAACAACTGCTGGAGCAAAGAGAGTGGCTGAATACAACTTCTAGGCAAGGTTTAGGGCTTTGCAATCCATTACTAAATACATAGCTGCTGCAAGTGACCACATTTTTTGGGGGTGAATAAATTGACTATATTGTCATGCATACATTTTAACCCCTTTACCCCTAAAGGGGTTTGCACTTTAACCCATTACTTGCCAAATTAGTAATTTTTTTTTTTTATTTAATGACAGATTTTTAATGATTTGGGTCCTAATGAATCAGAAACGTAATTTGCTAAATTTTTCAAGTACGGATTTTTCAGAAAAGGGCATCCTAATATTCAATTACAAATGACAATGACATGATTTCCTATTTTGAAAACATTCATTTTACAAACACAGCACAAAAAATTGGACCTAATTATAAAAATTATAAAATCTTAGTTGCTAGAAGCTAAATAATAGGTGTCCCAAAAAAGGACATTGCATATCTGTTAGATTTGTATATGTCCCTCACTAATGATGTTAGGTGTGTGTGTGTGTGTGTGTGTGTGTGTGTGTGTGTGTGTGTGTGTGTTTGTGTGTGTGTAAAATTTTGGAGCTGTAGGTGTTAAATTTAAGGACTAATTCACAGAAAAAACTGGGGTTGGCTCCTGTGCAATTTTATCCGCCAGAGAGGGAAAGCCAGTGACTGAGGGCAGATATAAATAGCCTAGAGAGGGACCATTGTTATTGGCCCCCCTGGTTAAAAACATCTGCTCCCAGCCAGCCGAGAAAAGGCGCATCTGTAAGATGCGCCAATTACGGCACTTAGCCTCTCTCTTCCCATTGCCCTGTAGAGGTGCTATATGGGGTAAATAGGGGGTTAATGTCACCTTGCTATTGTAAGGTGACATTAAGCCCGGTTAATAATGGAGAGGTGTCAATAAGACACCTATCCATTATTGATCCAATAGTATGAATGGGTTAAAAAAATACACACACATTAAAAATAAAGTCTTTAAATGAAATAATTAAACACACAGGTTTACCATCTTTATTACACCTTCAATTCAAGTGAAGCCCTCATTCTTTAGTAAAAAATCCAAAATAAAAAAACAACAATATCCCATACCTGTCCGCTGTACAGTCAAGTCCTATGCTGCAATCCATCTCAAGGGGTTAAATACAACCCCTGGAAAAAATTATGGAATCACAGGCCTTGGAGGATGTTCATTCAGTTGTTTAATTTTGTAGAAAAAAAGCAGATCACAGACATGGCACAAAACTATAGTCATTTCAAATGGCAACTTTCTAGCTTTAAGAAACACTAAAAGAAATCAAGAACAAAAAATGTGGTAGTCAGTAATGGTTCCTTTTTTTAATTATGCATAGGGGAAAAATTATGGAATCACTCAATTCTGAGGAAAAAATTATGGAATCACCCTGTAAATTTTTATACCAAAAAATAACACCTGCATCAAATCAGATCTGCTCGTTAGTTTGCATCTAAAAATGAGTGATCACACCTTGGAGAGCTGTTGCACCAAGTGGACTGACATGAATCATGGCTCCAGCACGAGAGATGTCAATTGAAACAAAGGAGAGGATTATCAAAGTCTTAAAAGAGGGTAAATCATCACACAATGTTGCAAAAGATGTTGGTTGTTCACAGTCAGCTGTGTCTAAGGGTACTGTCACACAGTGCCATTTTCATCGCTATGACAGTACGATTCGTGACGTTCTAGCGATATCGTTACGATATCGCAGTGTCTGACACGCAGCAGCGATCAGGGACCCTGCTGAGAATCGTACGTCATAGCAGATCGTTTGGAACTTTCTTTCGTCGCTTGATCACCCGCTGACATCGCTGGATCGTTGTGTGTGACACCGATCCAGCGATGTGTTCGCTTGTAACCAGGGTAAACATCAGGTAACTAAGCGCAGGGCCGCGCTTAGTAACCCGATGTTTACCCTGGTTACCAGCGTAAACGTAAAAAAAACAAACAGTACATACTCACATTCCGGTGTCTGTCCTCCGGCGTCTCAGCTTCTCTGCACTGTGAGCGCCTGCCGGCCGGAAAGCGAGCACAGCGGTGACGTCTGACGTCACCGCTCTGCTTTCCGGCTATGGTGCTTACACAGTGGAGAGAAGCAGAACGCCGGGGGACAGACACCGGAATGTAAGTATGTACTGTTTTTTTTTTTTACGTTTACGCTGGTAACCAGGGTAAACATCGGGTTACTAAGCGCGGCCCTGCGCTTAGTAACCCGATGTTTACCCTGGTTACCCGGGGACTTCGGCATCGCTCCAGCGCCGTGATTGCAAAGTGTGACCGCAGTCTACGACGCTGGAGCGATAATCATACGACGCTGCGACGTCACGCATCGTGCCGTCGTAGCGATGAAAATGGCACTGTGTGACAGTACCCTAAAATGTGGACCCAATACAAACAACATGGGAAGGTTGTTAAAGGCAAACGTTCTGGTAGACCAAGGTAGACATCAAAGCATCAAGACCGGAAACTTCAAGCAATATGTCTCCAAAACAGGAAATGCACAACAAAACAAATGAGGAACGAATGGGTGGAAACTGGAGTCAACGTCTGTCAGCGAACTGTAAGACCGCCTAAAGGAAATGGGATTTACATACAGAAAAGCTAAACAAAAGCCATCATTAACACCTAAACAGAAAAAAAACAAGGTTACAATGGTCTAAGGAAAAGCAATTGTGGACTGTTGATGACTGGATGAAAGTCATATTCAGTGATGAATCACGAATCTGCATTGGGCAAGGTGATGATGCTGGAACTTTTGTTTGGTGCCATTCAAATGAGATTTATAAAGATGACTGCCTGAAGAGAACATGCAAATTTCCACAGTCATTGATGATATGGGGCTGCATGTCAGATAAAGGCACCAGGGAGATGCCTGTCATTACATCTTCAATAAATGCACAAGTTTTTGTTGATGTTTTGGACACTTTTCTTATCCCATCAATTGAAAGGATGTTAATAGATAAGCCATTATTTCTTATTTTTAGGGACTCTATAGCAACGGGGTCTGTTCCGCAGGACTGGCTCATAGCAAATGTGGTGCCAATATTCAAAAAGGGCTCTAAAAGTGAACCTGGAAATTATAGGCCAGTAAGTCTAACCTCTATTGTTGGTAAAATATTTGAAGGGTTTCTGAAGGATGTTATTCTGGATTATCTCAATGAGAATAACTGTTTAACTCCATATCAGCATGGGTTTATGAGAAATCGCTCCTGCCAAACCAATCTAATCAGTTTTTATGAAGAGGTAAGCTATAGGCTGGACCACGGTGAGTCATTGGACGTGGTATATCTCGATTTTTCCAAAGCGTTTGATACCGTGCCACACAAGAGGTTGGTACACAAAATGAGAATGCTTGGTCTGGGGGAAAATGTGTGTAAATAGGTTAGTAACTGGCTTAGTGATAGAAAGCAGAGGGTGGTTGTAAATGGTATAGTCTCTAACTGGGTCGCTGTGACCAGTGGGGTACCGCAGGGGTCGGTATTGGGACCTGTTCTCTTCAACATATTCATTAATGATCTGGTAGAAGGTTTACACAGTAAAATATTGATATTTGCAGATGATACAAAACTATGTAAAGCAGTTAATACAAGAGAAGATAGTATTCTGCTACAGATGGATCTGGATAAGTTGGAAACTTGGGCTGAAAGGTGGCAGATGAGGTTTAACAATGATAAATGTAAGGTTATACACATGGGAAGAAGGAATCAATATCACCATTACACACTGAACGGGAAACCACTGGGTAAATCTGACAGGGAGAAGGACTTGGGGATCCTAGTTAATGATAAACTTACCTGGAGCAGCCAGTGCCAGGCAGCAGCTGCCAAGGCAAACAGCATCATGGGGTGCATTAAAAGAGGTCTGGATACACATGATGAGAGCATTATACTGCCTCTGTACAAATCCCTAGTTAGACCACACATGGAGTACTGTGTCCAGTTTTGGGCACCGGTGCTCAGGAAGGATATAATGGAACTAGAGAGAGTACAAAGGAGGGCAACAAAATTAATAAGGGGGATGGGAGCACTACAATACCCAGATAGATTAGCGAAATTAGGATTATTTAGTCTAGAAAAAAGACGACTGAGGGGTGATCTAATAACCATGTATAAGTATATAAGGGGACAATACAAATATCTCGCTGAGGATCTGTTTATACCAAGGAAGGTGACGGGCACAAGGGGGCATTCTTTGCGTCTGGAGGAGAGAAGGTTTTTCCACCAACATAGAAGAGGATTCTTTACTGTTAGGGCAGTGAGAATCTGGAATTGCTTGCCTGAGGAGGTGGTGATGGCGAACTCAGTCGAGGGGTTCAAGAGAGGCCTGGATGTCTTCCTGGAGCAGAACAATATTGTATCATACAATTATTAGGTTCTGTAGAAGGACGTAGATCTGGGGATTTATTATGATGGAATATAGGCTGAACTGGATGGACAAATGTCTTTTTTCGGCCTTACTAACTATGTTACTATGTTACTATGTTACTATGTTTGGGGACGATGAAATCATTTTTCTAGATGATAATGCATTCTGTCATATAGCAAAAATTGTGAAAACATTCCTTGAAAAAAGACACATGAGGTCAATGTCATGGCCTGCAAATAGTGCGGATCTCAATCCAATTGAAAATCTTTTGGTGGAAGTTGAAGAAAATGGCCCATGACAAGGCTCCAACCTGCAAAGCTGATCTGGCAACAGCAATCAGAGAACGTTGGAGCCAGGTCGATGAAGAGTACTGTTTGACACTCATTAAGTCCATGCCTCAGAGACTGAAAGCTGTTTTAAAAGCCAGAGATTGTGTAACAAAATACTAGTGATGTGTTGGAGTGTTTCTTCATTTGTTTTTCATGATTCCATATTTTTTTCCTCAGAATTGATTCCATAACTTTCCCCCTATGCTTAATTAAAAAAAAAATAACCACTACTGACTACCACATTTTTTGTTCTTGATTTCTTTTAGTGTTTCTTAAAGCCAGAAAGTTGCCATTTGAAATGACTATAGTTTTGTCTGTCTGTGATCTGCTTTTTTTCTACAAAATTAAACAACTGAATGAACATCCCCCAAGGCCAGTGATTCCATAAGTTTTGCCAGGGGCTGTAGTTTGCAACCAGGAGCGGTGCTAATGCTACCGGCCAGGCTGTAAATCACTGTGTAATGAATGAAAAGATGCCTGCTCAGCCTCACTGCCTGATCGGACATGAACTCATTAGCGTGGGAAAGTTTCTGAACATTTCCCCACGCTGCCAAGTTCACCTCAGGTCAGGCGGGACCAAATCCTTGCTTTTCAGGCATACATTCCAGTTTTTAGTCTGTATGCTACCCTTGTTGTATAGAGTAATTTGTGGTTGGGTTAGAAACATTTCAAAAAATCCCGGCCACATATTGAAACAGTCTGTTATCTCCATCAGACGCCCGGTCTATCTGTGGTGTCTAAATCCTTGCTTTTCAGGCATACATTCCAGTGCTTAGTCTGTCTGCTACCCTTGTTCTATACAGCAATTAGTGGTTAAAAAAATTAAAAAAAATCCATGCCACATATTGAACATTGTGGTTTCTCTGTCAGACACCTCATCTATTTGTGGTTTAAAAATTGTTGCATTTGAGTTCTCCTTTGAACTGGTTTTGATGTGTCTTTCCCTATTTATTAATACAATTTGTTAAAAACAAAATAAAAAAATTAACAATATTCCAGTGAATTAAAAGTGTGTTTTTTTCAGTACACTGATCACATATAAGTTTTCTCAAAATGAATCCATTTGTATTGAACTTTTAAAATATTTCAGTAGTTCAATTAAAATGGGCAAGGCAAGGGGCAAGAAGTGGATGTTATGCTGATGGTGCATGCAGAGGATGAGGCCGTGGCCAAGCTGAAAGTAGGCCACAACAAAAGCCAACATCTTCTCGCTTGACCTTCCTGTCCCAGTTTCTAGGGGACCCCAGCACACCACTATTGAAGCCAGAGAAGTATGAAATGGTTGTTCATTAAATTACGGATAGTGCTTCCAGTTAGTTAGCCACCACCACCACAACATCTTCCACACGGTCAAGTAAGAGTAGCCATGAGGCTGGACCGCATATTACTCACCCTGATACTCCTTCCGCCCACCATGCTGAGTGCCCTGAGACAACAAATCCCACACTTGAATACTCCAAAGAGCTGTTCACTTTACCCGTTAAAGATTCTGTCTCTCGGCCGGTCAACTTGAAGTGGGGCCAGATGAGTTTGCATGCAGCGATGCCCAAAGATTTGAGCAGCCACAGTCACCCAAAGATGATGGTGGGAAAGTGTCACAAGAGGCAGACGATGATGACACACAATTGTCAGAAAGTCAGGAGGAGGAGCAGTGTGCAGATGTGTAAGACAAGGTGGTGGATGAAATAGTAACAGACCCAACCTGGCAGGAGGACATGCAGAGCGAGGAAAGCAGCACAAATGGGGAAGGAGGCATAGCACCCCAACAGGCAGGAAGAAGCTGTGTGGTGGCCGCAGACAGAAGCATCCATTCCCCGTAGCACCAACATGAGGGAAGTTGCCATTCCAACAGTTAGATCTTCACAAGTCTTGTTATATTTTAAAGACTCTGCCGATAACCCCAAACAGGCCATTTGCAGCACCTGCCATGCCCACATCAGCAGGGGTAGCAAAACTACCAGCCTGATCACCACCAGCAAGATCAGGCACATGGCAGCAAAGCACCCAACTTTGTGGGCTGAACCCCAGGCTCCAGGAACACTGTCTGCAGGTGACACCACTGCTTCTTCCACTGTTGTGCGTCAAATCCAATCCCCAGTCCACGGTGCATGTGAAAATACCTCGTGCCCAGCAAATGTTATTGCCCACAGTCAACTAGCACCATCATCAAGCCCATACAAGTCCTTGTCCCAGTGCAGTCTTAAGTTGTCTATACCACAGTCATTGGACCGCAAGCAGAAATACCCAGCCAATGCCCCACAGGCCACACTACTAAATTCTCACTTTTCTCATCTGCTTGTGTTCGAAATGTTGCCTTTTAGGCTCATTGAGATGGAAGCTTTCTGCAACCTGATGGCTGCAGCTGTCCCAAGGTACTCGGACCCCAGTTGCCACTATTTGTCCCTATGTGCTGCACCGGCATTACACCAGCATGTGTCCCACAACATTACCCGTGCCCTCAACAAAGCAGTTACTTGGAAAGTTTACCTAACCACGGACACGTGGACAAGTGCTTGTGGGCAGGGACAGTACATTTCACTGATGGCACACTGGGTTAAAATAGTGGAAGCCAGGACCCAGTCGGATCTTGGGATGAAACACATCCTCCTGATGCCGAGGATTGCGGACCCTACGTCAATCAGGGTTGCCCCCACAGTCTATAGCTCTTGCACCTCCTTCTCCTCCTCTTCAGCCTTCATCTCTGAAATGAGCACATCAATCAGAAGCTGGAAGCACTGCAGCACTGCCTCAGAATAGCGGAAATAGGCTGTGCTGAAGCTAATCATCTTAGATGAAAACCGCACAATGCTGAAGAATTGTGGACAGTGCTGAAAGAGCAGTCAGATTTTTGGCTAACACCACTGAACCTACAGCCAGGCATGGTCGTGTGTGACCATGGCTGGAACCTGGTGGCAGCTCTGAGGCAAGGTGAGCTCACACACATACCTTTCCTGGCCCATGTGCTTAACCTCGTCGTTCAACATTTTCTCAAAAGCTACCTGGAGCTGCCGGATCTGCTAGTGAAAGTATGCCACCTGTCAACCCATTTTAGACAGTCAGCTACAGCTTCAGCCACCCTTGCTGTGCTTCAGCAGCATTTGCAGCTTCCGGCTCACCGTCTGGTGTGTGATGTCCCCTTGGAACTCTACACTGCATATGTTGGAAAGGATTTGTGAGCAGAAGAGAGCAGTTGTTGACTACCAGCATCAACAATGCTGTTGTTATTCAGTTCAGACGCCACACATAACACCTCAGGAGTGGACATGGATGTCAGACATATGTACCATCCTCCAAAACTTTGAGGACTGAACCAAGATGGTGAGTGGCGATGACGCCATAATTAGGGACACCATCCCGCTTCTCAGCATTCTGAAAACCTCTCTGCTCACAATTAAAGAAGATGCATTGCAGGCGGAGCATGAGGACATGGAGCAAGAAACCATACAGAGTGATTACACACAGCCCAGCATCATATCGTTCCAACGTGGAATGGTAGACAATGAGGAGGAGGAGGAAGAAAAGGAGCTACTTTCATGTGCTATAGAGGGTACTACAAGCACAGCTGTCATAGCGTCTGTTCAGCGTGGATGGCCTGAGGACAGGGTGGAGGGGGAGGACAGCATTGTCAGTTGTCCTGTTGGTGAGGACACAGAAGTCTTGCATGTTAGCATTCTGGCATGCATGGCTGACTTTATGCTGCGCTGCATTTCCCACGACCCTCTCATTATTAAATTTTTCAGTGACACTCATTGCTGGTTGGTGACACTTCTAGACCCACGCTACAAGGAGAACTTTCAATCTCTTCTTCCGGAGGCAGACAGGTGTACTAAAATGGCACAGTACCACAGGGCCCTTGTAGCGGAATTACTAAAAAAATTCCCATCTGAGAATGCTGGCAGCAGACGTCAGAGATTCTTGTACAACCAAGGAGTACTGGCCAGAGAGACAGAAGTACAATCCAGCACAGGCAGGGGAAAAATGGCAAAGTTCTAGCACAGTTTTCTCAGACCCTCCCATCGCCCTGGCCCAGGGGCGTGGGGTAAAGTCACAAGGAATTAAATGTTTGGGAAGATGGTGAGGGAGTACCTTGCTTATCGTACAAACATCCTTCAGGATTTCACTGTGCCTTTTAATTATTTGGTATCTAAGCTGGACACATGGCATGAACTGGCTCTCTATGCCTTGGAGGTCCTGGCCTACCCTGCTGCTAGCATTCTGTCAGAGCGGGTTTTTAATGCCGCTGGTGGACTATCAACTGAAAATGCTGACAGGCTGACTCTTATAAAAATGAACAAGGGATGGGCAACACTTCTGTACAACACCGAATGAAAACAGCGAAACATAACCTCAAATACATTGTCTTTTTGGGGAGGTGTCTTCTCATGCACCTCTTCACAACCACACATGGGTATACGCTTCCTGATTTTGTCTATTTGGTGTTATCCTCCTCCTTTTCCTCAACCTCAACATCCAGAACCACTATAACACCAGGGTAAATGTGCAAGGGTGTTTTTGTGATGCCCGTTACTAATTTGAAACCCAAAAACATTTTTACTCCCCTAGGGGGAAATGTTTGTCAGCCCATACACTTAGTGCATGGTCATTCCAAGTCTAGAAGACCCGCTCCTTTAAATTGGGCCTATTTTTAATTATGCTTTCCTCAACGTCTCATCATCCATTGCCACTAGATCACCAGGCTTAACGTATTCTATGCTGCTGCAGCCAGTCTACTTTTGGCAAGGATGTCTATGATCCCCATAAAAATTTTATAAAAAGGTACCCCCCTGGGGAAATGTTTGTCAGCCCATGCACTTAGTGTATGGGCATTCCAAGTCTAGGAGACCTGCTCCTTTAAATTGGGCCTATTTTTTAATGAGAGATTCCTACACGTCTCATCATCGAACGCCATTAGATCACCAGGGTTAACGTGTTCTATGCAGCTACAACCAGTCTATTTTTGGCAAGGATGTTTTGGGGTCAAGGCGGCCCTTGCATTCAGTACATAAGGAAACAGTATGGCAGGACCAACTGAAGAATGTGACGTGGGTTTTCCTGTGGCCATCCAGTACGTGGGTTCAAAGGCTTATCGGGGTGCATATGACTTGATAGCAGGGCAGGCCTTGCATTCAATGCAACATTTTTTCAGGAAGCCTTCCTGTACCTCTCGTGAAAGGGGTATTGGGGTGCATCATAATTCTGGCCAGCTGTGAGATTGCACTCACTAACGGGTAGGGGATTACTCGCTTGGCATGGGAATCAAGCACACGGGCATGAATTTTCAACACAAAGCAGTCCATACGGTTTATTTTCAAGTCATAAACCGCACCGTAAGCCAGGTTACAAATCACCGGCTTACATATAGTCCTTTACACACTGTATCATTGGCTTGCATTATCCCTTTGCAGCAACTAAACATGCTGGTCCTCTTCTGACCAGTTGCCATGGGTTAGCACACAGTTCATAGAAACAATTAGCACCAACAGACTATGGTACCTTATGGGAGCTCCTGCCCCACCTGCTGACTCCTTGTCAGTCCTCTCTCTTGGGAAAGCTGCCTCACGGGTATCACCAACTTGCCTGGTCGGCACACATTAGTCAGTCCAGACCCACCGAAGGACTGTAGTTTCCCCACACAGTAGCTGTCACTGGCTCTGCAGATCCCTGTCCTCACCTCATGCTGTTCAGGGATCCAGTCCTACTCCTAGGACCTCCCAACACCCAGGTTACTCAGGATCACACAGGTGGCCAGTACGGGTACTATTCAGGATGTCCATCCCCGGCTGGGACCGTCCAATACCCAGGCCACCAGTAGCAAAGTCCCACCACGTGCTCTTCAGGGCTAGCATGCCCAACACAGAGGTTTCTTTCAGGACCTTGCACCTGTACCATACAGGTCTACACACCCAGCCCATGTGACCCACACCCTGGTCACATTACATACCTGTAACCACTCCCCTGGGTGGGAGTGTGGGTGTGTGGCAAGTTTGTCCCGCGCATCTCTCATAACTAGCCCTGCCAGCCTCCCATGACTATCATATAACACTGTACGTGTAGGACTATAGGTCCCAGAACACCACATCGCTTCAGGCTGGCAGCACAGAGTCTCCTCCTCTGCGACACACTATCGGCCATTCACCACTATGCCGGACTTTGTCACATCATCACATCCATGCACGCAACTGCCATGCATTCTCACAGCCTCAATACGCCTCCGTGCATATACTGGGGAGACCATGCAGCGCCCCCTACCTGTTACAGGGGTCACTGCATCACACAGCCCAGCCACTCACTGCATAGGCAATAACAGCATAGGAGACCCACTGTTTAATAATGGCCCTTTAAGAATATTAATGCTGTCTGATGACCCTCTAAAAATAGGCTTTCTGACTTTAAGAGTCTCTCCTTCATAAATGAAACAAGATGTGTCTGCTTATGTGTCACACACCACATGGCCAGCTAGAGTTGTTAGATGTTACAATGACATTTCCCAGAGAATGCATTTGTATTGGTTGAAAGCAATGTTAAAGTTGAAAAATTCATCAAAAACGCTGGAAAGGATGTACATTAACATATTTCCAGCAAAATCCACTTTGGTTTAGTTTTTGTATGTTTTTTGGTGCACCTGTAAAAATGGCGTGAAATTCTGACAACATTGCTTACAGCTGTGACCTAGGAGTCAGAAATGCTTCCAGCTGTGATCCACATGATATTCCCGTGTCATTCGAGCAGAGTTTCCATAATTTTCAGACATTTTTAGACCTTAAAAGGACCCCCGGGGGGATCTCAGTAAAAATGCTCTGGTTTCCCATAGACTTACATTGGGATTGGTGCACGGGTCGAGTACCCGAGTATTCCAATTTGCTCTACCTGAGCAACAAGCACCCGAGCATTTTAGTGCTCGCCCATCACTAGATTTAAAGTCTCTGACCAAAAAGGACGCAACCTGAAAAATTCCCACATAAAATCACATAGGTGACCTTTAGCAAACTTCAATCTGTAAGATAATTGATTTGACTTATGGCCCATTTTGTACAGAGAGGTGTGTTGTATACTCAATGAAGAAAATAATATTGAGAATGCCTTTGCACCTTGCTCATTGAGACTCTAGGAACTGATTTAGGATATCAATTCAGCTATCCTCATCTCATTTCCACTTACATCTGGTGTTCTTTATGTTTCAGAATGCACTCAAATAGACATTTGTAATGAAGTGATTTGATTCTTTGTGTGGAGCCCTCATTAAATATAACATATAGAGAAGAGGCCTTCTTAACCAGACCAAGTGAAGTTCATTTGCCTTGTACCATATAGGCATGCCCTAGTTGTAAATAATAAGATAACTTTTTATTTAACTGTCCTTGAAACTCTTTAAAAGATTTTAATTGATAGTTCTTATTGAGAAGCTGAGAGATTCTACACTTTTAGGCTAAGTTCACACGTTGCAGAATTGCCGCGGAAATTTCCGCGGCAATTCTGCGCCTCCTGCCGCGGGTATATCGCATGCAGAATTTGCATGCATATACCCGCAGAAAACTAGCGTTTTGCAAGCATAATTAGCTTGCAGAATGCTAGCGTTTTCCAAGCGATCTGTAGCATCGCTTGGAAAACTGACTGACAGGTTGGTCACACTTGTCAAACATAGTGTTTGACAAGTGTGACCAACTTTTTACTATAGATGCAGCCTATGCAGCATCAATAGTAAAAGATAGAATGTTAAAAATAATAAAAAAAAAAAAAAAAGGTTATACTCACCTCAGCGGCTTCCGTTCCTAATGCTGTGTGTTCAGGACCTTCCATTGACGTAGCGGTCACGTGACCACGGGTCATGTGACCGTGAAGTCATCGCAGGTCCTTCACACACACCACAGAAGCCGTTGAGGAGGTCGGGCTGCCAGAGGGTGAGTATATCGCTATTTTTTATTTTAATTCTTTTTTTTTAAAAACTTATATGGTGCCCAGTCCGTGGAGGAGAGTCTCCTCTCCTCCACCCTGGGTACCAACCGCACTTGATCTGCTTACTTCCCGCATGGTGGGCACAGCCCCGTGTGGGAACTAAGCAGATCAATGCACTCCTATGTGTGCAGAATCGCTGTGATTCCGCAATTTTAATGAACATGCTGCGTTTTTTTCTGGATTGCGATTCCGCTCAGGAAAAAAATGCAGCATGTGCACAAAAAATGCGGATTGCATTCTGTTACATAGGATGCTTAATGTTAGCGTTTTTTTCGTGGTTTTATAGCGTTTTTATAGCGAAAAACCGCGAAAAAAACGCAAAAAATCTGCTACGTGTGCACACAGCCTTAAAATGTAGAGTAGCTGGAGTTATTCCAAATAGGAAAAACGGAGAATATCCTGTGAATCCCACTATCCATTCAGATTTTGCCCACACTTGATGGAAACTCTTAAAAGTCATGCATGGAAAGGTACATCTAAAAATTCTGCCTCCCTCTAAGGCTTACACCATGTTTTTCTTACCAAGAGCATGCCTTATCCAACATTGTAGCTGAGGATTACTAAGTTACTAGGATAACTAAGGCTTTTTCACAACCGACATAAGGTTCTACAACTAGAAGGAGAGAAAATAAAGTGAGGGGTTTGGAGTAGCCAGACCGCCATCCTCCTTTGGTCTTTGTAGGGTCTCTAGTCATATTCTCAGTGGGTCATTCCTCTATATTAGATATAAAGAAATATTGTTTAATTTATAAAAGAATCATAGAGTGAGCCAAAGCAGAGCATTAGGCAGCAGGTATAATATTTGTGACATGAATATTATTTTAGCCATATCAGCCCTTGTCAAAACAGGAATTTAGTTAAGAGTGAAGTAATATTGCTGTTCTCATGCACTTCAGTACTGATGTACTGTAGTGAACCGGCCAACGTACATGAGGTCATTACATGACAGTTTTTACGCGAGTGCAAGAAAGAGTCTCCCTATATTAAACAATATATATGCCAATATTACAATTAACAGTGGCATCTAGGAGGTTAATTGGCCACGATCAGTTCCAAAACCAATCATGACTGATTCTGAAATGTATAGATAAAAGGAACCCGGCACTCAACTTAGGTGTCTGATGCACTTCAATTTATTCATCGTACCAACAAAATGTTTCGGTCAAACGAGACCTTCATCAGTTACGTACTGGCGTAGTGGAGAGAGAGTAGTAAAAGTTAGTGGTAAATCCGTTACCGCGTAGTCTGATTGATCAATGATATATGGCCGGATAGAGAGTGATCCGTGCTTCTTATTGGACGACTGTGTCCGGGAAAAAGACGCGGATTCCATCATATTTATTCTTGCAGTTAATAGTCAGTCAAACGTTTTAATAACTAGTTAACAAAACTTTTTAAGATCATAGGAAATCGTGTATTATACAAAATTATTCTCTGTGTATTTTGTTGCCCAAAAAACATATCTCTAAGAAATGATAAGAATCCCATCCGTCCCATGTCCTTCATAGTGACTGAGTATTGTGTCTCCATGTAAAATGATAATTGCTTCTTTAAAAGGGTTGAACATAAATCTTCCTATCGCTTGATTACTTCCACTGATTTAGATGTTTCACGGCAGATCATCCAATTACATTCCAGTTATTAAGCATTGCAATGAGGTGCCCTCAATCAACATATGTCATTGGCCTGGTGTAAAACATATTATAGAGGCAGTGTGGTTCATGTAAGATAAGCAAAGCAATCACACAATTAACATAGAGATTAAGGAACAAAGATATCTGGAATTGAAGACCAACAAAGTTCAAGGTAAGCTAGCATAAGTATTTTTTATTATTGATGTGCAAAAAATATGTTTAAAATGAACAGTTAATATGTGATATTGTTGGACACTAGGATATAGCTGAATAAGTTAATAGCTTTCTCAATACAATTTAATATATTTTAAATTCTATGCTTTGTTTTACTTGGCTACATAGAAAATACTGAATTACTTTCCTAAACCTAACATTGCATTTTCTTGATGGCAGCTCTTGACAATATAGTCTACTTATGTTTCAGAGGTCATAATGTGTGCAAATCGTAGTGATGAGCGTAACACTTGCAGGGATTGCCTAACAAACATGCAATCCATGGGGTGTCTAACAGCTACGAGACATGCAGTCACGGAAATTCAAACATTGTATTAGAGCATGCCAAAGGTATTCTACTAGCGCACGAGTGTTCTCAGATAGCACCTTAACCGAGCATGTTCGTTAATCACTAGTTAACATTTATTTATGCAAAGCCATAAATTTAAAGGTCACTTTTACATTACAAAGGCTATGCTTGTGTTAAAGAGCATTAAAAGGGTGGGATATAGTCCAAGAAAGACCTCATAGTGTTCCATACATCATTTGATAGCATTTGGAGACTTTTAAGCTTCTATTAGCAACTAGTCAATTTTTTTTATATTGGCGAAGCCTACAAATTCAGATTTAGGATATTAACCAAACCAAAATCTTCCTTAAAATAAAAAAGAAACATCCATTTTGTGTTCTGAATCACCTTAGAACAGAGTGGTGGCTGGCTATCTGAGAAGTTGTGACTTAGAATTCTGCCATACTCTCGGCTAGTAAGAAGAGTTAAAGGCAGGAAAAACTGTTACTGATTCCAAATGACTTAAGTCTACTATTCTGCAGTACAATATACTGACGCGGGGTCAGTGGGTGCTCTCATCCGCTGGCCCGGCTGTCTTTAGAAAGACTGCATGGACCACGGCTCATACCACTGAACGCCCGCTCTATCTCCCAGTGGGCAATATACTACACAGACAACACAGGGTTAAGGTAAAACAGGGTGGCAATACTTTATTGAACCACAGCACACAATAGCAAACAGAACATTCCCCACATGCCTGGAATTGTATGGGTACATGGGCGCATATAAAATATCACTGTGTCTCCACGTATTTCCAGTATGACATGATGTCAGAGCTCCCAGGGTCGCTACTCCATCTGTGGATGAATGCACAGAGAAGGGGTAACGACAAGCATAGGGAGATGACCAAGAACTGTCCATAGAGTCCATACAAGGTCCAAAGCCAGTTGACACGAGGTCAGAGCTCCCAGGGTCACATGGGCGCATATAAAAGATCACTGCGTCTCCATGTATTTCCAGTGTGACATGATGTCAGAGCTCCCAGGGTCGCTACTCCATCTGTGGATGAACGCACAGAGAAGGGGTAATGACAAGCATAGGGAGATGACCAAGAATTGTCCATAGAGTCCATACAAGGTCCAAAGTCAGTTGACATGATGTCAGAGCTCCCAGGGTCGCTACTCCATCTGTGGATGAATGCACAGAGAAAGAGTAACGACAAGCATAGGGAGATGACCAAGAACTGTCCATAGAGTCCATACAAGGTCCAAAGCCAGTTGACATGATGTCAGAGCTCCCAGGGTCGCTACTCCATCTGTGGATGAATGCACAGAGAAGGGGTAATGACAAGCATAGGGAGATGACCAAGAACTGTCCATAGAGTCCATACAAGGTCCAAAGCCAGTTGACACGAGAGTCACCACCTGGCTTATCTGACCATCTCCATGGAACCAGGCGATCAGCGGGTCCCAACCCTGGCTTTCCCCAAACATATCCATGGTGCAGAGATGGTCACTGGATCAGATCTGTGTCCTTCCAACTGGAGCCGAAAACCCCAAGGTTGTATCCTATAGAATCCTAGATCAGTGTCCCTCGTGATGGTGCCATGATGAATTGGCTGCAGTCCTTTCTCTTGTCTGTTGGGTGGTTTGCAGAATGTCTGGCTCGTAGCTCTGTATTACTTCAGACTCCCAGATGTGATCTCTGAGTCTTTCTCAGCCCAAGGCATATAAGCCACTCCCAGAATCACCCAGGGTCTCCCAGTCCAACATCAAGATAAGGCAAACAATGGTGATGGGATTAAGTAGCACTATTAGCATATAAGCACACATCAATAAACAAAGCCCAACACACCCAATGTACAGTCACCATTACAGACCTACACAGCATGTTAGATAGTATATCAGTTGGCAAGTCTGTATTTCTGACCCACCAGACACAAACACTCAAATGCACAAGCCAATATACAGATGAAAAGCCAGTTCTTATTGGTCTGCAAAAACATAGCTGTCTGGGTAATTAAGAACCAATCTGGTTTCTTCACAACTGTCTTCTGTTCAATACATGTTTATCCATTCAATTACTGTATATTAACCCCTTCCCGACATGTTCCATACATGTACTGCTCTGCGAAAGCTGCGTTCCTTTTCATGGATCCCAATGGCTGGGGATCGCACTGGACAAGTAAAAATAACATAAATAATGGACGAGCTCTAGGGTGATGGAACCTGGGCTGACCGCTGCCCTACTCCTGACAAACACAACTAGAAATAGCCAGGGAGCGTGCCTACGTTGATTCTAGACGCCTCTCGCCAGCCTAAGAGCTAACTAGCACTGCAGAGGAAATAAAGACCTAGCTTGCCTCCAGAGGAATGAACCCCAAAAGGTATAGTTGCCCCCCACATGTATTGGCGGTGAAATGAGAGGAAGGCACGCACATAGAGATGAAAATAGATTTAGCAAAATGAGGCCCGCTATAACTAGAAAGCAGAATGATACAAAAGGGGTCTGAGCGGTCAGCAAAAAACCCTAATCAAAAACCATCCTGAGATTACAAGAACCCATGTGCCAACTCATGGCACATGGGGAGAACCTCAGCCCACTAGAGCCACCAGCTAGCATAGAGTCATAATTAGCAAGCTGGACAAAACAACCAAACAACTGAAAAACAGAACTTAGCTTATCCTGAGAGATCTGGGAGCAGGTAGTAAGGAACCAAACTGAGCACATCTGAGTACATTGATAGCCGGCAAGGGAATGACAGGAAAGCCAGGTTAAATAGGAAACACCCAGCCTCTGATGGACAGGTGGAAACCAGAGACCGCAACCCACCAAAGTCACCCAGTACCAGCCGTAACCACCAGAGGGAGCCCAAAAACAGAATCCACAACAGTACCCCCCCTTGAGGAGGGGTCACCGAACCCTCACGAGAACCCCCAGGGCGATCAGGATGAGCTCTATGGAAGGCGCGGACCAAATCAGTCGCATGAACATCAGAGGCGACCACCCGGGAATTATCCTCCTGACCATAACCCTTCCACTTAACCAAATACTGGAGTTTACGTCTGGAAACACGAGAATCCAAGATCTTCTCAACAACATACTCCAATTCTCCCTCCACCAGCACCGGAGCAGGAGGCTCAACCGAAGGAACAACGGGCACCTCATACCTCCGCAATAACGACCGATGGAACACATTATGAATAGCAAACGATGCTGGGAGATCCAAACGAAAAGACACAGGGTTAAGAATCTCCAAGATCTTATAAGGACCGATGAACCGAGGCTTGAACTTAGGAGAAGAGACCTTCATAGGGACAAAACGAGAAGACAACCACACCAAGTCCCCAACAAGAAGTCGGGGCCCCACGCGGCGATGGCTATTAGCAAACTGCTGAGTCTTCTCCTGAGACAACTTCAAATTGTCCACCACCTGATTCCAAATCTGATGTAGCCTGTCCACCACCACGTCCACTCCAGGACAATCCGAAGGCTCCACCTGACCAGAGGAAAAACGAGGATGAAACCCCGAATTACAAAAGAAAGGAGAGACCAAAGTAGCAGAACTAGCCCGATTATTAAGGGCAAATTCGGCCAGTGGCAAAAAGGCAACCCAGTCATCTTGATCAGCAGAAACAAAACACCTCAAATAAGTTTCCAAGGTCTGATTAGTTCGCTCCGTCTGGCCATTCGTCTGAGGATGGAATGCAGACGAGAAAGACAAATCAATGCCCATCTTAGCACAAAACGTCCGCCAAAATCTAGACACAAACTGGGATCCCCTGTCAGAAACGATATTCTCCGGAATCCCATGCAAACGAACCACGTTCTGAAAAAATAAAGGGACCAACTCAGAGGAGGAAGGCAACTTAGGCAAGGGTACCAAATGAACCATCTTAGAAAAGCAGTCACACACAACCCAGATAACGGACATTTTCTGTGAGACAGGGAGATCTGAAATAAAATCCATGGAAATGTGCGTCCAAGGCCTCTTCGGGATAGGCAAGGATAACAACAACCCACTGGCCCGAGAACAGCAAGGCTTAGCCCGAGCACACACTTCACAAGACTGCACAAAGGTGCGCACATCCCTTGACAAGGAAGGCCACCAAAAAGACCTGGCCACCAAGTCTCTAGTACCAAATATTCCAGGATGACCAGCCAACACAGAAGAATGGACCTCGGAGATGACTCTACTGGTCCAATCATCCGGAACAAACAGTCTTTCTGGTGGACAACGATCAGGTTTATCCGCCTGAAACTCCTGCAATGCACGTCGCAAGTCTGGGGAGACGGCGGACAATATTACCCCATCCCTAAGGATACCAGTAGGCCCAGAGTCTCCAGGAGAGTCAGGCACAAAACTCCTGGAAAGAGCATCTGCCTTCACATTCTTTGAACCTGGCAGGTATGAAACCACAAAATTGAAACGAGAAAAAAACAACGACCAACGAGCCTGTCTAGGATTCAGACGCCTGGCAGACTCAAGGTAAATCAGATTTTTGTGATCAGTCAAGACCACCACACGATGTCTAGCACCCTCAAGCCAATGACGCCACTCCTCAAATGCCCACTTCATGGCCAAAAGCTCCTGATTACCCACATCATAATTGCGCTCGGCGGGCGAGAATTTTCTAGAAAAGAACGCACATGGCTTCATCACCGAGCCATTGGAACTTCTCTGTGACAAAACCGCCCCCGCTCCAATCTCGGAAGCATCAACCTCAACCTGAAAAGGAAGTGAAACATCTGGTCGACATAACACAGGAGCAGAAGAAAACCGGCGCTTAAGTTCCTGAAAGGCCTCCACAGCCGTAGGAGACCAATTAGCAACATCAGCACCCTTTTTAGTCAAATCAGTCAAAGGTTTAACAACACTGGAAAAATTAGTAATGAACCGACGATAAAAATTAGCAAAACCCAAGAACTTCTGAAGACTCTTAACAGATGTAGGTTGTGTCCAGTTACAAATCGCCTGAACCTTGACGGGATCCATCTCAATAGTAGAAGGAGAAAAAATGTACCCCAAAAAAGAAATTTTCTGAACTCCGAAGAGACATTTTGAGCCCTTCACAAACAGAGAATTGGCCCGCAGGACTTGAAACACCTTCCTGACCTGTAGAACATGAGACTCCCAGTCATCAGAAAACACCAAAATATCATCCAAATACACAATCATAAACTTATCCAGATATTCACGGAAAATATTGTGCATAAAGGACTGAAAAACTGAAGGAGCATTAGAAAGTCCAAAAGGCATTACCAAATACTCAAAATGGCCCTCAGGCGTATTAAATGCGGTTTTCCACTCATCACCCTGTTTTATCCGCACAAGATTATACGCACCGCGAAGATCTATCTTAGTGAACCACCTAGCCCCCTTAATGCGAGCAAACAAATCAGTCAATAATGGCAATGGATACTGATATTTGACTGTAATCTTATTCAGAAGGCGATAATCTATACAAGGCCTCAGGGAACCATCTTTTTTTGCCACGAAAAAAAACCCTGCTCCCAGAGGGGACGAAGATGGACGAATATGTCCCTTTTCCAAGGACTCCTTAATATAATTCCGCATAGCAGTATGCTCTGGCACTGACAGATTAAATAAACGACCCTTAGGGAACTTACTGCCAGGAATTAATTCTATAGCACAGTCACAATCCCTATGAGGAGGGAGCTAATTGAGCTTAGGCTCCTCAAAAACATCCCGATAGTCAGACAAAAACGCAGGGACCTCAAAAGGAGTAGATGAAGCGATTGAAATCAGAGGTGCATCATCATGAACCCCCTGACATCCCCAGCTTAACACAGACATTGTTTTCCAATCCAGGACAGGATTATGAGTTTGTAACCATGGCAGACCAAGCACTAGTACATCATGTAAATTATACAGTACAAGGAAGCGAATCACCTCCTGATGAACGGGAGTCATGCGCATGGTCACTTGTGTCCAGTACTGCGGTTTATTCATAGCCAATGGTGTAGAGTCAATTCCCTTCAAAGGAATAGGAACTTCCAGAGGCTCCAGACTAAAACCGCAGCGTTTGGCAAATGACCAATCCATAAGACTCAGGGCAGCGCCCGAATCCACATAGGCATCGACGGAAATGGAAGACAGTGAACAAATCAGAGTTACAGACAAAATGAACTTAGACTGCAGAGTACTAATGGCAAAAGATTTATCAACTTTTTTGTGCGTTTAGAGCATGCTGATATAACATGAGCTGAATCACCACAATAAAAACACAATCCATTTTTCCGCCTATAATTTTGCCGTTCACTTCTGGACTGAATTCTATCACATTGCATAGTCTCAGGTGCCTGTTCAGAAGACACCGCCAACTGGTGCACAGGTTTGCGCTCCCGTAAACGCCGATCAATCTGAATGGCCATAGCCATAGACTCATTCAGACCTGTAGGCGCAGGGAACCCCACCATAATATCCTTAATGGCCTCAGAAAGACCATCTCTGAAGTTTGCAGCCAGGGCGCACTCATTCCACTGAGTAAGCACCGACCATTTCCGAAATTTTTGACAATATACTTCCGCTTCATCATGCCCCTGAGAGAGGGCTAATAAAGCCTTTTCAGCCTGAATCTCCAGGTTAGGTTCCTCATAGAGCAATCCCAGTGCCAGAAAAAACGCATCCACACTGAGCAATGCAGGATCCCCTGGTGCCAATGCAAATGCCCAATTCTGAGGGTCGCCCCGCAGGAAAGATATTACAATCTTAACCTGCTGAGCAGGGTCTCCAGAGGAGCGAGATTTCAAAGAAAGAAACAATTTGCAATTGTTCCTGAAATTCAGGAAGGTAGATCTATCTCCAGAAAAAAACTCTGGAATAGGAATTCTAGGTTCAGACATGGGAGTGTGAACAACAAAATCCTGTATGTTTTGAACTTTTGCAGCAAGATTACTCAAGCTGGAAGCCAAACTCTGGACATCCATGTTAAACAGCTAAGGTCAGAGCCATTCAAGGGTTAAGAGGAGGTAAGAAGCAGCTAGACAGCAATTAAGGGCTTGGCAGCAAAACTCTGAGGGGAAAAAAAAAAAAAAAAAAAAATTTCCCTTAAACACTTCTTTTTCTCCTGCTTCAGCCCAAACAATTAACACTTTGTGGGCCGGCTATACTGTCATGGATCCCAATGGCTGGGGATCGCACTGGACAAGTAAAAATAACATAAATAACTGACGAGCTCTAGGGTGATGGAACCTGGGCTGACCGCTGCCCTACTCCTGACAAACACAACTAGAAATAGCCAGGGAGCGTGCCTACGTTGATTCTAGACGTCTCTCGCCAGCCTAAGAGCTAACTAGCACTGCAGAGGAAATAAAGACCTAGCTTGCCTCCAGAGGAATGAACCCCAAAAGGTATAGTTGCCCCCCACATGTATTGACGGTGAAATGAGAGGAAGGCACGCACATAGAGATGAAAACAGATTTAGCAAAATGAGGCCCGCTATAAGTAGAAAGCAGAATGATACAAAAGGGGTCTGAGCGGTCAGCAAAAAACCCTAATCAAAAACCATCCTGAGATTACAAGAACCCATGTGCCAACTCATGGCACATGGGGAGAACCTCAGCCCACTAGAGCCACCAGCTAGCATAGAGTCATAATTAGCAAGCTGGACAAAACAACCAAACAACTGAAAAACAGAACTTAGCTTATCCTGAGAGATCTGGGAGCAGGTAGTAAGGAACCAAACTGAGCACATCTGAGTACATTGATAGCCGGCAAGGGAATGACAGGAAAGCCAGGTTAAATAGGAAACACCCAGCCTCTGATGGACAGGTGGAAACCAGAGACCGCAACCCACCAAAGTCACCCAGTACCAGCCGTAACCACCAGAGGGAGCCCAAAAACAGAATCCACAACAGTTCCTGCAAACAGCAGTACATGTATGGCGGCATGATCGCACTGTCTTACGCTGAGCACCATGGCGATTGGGTGTGTGTGTAAGCTCTATGTGAGAGCTGACACCTCGCAGCAATGCCCACAATCGGTGCTAGCACCGATCATAGGCATTTAACCCCTCAGATGCCGCTGTCAGTAGTGACAGCGACATAGAGGAGAATAGCTCAGAGAATGCGATCGCGTTGTCCTGATGGTCTCCATGGAGACCCCGACCGACCGACCCCGAGTCCTTCAGGGAATGCGGCGTATCAGTGCCTGCTCAGAGCATGACCCGAGACACCTCCTTCCCCGCCTGTTAGACACTGCTCTGTTGCTCCACAGATGCATTGCAGAAAATCAGATCACCAATCTGAAGATATTCAGTAATGTATCATACTGGGACAATGTAAAAAAGTGGAAAAAATATTAAAATGTGTACAATTTTTTTTTTTTTTTTAAATCCCCAAATAAATTATAAAAAGAAACAAATATTTTTCCAATAAATGCATTTATTTATGTAAATAAAAAAGTAAACAATAAAAGTACACTTATTTGGTATTGCCTTCTCCATAAAGAAAAACTCTATAAAACTGTCCCACTAGTTGACCCCTTCAGTGAACACCGTAAAAAAAAAGAAAAAAAAACGAGGCAAAAAACAGTTTTATCATCATACCCCCGAACAAAAGGTGCAATAAAACACGATCAAAAAGACGAATGTAAATAAAAATAGTACCACTGAAAGCATAATCTTATCCTGCGAAAGCAAGCCACATACAGATCTATCAGCAGAAAGATAAAATATAGCTCTCAAAATAAAGCGATGCAAAAATAATTATTTTTTCTGTAAAATGTTTTTATAGTGTAAAAGCGCAAAGCAAAAAAAACCTATATAAATTGGGTATCACTGTAATTGTACTGACCCGAAGAATAAAGCTGCCTCACCAATTTTATCACATGCGGAAAGGTATAAAAAAAAATCTCTAAAAGCAATTGCTGAATTGCTGGTTTTTGTTCATTCTGTCTCCCAAAAATTGGAATAGAAAGCAATCAAAAAATGAAATGTGCCGGAAAATGGTACCAATAAAAACGTCAACTTGTCTTGCAAAAAACAAGCCATAACATGACTCTGTAAGACAAAATATGGAAAAATTATAGTTCTCAAAATATGGTGATGCAAAAACTAGTTTTCAAAATAAAAAGCATGTTTTAGTGTGTGACAGCAGCCAAACTTGAAAACACGATATAAATATTGTATCGCTGTAATTGCACCGACCCAAAGAATAAAGTCGCCTAATTATTTATACCACATGAGGAGCAGTGTAAAAAATAAATAAAAAGAATTATTCACATGCTGTTGATTTTTCACTCTGCCTCCCAAAGATTGCAGTAAGGCTCGGCGCACATTTATGCTGTGCTCTGCGCTTAGCGCTTACACCGGGGTTTCCGTGGAAATCTCTGAAATATGTGATTCAAATGGAACCCCCGACAGAAGATTCCCTTATAATAAGGCAGACAGAGGCACTGTGGACACCATAGGACCTGTTATCCGGTGGTGTCTGTCTTTTTAAAATTGCATAAAAGTGTCATCAGCAACAGTTTTGTGCACTTCTGAAAAGAAGGACACCACTGAACAGAGGCCAGACAGAGTCAAGAGTAACTCTGCTGACTCATTACAGTGAATAGAACCTTCAGGGTTTCATCTGTCATGTGTTTCGGACATTTAGATGGAAACCCCGATGTACAGTGGGGCAAAAAAGTATTTAGTCAGTCAGCAATAGTGCAAGTTCCACCACTTAAAAAGATGAGAGGCGTCTGTAATTTACATCATAGGTAGACCTCAACTATGGGAGACAAAGTGAGTAAAAAAAATCCAGAAAATCACATTGTCTGTTTTTTTAACATTTAATTTGCATATTATGGTGGAAAATAAGTATTTGGTCAGAAACAAAATTTCATCTCAATACTTTGTAAAATATCCTTTGTTGGCAATGACAGAGGTCAAACGTTTTCTGTAAGTCTTCACAAGGTTGCCACACACTGTTGTTGGTATGTTGGCCCATTCCTCCATGCAGATCTCCTCTAGAGCAGTGATGTTTTGGGCTTTTTGCTTGGCAACACGGACTTTCAACTCCCTCCAAAGGTTTTCTATAGGGTTGAGATCTGGAGACTGGCTAGGCCACTCCAGGACCTTGAAATGCTTCTTACGAAGCCACTCCTTCGTTGCCGTGGCGGTGTGCTTTGGATCATTGTCATGTTGAAAGACCCAGCCACATTTCATCTTCAATGCCCTTGCTGATGGAAGGAGGTTTGCACTCAAAATCTCACGATACATGGCCCCATTCATTCTTTCATGTACCCGGATCAGTCGTCCTGGCCCCTTTGCAGAGAAACAGCCCCAAAGCATGATGTTTCCACCACCATGCTTTACAGTAGGTATGGTGTTTGATGGATGCAACTCAGTATTCTTTTTCCTCCAAACACGACAAGTTGTGTTTCTACCAAAAAGTTCCAGTTTGGTTTCATCAGACCATAGGACATTCTCCCAAAACTCCTCTGGATCATCCAAATGCTCTCTAGCAAACTTCAGATGGGCCCGGACATGTACTGGCTTAAGCAGTGGGACACGTCTGGCACTGCAGGATCTGAGTCCATGGTGGCGTAGTGTGTTACTTATGGTAGGCCTTGTTACATTGGTCCCAGCTCTCTGCAGTTCATTCACTAGGTCCCCCCGCGTGGTTCTGGGATTTTTGCTCACCGTTCTTGTGATCATTCTGACCCCACGGGGTGGGATTTTGCGTGGAGCCCCAGATCGAGGGACATTATCAGTGGTCTTGTATGTCTTCCATTTTCTAATTATTGCTCCCACTGTTGATTTCTTCACTCCAAGCTGGTTGGCTATTGCAGATTCAGTCTTCCCAGCCTGGTGCAGGGCTACAATTTTGTTTCTGGTGTCCTTTGACAGCTCTTTGGTCTTCACCATAGTGGAGTTTGGAGTCAGACTGTTTGAGGGTGTGCACAGGTGTCTTTTTATACTGATAACAAGTTTAAACAGGTGCCATTACTACAGGTAATGAGGGGAGGAAAGAGGAGACTCTTAAAGAAGAAGTTACAGGTCTGTGAGAGCCAGAAATCTGGATTGTTTGTTTCTGACCAAATACTTATTTTCCACTATAATATGCAAATTAAATGTTAAAAAAACAGACAATGTGATTTTCTGGATTTTTTTTACTCAGTTTGTCTCCCATAGTTGAGGTCTACCTATGATGTAAATTACAGACGCCTCTCATCTTTTTAGGTGGTGGAACTTGCACTATTGCTGACTGACTAAATACTTTTTTGCCCCACTGTATGTTCAGTGTAGAACGCCGGATAAATGTGATCATAAATGCTATTAAAAATTAAAAATGTTCCCAATAAAAGCTTCAACTCAATCCGCAAAAAAGCAAGCCCTTACTCACATCTGTCTTCTGTTAATGGAAATATAGATGCTTCCACATTACTGGTAGCAAAATGGCTCTGGAAATGCAAAATGGCTCCTAACCCCCCAAAAGAAATTCAGCAAATTCTCTGCTTCCAAATCCAAATGCCCCCCTTCCCTTCTGAGCCCCAGTGTGCCTAAATCAAATTTAGCGCCCACATGTTTGGCATTTCTGTAGTGATGAGAGCCCACTTAGCTTACAGGTGCACGTCTCCAGAAGCATGAGCTGGGCATAATGTAATGGTCACTACAACGGCAGTTGGCAATTTTAACTCAGCAACAACTACTGCTGCTTGTTTCTGGAAAACACCCATGGAGTTAAAATTGTAACTACATCTGTAGATAAATTCCCAAAGGGTTATAATTTCCAAAATGGGGTCACTTGAGGGGAAATTCTGCTTTTCTAGCACTTCGGGGGTTTTTTATATATGGAATCCGCAAACTATTCTAGGAAAATCGGCATTCCAGGAGGCAAATAGCTTTCCATCCCTCCCGAGTCTCTCTGTATGACTAAGTAGTACTGTACAGCTACATATGGAGTATTTCCACGTTCAGTAGAAATTGTGGGGCAAATTTTGGTGCCATTTTTAACCATTTCACAGTATGAAAATGTATTACTTGGGGCTAACACAAAATCTTGGTGGTAAATGTAATTTTTTTATCGTCACTGATTTACTGGTCTAAAAGTCTGTGACATACCTGTGGTGTCAATATAATCACTGCACCCCTAGATGAATTCATTGAGAGGTTTAGTTTGTAAAATGGGGTCACTTATGGGGGGTTCTGCTGTGTTGGCACCTCAGGGGCTCTGCGAATGTAACATGGCACCCTCAAACAAGTGCTGCAAAATCTGCACTGTAATATGGTGTTTCTTCCCTTTTGAGCTTTGCACTATGCCTTAAAAGTAGTTTTCAATAATATATGGGGTAACGGTGAACTCATGGGTCCATTTTCTCCTGTTACCCTTGTGAAAATATGAAATTTGGAGCTAAAAAATATTTTTACGAGAAAAACGTGATTTTTTTATTTTTACGGCTTAACGTTATAAACTTCTATGAAGAACAAGAACCTGGGGGTTAAATGTGTTCAATACACATCTAGATAAGTTCCCAAAGGGGTCTAGTTTCCAAAATGGTGTCATTTTTGGGGAGTTTCCACTGCTTAAGCACATCAGGGGCTCTCCAAATGCGACATGTCATCCACTAATTATTCCAGCAAATTTTACATTCAAAAAGTCAAATGGTGCTCCTTCCTTTCCAAGCCCTACGCCGTGCACCAAAACAGTTGTTTTCCTCCACATATTGTGTATCTGCACACTCAGGAGAAATTGCACAACAACTTTTGGCATCAATTTTTCCTGTTACCTTTGTCAAAATAAAAAAAAAATTGTAGTAAAAGTAAAGAAGCAATATTTTTGTGAAAAAATGTTTAATGTTCACTTTTTCCCACATTCAAAAAAATCCTGTGAAGCACCTGAAGGGTTAATAAGCTTCATAAATGTAACTTTGAGTACTTTGAGGGGTGAAGTTTTTTGAACTGTATCCTTTTGGGGCATTTTCTGTCATATAGGCCCCTCAAAGTCACTTCAAATGTGAGGTGGTCCCTAAAAAATGTTTTTTTCTTAATTAGTTGTAAAAACAAGTAATCGCTGGTCAACTTTTAACCCTTATAACTTCTGAAGAACAAAAAAAAATTTTTTCAAAAATTGTGCTGATGCAAAGCAGACATGTGAGAAATGTTATTTATTAACTTTTTTTGTGTGATATGACTTTCTGATGTGAGGGCGTAAAAAATAAACCTGTGCCTTTGATAAAACAGCTGACATCAACCTCCAACTATTACCTCATTTGCCACAGCACCAGGGCAATTTGAAGACCCGGGAAAGCACTAAAATTGGGCATCTAATAGATATGACTTTTCTAGTATGGCTGCAGGTGCTGTTTTTAGGCTGGAAAGGCCAATATCCATGGCCAGATACAAGCCCGAGAATACCAGCCCCCAGCTATCTGCTTTACCTTGGCTGGTTGTCAAAATGGGGGTACCCCACGCTGTTTTTCTTATTATTTATTTGAATAATGGGAAAAAAATGGAATGTAGATAACAAGCCATGATATAGCTGACAGCTGAGGGTTGCGGGCCCCAGTTGTCAGTTTTGCCTGTACTGGTTTTCAAAAATAGAAAAGACCTCATATAATTTGGTATTTATTTATTTAGAGTTGTACTCTAAATAAGAGTTGCACTCTCTCATCAGCCAATGCATGTGACCGGAGGTAACCTTTTTACTTCCGGTCACAACTGCTGCCTCACGCTGTCATCTGACAGCATGGGAACCGCAGCTCTCTGCCCTCTCTCAGAGCCTGTGTTTGCCGCGCTGTCGTGAAGATGACATTGTGGCAAATAACGGATATTTTGGCCCCCCATTTAACTGAATGGGGTCCAGGTTTGGGTTTGGGTTCAGGTAGCATAGAAAGGGAAAATGGTTCGAGTAAAGGGGAAGATAGATGGTGTGAAATACAGCGATATTCTTGAATAAAATCTGTTTCAGTCTATCAGTGATTTGAGACTGGGACAGAGGATCACCTTCCAACAAGAAAATAACCCGAAGCATACTGCTAAAGGAACATTCAAGTGGTTTAAGAGTAAACATGTAAATGTTTTAGAATGGCCTTGACAAAAGTCAAACCTTAATCCAATTGTTACCATCCACCTCTCATGTCTCTCCTTTTTCCTTGTAGTTTGTAAGCTTGCGAGCAGGGCCCTCACTCCTCTTGGTATCTGTTTTGAACTGTGATTATTATTTATGTTGTTATGTCTATTGTCTGTACAAATCTCCTCTATAATTGTAAAGCGCTGCAGAATATTTTGGCGCTGTATAAATAAAATTATTATTATTATTAATTAAGAATTTGTAGTCAGGCTTGAAGATTTCTGCTCACCAAAGGAAACCATCTAACTTGAATGAGCTGGAGTAGTTTTGCCTTGAGGAATGAGCAAAAATCCCAGTGGCAAGATTTGGAAAAATCATAGAGGCTTACTGCATCCAAAGCGACTTGCAGATGTACTTGACCCAAAATGAGGCTATACAAAGTACTACTGACTATAGGAAGGTAAATAGTTATGTACACAGAAGTTTTCAATTATTTTTTCCTATTTCTTACTTGCTTCACAAAAAAGAAAACAAAATGATCACAATTGTAGGCATGTATTTTACATTAAATAATGCATACCCTCAAAAAAACAATGAAATTCCAGGTTGTGAGGTAGCGAGACACAAAAAATTCCAAGGGAGGAGGGGGTGTTGAATGCACCATATATATAATTGGCCCCATATACTGCTCCATATATAATTGCCTTCATAAGATGCTCTATATATAATTGCAATATATATTGCTCCAAACATAAAAAAAATTAAATACTCACCTCTCCTCCCTGGCTGCTGCTCTGTTCCGAACTCCGCAACATCTCTGTGTTTCGGCTCTCTGCACTGTGACTGTTCAGGCAGAGGGCGCACAGATGTGATGTCATCACGCCCTCTAACATGAACATCACAGTCAGAAGACGGAAGACGCCGCAGTGGTGGAACAGGTGAGGTGAGTATTGCAAGTACCACAGCCAAGCGCAAGCGGGGAGCCCACTCACGGGCGCTGGCACAGGCACCGGGCCAACATAGCGTGCCAGTGTCCCCGACGGCGAGTGGGCTCCCCTGAATGCTCAAGGCCCCAGCACTTGCCTGGTTGCGCTGGGTGCTGATGCCGACACTGGTTGAGAATAGCACTTTGCTTTTTTATCAGCCCTATATATATTAAATAGAGCAGCAGGGCATATACTTCACCATAGTTCTAATCAAAATTTGAATGAGGAGAAACGGGGAGGTCAGGACAAATAAAGCTAATTTCCAAGCTTTATTTTTGTGGTGTTTATTCAGTGAGTACAGAGATCTAGATATTAATAAACTACAATTTACTACACATTTAGTCATTTGGAAAAATATATTATATTCGAGAGCAGTATTTTCATGATAAACTATAACATTTCTGTACTCGTGTTTGCTTTGGAGATAGGCAGAACTTTGAGGCCAAAAATCTGAAAGTAACTTCCTCTTGTAAATAAACCAAATAAACATCACTGTCAAACGGAGAACATAACCAAGAAATGATTATTTTCAGCTCTTTTAAAAAAACCTGCTTGTAGCACAGATGGCTTGTTTTGACTACAAGTGCTATATTTCTGCAAAAAATGTTACCCCCCTTAATTAGCATAAGGAAGCGCCTCTCAGGCCATTCATCAAGCAATTATTTTAGGTGGATCTGCTAAAAATACTAATAAAAAACTGCCTGTGCACATAACCTTAGCCCTTCTCTCACCTTAGATGTAGACAGAACTAATTCCAATACAGGTAACATTAAATATATATTGGCCCTGGTTTGAGATAACATTTTCTATAATTTTTCATTTCGGAGTTCAGGCTGTATAGCTCAAGAGCATTGCACTTTCCAAATTGTACTTCCCTTGGCTTTATGTCGTGGGGTGCCAGTGATGACTTATTATAGTCACCTATTAGATTCCAAAATCCCACAGCATTCTCCAGCTGATACGATACTTCAGAAAATTTATTGAACACAATTTCAATCCAGGCTTAAAAGATTCTAAATTTAGTAAAGTAGAGTAGCTGGCTTAGTACCAAAATTCCTTGTCTTTCTTCTAGTGATGATTTGAGCAATGGAGGCCTAAAGGTGACTTGCAAAATACAGGAATCAAGATCAATCCAGCAAACCACATATATGCACTTGCAGGTCTTTGAAAAGCACAGGGTGGGCCATGTATATGGATACACCTAAATAAAATGAGAATGGTCGGTGATATCAACTTCCTGTATGTGGCACATTAGTATATGGGAGGTGGAAAACTTTTCAAGATGGGTGGTGACCATGGCCGACATTTTGTAGTCAGCCATTTTGGATCCAACTTTATAAATGGCCCACCCAGGTGTATCCATATAAATGGCCCACCCTGTATATCCATTGAAACTTTAATATCTGCTATCCATTAATGTTTTAACTCACATGCAAATAAGATGTGAAGTGCTCTGGGCGTGACATCATGGTACCCAGTCTCCTCCCACCAGTTCAGAGTCATTTGCAAATTTAGATAGAGCCTTCAGAGGGGTAAACTGATAAAAAATGCAGGATAAAAGTCATATAATGGCCAAGGATAGTGTTATTCCTCGTGCACAGTCACATGATAGCTCATTCTAAAATGTCAATTGAAAGTTTTGTTCCCATTGAGTGCAAAACAATAGAAAGGAACAGCATCCAGTCCAGGTGATGAAAAAGAAAAAAGCCTTTATTTCACCATGATATGACGTTTCGACCACAATTGGTCTTTATCAAGTATTGAGTTTAAAGTCTCAGTAAATTTGTTCACAGATTAACAAAATTTTTATTCCTGCAAAATTATATATATTATTTGACTACATCTTTCAAAACAGATTATGGATGAGCAGATTTTTCATTGTATTATTTTTAGCATACAGTATAACATTTTCCACTCAACTACACTGTTTTATGTATTTAAAATAAAAATGACTATGTATGTGACATTAATTCTACATTATGGGTATAGTAAAATTGTACCTGACAATATAGATAGATAACAAGTTAAATATGTGTGCTGAAGATGGAAAGAGAATGCAATAAAGATATATCTGTATAGATAGAGCTAGATATTTAACCCTTCAATAATGAAACCAGTTGTGACTAGAATCTCTTCCTGCTCCATGATGTATATATCTATCATGAGTATGATTTAATTCTCTTTTTTAGACAAATATATACATCATGCTGTTTTTTCAAGAACTGTCTTTGTATTCTTTTAATCAGTGGTTGAAGTCAGGCTGACATGAATAGCCACGTACCAGCTGAAACAGCAAGGATCAGTAGGAACACAAATTTGTTAACCTCTTGGATGCAATGTGGTCTATAGAGACCATCACAGCTTACTGGTTAGATGAAGGAAAGAGGAATCCTCAATGAGTCCATAAAACTCCCCTCATGATGCAACTGTGCATGTGAGGATGCATTGTCATGGCAGAGGGGGCCTAATAATCCAGCTATTTTAGTTCTACAGTACTATTGGACCCAAGTAAGAATCCTGTTAGTTTAATAATTAAAACACTCAGTGTGCAGTCCATAAATATTATATCACATCAAGACCACAGATGAATGTTATCGTGGTCCAAGAAGTGTCATACAGATAATTTAAAATACTTTTATTTTTGTAAACAGTTTAAAATATATATATATAAAAACAAATACAAAGATGCCTCATGAAACAACCTATTGCGGTCAGCACGAGCAAAATATTCATAAATATCAATAGGGAGCAAACTGGGAATGTAACAGATTGCCGTACGAATCAAATCATATACTGCCTTTTAAATTTTACCACTGCCTTAGTCAAATGCATACACACCCAATTGGGTTGTGTTAATATCGGATCATTACCGGGCTATTATATTCAATGGCGAGCCGAGGGTGAGGCTAGAATATACATCGCATGCTAAATGTCTCTTCCCCGTTCCATCTACCTGGACATGGTGAGCGGTGTGCCCCGGACCCTACACATATTACCTGTTCAATGCTTCCCGTTACACGTGCCAAGCCAAATGGCGTGCTGTATCCGCAAACCCCGACGCGCGTTTCGCGTTAAGCTTCTTCCTGGGGGTGTGTCTAAGTCGATGAGTCGTACAAGTTTTATGTGGTCAATATCCAATCCAAGTTAGTGGGGCGGGGACTTGTTTGTAAACGTCACCCCATATCGGCCCATTTATTCTAACTCCTGCACGCTGCCATAAAGTTGTGACCATCCTTTACCCCATAACATGATAAACATCACATATATCAGCGCTGAGTTTACGAGTTGTATATTGAAAGATAGTAAGATCTCTAGCTAAATCCATTGAAACGGCCGAAACAGGGGCGGAGCCATTTATACGTCATTTAACTAACGCCCACCAAGCCAAAAGATAATGGTATTGGTGGAAATCCAAGCTCACTTCTCAGAATGTACGGAGTGCCGGACAAGGAGCTGAGGTGAATACTTCTATTATGTAATTCATATATATGCCCGTGAACAAAAAAGTGAAGCGACCATAGAGATATTGGTCATAAATTACCGGATAGACCCAAAAGTGATAAAGAAAATCAATATTAAAAAACTAATACAAATAAATGTGATTATTTGAACACTTGATAGTGTACAAAGAGAAAAAGTGAAAAGAGTGATTAATAAAGTGAAGGCCGAGTGCCTGCATATGCATTCGGCTACCATATAAGTGAATTAAGTTATTGTGGGCTTCATTAGTGGCAGGTTTAAACTGAGGTGGAGTTACGGGTGACATCTACCCCCCCTGCAGTAGGGGGCAAAGTCCACCTCAAACACCAACCATCGAGATCCCACCAGACGTGTCCCTTAAAAATATTATTATTTGAATATAGTGCATAAATACTTTAATAATAAAGAGTGAAACACACCGGTGAAGTGATAATGAAAAACATATATATTTAATACCTATAATTTAATAAGTATAATAACAGCATGTTTTTATAGCATGGCTAATCTGTGCCCAGAATTGTAAAGCGGTTTCGGTCCGACACAATAGATCAGCCTAATGTATCTCTATCCGTATTACTATCAGTAATCTCAAACTTCAAATATACTTTAAAATTTTAAAATTTTAAATAACTCAATCCATATTTTGATAATATTTATCCTATATATTAAAATTCCTATTGTCTCGCTTTCACATAAATATGTGTCCTGAGCATAGAATCATGGTGGGGACTAATCACAATAAAAGGCATGATAATATCACATGCAACACCTATGCTTATAAAAGGAACCCACTCGAATGAAGCAAAAGATCTGAAAAACAACAACATCTTCACAAAAAAAGAATTGCGAATGCTACTCTAATATAATTGGGTTCCTGTTAACTGACTTATTTGGGTGTCTTAGGAGCTAGAAATAATGTCCCGGTGAAAATTGGTAGTTGGCATAACCCCACCACTTACATCCCATTACAGGAAAAACCCTTAATATACAACCTCATATCCCAACTAAAGACGAAGACTCTTATCCGGGTATCTTTCCCTTGCAATATCTTCGTTATTATAGTTCAAATGTCCAAAAGAACATCTTCTCTGCTCCTACATGGGTCCACATATCAAATTCATGAGGTGCAGAGTCCAGGTATAACATACCATCTCCACTCCTAGAGAAGTCCGTCTAATAAAAAAGTTGTAATTGTCCGGCATTTCCCATATATCGAGTAGACGGCATCTACTCTGGGCGGCGTATGTCCAGATATCATCCAGCTGAAGCATGAAAAACCCTTATTAGTGTGATTATATATATGGACAGCATTTATCACGGATTATGGTTTTCAAATTACCATCTACTCGATATATGGGAAATGCCCTAGCTCCTAAGACACCCAAATAAGTCAGTTAACAGGAACCCAATTATATTAGAGTAGCATTCGCAATTCTTTTTTTGTGAAGATGTTGTTGTTTTTCAGATCTTTTGCTTCATTCGAGTGGGTTCCTTTTATAAGCATAGGTGTTGCATGTGATATTATCATGCCTTTTATTGTGATTAGTCCCCACCATGATTCTATGCTCAGGACACATATTTATGTGAAAGCGAGACAATAGGAATTTTAATATATAGGATAAATATTATCAAAATATGGATTGAGTTATTTAAAATTTTAAAATTTTAAAGTATATTTGAAGTTTGAGATTACTGATAGTAATACGGATAGAGATACATTAGGCTGATCTATTGTGTCGGACCGAAACCGCTTTACAATTCTGGGCACAGATTAGCCATGCTATAAAAACATGCTGTTATTATACTTATTAAATTATAGGTATTAAATATATATGTTTTTCATTATCACTTCACCGGTGTGTTTCACTCTTTATTATTAAAGTATTTATGCACTATATTCAAATAATAATATTTTTAAGGGACACGTCTGGTGGGATCTCGATGGTTGGTGTTTGAGGTGGACTTTGCCCCCTACTGCAGGGGGGGTAGATGTCACCCGTAACTCCACCTCAGTTTAAACCTGCCACTAATGAAGCCCACAATAACTTAATTCACTTATATGGTAGCCGAATGCATATGCAGGCACTCGGCCTTCACTTTATTAATCACTCTTTTCACTTTTTCTCTTTGTACACTATCAAGTGTTCAAATAATCACATTTATTTGTATTAGTTTTTTAATATTGATTTTCTTTATCACTTTTGGGTCTATCCGGTAATTTATGACCAATATCTCTATGGTCGCTTCACTTTTTTGTTCACGGGCATATATATGAATTACATAATAGAAGTATTCACCTCAGCTCCTTGTCCGGCACTCCGTACATTCTGAGAAGTGAGCTTGGATTTCCACCAATACCATTATCTTTTGGCTTGGTGGGCGTTAGTTAAATGACGTATAAATGGCTCCGCCCCTGTTTCGGCCGTTTCAATGGATTTAGCTAGAGATCTTACTATCTTTCAATATACAACTCGTAAACTCAGCGCTGATATATGTGATGTTTATCATGTTATGGGGTAAAGGATGGTCACAACTTTATGGCAGCGTGCAGGAGTTAGAATAAATGGGCCGATATGGGGTGACGTTTACAAACAAGTCCCCGCCCCACTAACTTGGATTGGATATTGACCACATAAAACTTGTACGACTCATCGACTTAGACACACCCCCAGGAAGAAGCTTAACGCGAAACGCGCGTCGGGGTTTGCGGATACAGCACGCCATTTGGCTTGGCACGTGTAACGGGAAGCATTGAACAGGTAATATGTGTAGGGTCCGGGGCACACCGCTCACCATGTCCAGGTAGATGGAACGGGGAAGAGACATTTAGCATGCGATGTATATTCTAGCCTCACCCTCGGCTCGCCATTGAATATAATAGCCCGGTAATGATCCGATATTAACACAACCCAATTGGGTGTGTATGCATTTGACTAAGGCAGTGGTAAAATTTAAAAGGCAGTATATGATTTGATTCGTACGGCAATCTGTTACATTCCCAGTTTGCTCCCTATTGATATTTATGAATATTTTGCTCGTGCTGACCGCAATAGGTTGTTTCATGAGGCATCTTTGTATTTGTTTTTATATATATATATTTTAAACTGTTTACAAAAATAAAAGTATTTTAAATTATCTGTATGACACTTCTTGGACCACGATAACATTCATCTGTGGTCTTGATGTGATATAGTAGATATATGGAGTGTTGCCCACTCCCCTGATGGGGTTATGGGTTTGGGCGTTATGCTTACTAGTCCATAAATATTGCATTGTATTATATGATTGAATGGTCATGAACCATGTTCATGTGGACTAATGACTGCAACAAATGTAAATACAAAGTTTAATTAGGTAACCTGTCAGCAAGTTTTTCCTATGTATTCTGAGGACAGCATGAGGTACGAGCTGAGACACAGATTTCAGCAATGTGTTACTTATTGGGCTGTGTGTGTTGTTTCTATACAATGAATGTTTTATTACCAGGAGATTATCACTGCCTGGACTACAGCTCATGTGAGCCCTGGTTCAACCACGCCCCCTCCACTGATAAACAGATTACTGTCAATAGACAATGTACATAAAGAGCCTGGCGTGGGCGGGGGCAGCTTTGTGAGCTCTGTTACATGCTACATCTATAAACTCTGATTGTGTCACTGAGTCGCCCATCAGGGCCATTGGGTACTCGGTACCAGGTCCGGTACTTAAAGGGACTTGTTACAGCGGCGGTGACCTGGTCCGTGGCCCTTGGCGCCCATGTTAAAGGGATAGTCTTTAAAAGGATTTGTAGAAATAGTTTGTGAAGCCACCTGTTGTATTCGGTCAGGGATGACCAACACTGCTTAAAGGGGTCCTCTAAGGTGATGTTATGGCAGCCAGATGGTATAACTTCCCACAGGTGAAGTAGGTCCCCAGGGCTCCTGGTGAATAGATGGAGGATGGTGAGTGGTGCAGTAAAGACTGAAGGACGCAGTTGTGCAGTCTTTTTACCTGGTTTACTGATGGTAGCAGGTAGCCACAGTCCAGGGCACCAGATCACAGGTACAGGCAGGGTCTGGCTGGCTTGGAAGTGAGTTCAGAGTTCAGCTTTATCAACCTTCCTTCTAGCGCTGTGTTGTTATAGTCCCTTACTGCCTATGGCTTTGTAGCAAGATCCTCTCAGTTATCTCTGTCCTTTGTTGAAGTGGGACACAAACCCATATGACAGGTGACTCGAGCCTTTTTACAGGGCCTCTATCACGACCCCGCCTCTATGTGTCACTGTGCCTCCTGGGTGTTAGGGCGAACAGGTGATGTATAATCCAGCTGTCCTGCCAGTTTCTGCTATCCCACAGAGTCCCACAAAAGCCTCAGTCTTTGGCTACCGGTGTCTGCGCTTTGCCAGGGAGACAGTCTATTCATTGCTGTTCTCCCCCTGATGTCCTCACCTGTGCTTCGCTCTCCGACATGTTAGCTAAAGGCTGTTCTTCCTTCTGTATTTCGCTATCAAGGAGCTACAGCACCTCAGGCTGTAAGGCCCCTCACCCATCCTTCTGCCTCAGTCTGCTCCCATCTGCTGTCTGGCACCAACTGTCTAATCTTTCCAACTGCCTAGCAACTGCCTAGCAGCTAACTCCTCCTCCCAAACAGAGAGCACAGCTTCCCTTAAGTCGGGTGTAGAGCTCCCCCTTCTGGCCTGAAGTCAGAACGGTGTTGTATATGCTAATTACTTGTTAAAAGGAATCTTCATCGCTTCCAAGTTTGACATCACTCTCCCCGTGAGGAAAGCAATGCCACTGCGACAACCAGGACCCTGGGGCGTCACATCACAACTGCTGTATACAGTAAACTAAGTGATACTTCATTAGAATTACGGTCTCTTTTCCTATATTATACTGCTCTCAGATGAGGAAGCAAAAAACTGGTGAAAGATTCCCTTTAAAAAAATATAAAAAGAATTAGCCGTTTTCATCAGTGTGCCCCAAAAAGGCTTAAAAACAATACAAAATAAAATGTCACCAAATACAAAACCAGATTACAGTAACTCTGCTGGTGGTGAGGCTTCCAGAATTGTACATATACATAAACAATAGGATTATTTCCTTTTTAAGTCTGTCACATTGTACACATATCTCATACCCCCCAAAAGATGACCCTCAATGCACTATTTACCTTCCTATTGCCACTGGAAGCATCCTGCTGCAGTCCTGGCACTCCTGGTTGATCATGCACAGTGGAATCTCTCTCAGCAGGCTTTCTGCCAGCATCATTCTGCTCTTGCTCTATCTCACCTATAGAGTGTATTTTATATTTATAATGCATTCTATGCTCCTGGTATGGTACTATACCGTACACTGTCCAATCAATCTTCTCCACTATAGCTGCCTATATAGTTTTACATCATTGTTAGCTGGTTCTAACAGAGCTCAATTTTCCAGCACCCCTTTACAATGGGACTTATAATAACTAGGCAGAACTGAACTGTGTTTGTTGCCTGTGCTGACACATAAGAGATCAGCTGAATGATAACTGGCTTAGCCAGGAGCCCACAGGAGAGGGAGGGCTCTGCAGCATGAAGAAGAAGCAAGGTGCAGCTGAAAAATTAGGTTTTAACAGTATAAATACATAAAAAGCTGGGAGCACATTGGGGCAGACAAAAATTAAATTGGACACAAAGGTGCAAGAAATGTTTTTTCGTTGCACTGTATATTAAGAATAAGTATGCATTTACTTTGTTTTGTGAAAAATAATGTGATTGTGGGAATAACCCTTTCAGTAATATGCAATTACTTAGCTACAAGTCATGAAGCAAAGTAGATGCTGTAAGGTCCAGCAGGTTAGCAGGCCTTTGTTACCAGTTAAAGTAGTTTTCCCTCCTGCATTGAGAGACACTGCCGATGTGGCGCTGACAGCTTCCTGCCAGGGATTGTCGGGTGCAAGTATTGTGCCCCTCACCTTATAATTAGAATGGGATGCATGACCATTGACTATTGATACAATATCAGGAGCATCTTTCACCGGCTCGATGTGAAAGTGAGAGGTACGGATAACCTCTTTCAGTAGAAAATGCTAATGGTTTTCCTTATTTTGTACAAACACATGTGCACATTTCCATATAATTTATATAAATCACTATGATTTTTAATTTGTAATGTAACGCAATATCTCATTATTATAACTTTATTTACGGAAAAAAGTAAAAGACACAGTAGAGTATGATAATTACTGTAGCCAAGCTCGACTTATTAGTGGTCCAGATACATTTATTTTACTTAGCAACCCTTAAACCTTTTTGGTCATGCATGGTTTTGTGACTAGTGACCTTTTACCCACGTTAGTTCACGTTGTTCCAGCAGTGAACAGGGTTAATTAGTGTCTGAAAACCTGGAAGATTTCCCAGAAAAGGTGGGCGAACATTATTCTCAGCGCTCCTTTCTTCAATGACAAGATCTCTTTTACAGCGTTTTAGAAGAAGGCATATTTAACTCTTCAGACACCAGTTACCGGTAGCAGTAAATACAGTAACACATCAAAGGTAATAAGAACAATATTGGTACCTCTGCAGAAGATAAAAATAAAATAAAGCATTGCCTACATTGTCTACATAGAGAGCAATTGTTTCATGAAGCATAATTCATACTAATAGAACAGATTTACATTCTGCACAGAACAATGATATTACAATGTGTTTTCAGAACTGCAGGTAAGCCTACTACATTACCGTCAATGAGGAAGAAAGCTAGTCTACATGGTTAAAAAGGTTGTCTTATTCAGAAAGCCTATATTAAATTCCCCTACTCGGATATGTCGAGCTCTATCATTTCAGGGTTGCCATGCAATACCATGTCTGTCCTGCGGAGGCACTGCAAAATAAGGAGGATTCACATTTTATCAGCTGACCATGGCGATCACATGGTGTGATTCTCCCATAATTAACAATATGAAATAATGTCCAAATTAGCAATTCTGCATATATATCCCTATATATATCCCGTAATATATATTTTGTATAAATATTCTGTAATATATTTGTATGTTTTCCAAAATATAACATTAAAGATGCAGAATGCAAGAATTCAGCCAGCATTATCATATAGGAAATTTACCAATAGAAGTCTTAAAACATCATTCCTGTGCAGGTCAGCCCAATAATATTGCGGAGACAAAAATAAATAATATGTTTTCCATTTTCTGTGATTTTATCATTTTCCAGTCTCATAGAAATCTAGTAGAGCACTAGTGAGGTGGTTTCGTAGTTTATTCTGCTAGATAAGACAAGCAGGGGTAGGTTTTTGGTTCTCGAGTAATATATATGCTGTAGACAGGTGAACAGCCATTTGGTAGAATACTCGCCTATTTGCTTACCTTTTGATGTGTCCCGGAGAAGCCCCTGAAAGCAATGCTATGTGTTCCCACACAGAGGAATATTGTAAAGTAATATTTTCTAAGTGTATAAAAAGCACCATATTTGTAACATGTGACAGAGCAGAGTGATAAACCATAACACGGGTTGCATCCAGCTGTTACTTTGTGCACTCCGGAACACTTTTCATTCGCATTTTAATTCCAAGATGTTTGCCAGTTCCCAAGCTGTTCTCTTTCCACACCCTTGACAGATGCATGTGTAGTGTACATCTCAATATTCCCAAGGTGTCAGAACATGTGTAATCCACAGACTATCCTTTGTAATAGCATAAAGGAAACCCATAAGAAAATCATCTAGTAGAATATAATTGGCTAGTGCAGTTAAAAAACAAAATACTTTGTTTCTAAAATTATTTGTTGCCAAGAAGACTTCTTAAGTAACTGTAAAATGATCATTTATTTCTAGTGAAGTGCAGTTCCTGTTTAGCAGACCCATATCTATGTGATGAAGTGTGAAGATAAACAAAACATATAAAGGCCCCGTCTCACTAAGCGATTTACCAACGATCACGACCAGCGATACGACCTGGCCGTGATCGTTGGTAAGTCGCTGTGTGGTCGCTGGGGAGCTGTCACACAGACCGCTCTCCCCAGCGACCAACGATCAGGGGAACGACTTCGGCATTGTTGAAACTGTCTTCAACGATGCCGAAGTCCCCCTGCAGCACCCGGGTAACCAGGGTAAACATCGGGTTACTAAGCGCAGGGCCGCGCTTAGTAACCCGATGTTTACCCTGGTTACCAAAAAAAACAAACACTACATACTCGCCTTTCGGTGTCCAGGTCCCTTGCCGTCTGCTTCCTGCTCTGACTGAGATCCGGCCGTACAGTGAGAGCAGAGCGCAGCGGTGACGTCACTGCTGTGCTCTCACTTCTCACTGTACGGCCGGGAGTCAGTGAGAGCAGGAAGCAGACGGCAAGGGACCTGACGGACATCAGAAGGCGAGTATGTACTGTTTGTTTTTTTTTTTACATTTACGCTGGTAACCAGGGTAAACATCGGGTTACTAAGCGCGGCCCTGCGCTTAGTAACCCGATGTTTACCCTGGTTACCAGTGAAGACATCGCTGGATCGGTGTCACACACACCGATTCAGCGATGTCAGCGGGACCTCAACGACCGAAAAAAGGTCCAGGCCATTCCGACACGACCAGCGATCTCGCAGCAGGGGCCTGATCGCTGGTACGTGTCACACATAGCGAGATCGCTATGGAGGTCGCTGTTGCGTCACAAAACTTGTGACTCAGCAGCGATCTCGCTAGCGATCTCGCTATGTGAGACGGGGCCTTTAACACCAAAACCTGAGTAAACCACTGATTGTATCAAGGATCATGAGATAAAGATCATGTTATCTAGCCAAAAGACAATTTCCTGAAGTATGTAGCATTACATACACTGCGTGCAGAATTATTAGGCAAGTTGTATTTTGATCACAGGATACTTTTTATACATGTTGTCCTACTCCAAGCTGTTCAGGCTTGAGAGCCAACTACCAATTAAGTAAATCAGGTGATGTGCATCTCTGTAATCAGGAGGGGTGTTGTCTAATGACATCAAAACCCTATATAAGGTGTGCTTAATTATTAGGCAACTTTCTTTCCTTTGGCAAAATGGGTCAGAAGAGAGATTTGACGGGCTCTGAAAAGTCCAAAATTGTGAGATATCTTGCAGAAGGATGCAGCAGTGTTAAAATTGCCAAACTTTTGAAGCGTGATCACCGAACAATCAAGCGATTCATGGCAAATGACATTTGATGGGGCAGATGGATGGGCCAGAGGCTGTGTCAGGACTCTGAACATTTTTTACCTTTTGTGCAGTACTGCCCTTTTCAAAGATGGCGTCTTTGGTCTCATGTGCACTGTGTCTTCCTGCTATATAACTCCACCCCAGCCTTCAGTCTGTGCTAGAGTATTCTGCCTTGCATCCAGCTCCTGACCTCTGATTACTCCCTGGCTATATACCTGCTCCTGTGAAGCTGTGTGGTGATCCTGCTACTCTGCTCTGAGTTCCTGCTGCATACACCAGTTTCCAGTAATCCTCCTTCATCTGCTGCTCGTGTTTACTTCCATCTAATTTGCTGGACATGTAAGCTGTTTCTGCTCTGCAAAAACCTGAGACTATTAACCATGCCTCCCTGGTTGAGCTAAGATATGATTTGAACTGCCTTATAAGCTTTTCTATCTGTGTTTGGACTAAGACAAGGATTTATTCGTGTCAAGTATCCTCAAGAATAATTGTGCTTCATAGACTTTCTGCTTGAGTGCATTTTCCTCTGAAGTTTCCTATAGACTGCTAAGCTACGTTTAATATTTACACTAAGTGTTGTGGACTTGAGTTTCTCTCTGCACCTGTTTGAATCACCGTGTGATAATATAGACTTTACCACTTATAAAACTGTGTCCTGTAGTTGTCTTGTTCCACGCAAAGAGTCTCCTGAGTTATCCCCTATAATTATTACAGGCTGGATCAGTAAAGGGCAGAGAGCTCCACTCCGACTCAGACGCCAGCAAGGTGGAGGTGGGGTACTGGTATGGGCTGGTATCATCAAAGAGGAACTTGTGGGACCTTTTCGGGTTGAGGATGGAGTGAAGCTCAACTCGCAGACCTACTGCCAGTTTCTGGAAGACAACTTCTTCAAGCAGAGGTACAGGAAGAAGTTGGTATCGTTCAAGAAAAACATGATTTTCATGCAGGACAATGCTCCATCACATTCCTCCAACTACTCCACAGCGTGGCTGGCCAGTAGAGGTCTCAAAGAAGAAATAATAATGACATGGCCCCCTTGTTCACCTGATCTGAGCCAGATAGAGAACTTGTGGTCCCTCATAAAATGTGAGATCTACAGGGAGGGAAAACAGTCCACCTCACGGATCAGTGTCTGGGAGGCTGTGGTGGCTACTGCATGCAATGTTGATCCTAAACAGATCAAGCAACTGACAGAATCTATGGATGGAAGTGTGTTTGGTGTCATCATAAAGAAAGGTGGCTATATTGGTCACTATTTTTTTTTGTTTGTTTTTGCATGTCAGAAATGTTTATTTCTAAATTTTGTGCAGTGATATTGGTTTACCTGGTGAAAATAAACAAGTGAGATGGAATTATATTTGGTTTTTATTAAGTTGCCTAATAATTCTACACAATAATAGTTACCTGCACAAACAGATATCCTCCTAAGGTAGCCAAATAAAAAAAAAACCCACTCCAACTTCCAAAAATATTAAGCTTTGATATTTATGAGTCTTTTGGGTTGATTGAGAACATAGTTGTTGATCAATAATAAAAATAATCCTCTAAAATACAACTTGCCTAATAATTCTGCATGCAGTGTAGTAGGTTTAGAAGTATGACCCCTGAGGCTTTTAACCCCTTTATGACATAGGGGGTCATTAAATAATAAGTATTAAATAAGTATTTGAGGTCTAAGGGGTAACGTTTCTCCTTATGGAGAGTGACATACCAGCTGGCTTGTCAAGGTAAGGAGGCTTATTCGCCGTGCAATGCTCCTCTGGGAATTTAAATATGCAAACTTTTTCCCAGAAGAGGCAATTTGCATATAAGTATTTGATACACTGTCGATTTTGCACGTTTCCCCACCTACAAAGAATGGAGAGGTCTGCAATTTTTATCGTAGGCACACTTCAACTGTGAGAGACAAAATCTAAACATAAAAAGCAGAAAATCACATTGTATGATTTTTAAATAATTAACCCCTTCACAACCTAGCCCTTTTCTGTTTTTGAGTTCTCGTTTTTCACTCCCCTCCTTCCCATAGCCATAACTTTTTTATTTTTCCATCTATATGGCCATGTGAGGGCTTGTTTTTGCGGGACAAGTTGCACTTTTGAACAACAACATTGGTTTTAGCATGTCATGCACTAGAAAACGGGAAAAAAATTCCAAGTGCGGTGAAATTGCAAAAAAAGTGCAATCCCACACTTGTTTTTTGTTTGGCTTTTTTGCTAGGTTCACTAAATGCTAAACCTGACCTGCCATTTTGATTCTACAGGTCATTTCGAGTTCATAGACACCAAACATGTTTTGATTTCGTTTTATCTAAGTGGTAAAAAAAATTCCAAACTTTGCTAAAAAAAAAAAAATTGTGCAATTTTCCAATACCCATAGCGTCTCAATTTTTCATGATCTTGGGTCAGGTGAGGGCTTATTTCTTGCATGCCGAGCTGATTTTTTAATGATACCAATTTGGTGCAGATATGTTCTTTTGATCGCCCGTTATTGCATTTTAATGCAATGTCGCGGTGACCAAAAAAATGTAATTCTGGCGTTTCAAATTTTTTTCTCACTACGCTGTTTAGCGATCAGGTTAATCCTTTTTTTATTGATAGATCGAGCGATTCTGAATGCGGCAATACCATATATGTGTAGGTTTGATTTTTTTTATTGTTTTATTTTGAATGGGGCGAAAGGGGGATTTACACTTTTATATTTTTTTTTTTTTCATATTTTTTCAAACTTTTTTTTTACTTTTGCCATGCTTCAATAGCCTCCATGGTGGACTAGAAGCTGGCACAACTCGATCGGCTCAGCTACATGGGAGCGATCATCAGATCGCTCCAATGTAGCTGAATTCCTGCATTGCTATGAGCGCCGACCACAGGGTGGCGCTCAAAGCAATCTGGCATAAGCAACCATAGAGGTCTCAAGGACCTCTATGGTTACTATGTAGATGCATCGCTGACCCCCCGATCATGTGACGGGGGTCGGCAATGCGCTCATTTCCGGCCCTATGGCTGGAAGCACCGGTTAAATGCCGCTGTCAGCATTTTACAGCTGCATTTAACTAGTTAATAGCGGCAGGTGAATTGCAGGCACATGTCAGCTGACATGTCCCGGCTTTGAGGTCGGCTCAGTGCCGGAGCCCACATCAAAGCAGGGGATCCGACCTCCCCAGTAATAGTACGGTGGAGGTCGTGAAGGGGATAAATAGCATGAAATAAGTGTCTGATCACCTACCAACTAGTAGAAATTCTGGCTATCAAAGACCTGATAGTTTTCTTTAAGAAGTCTTCTTACTCTGCACTCATTACCTGTATTAATTGCACCTGTTTGAACTCATTACCTGTATAAGAGACACCTGTCCAGTCAATGACACTAAAACCTCTCCACCATGGCCAAAACCAAAGTGCTGTCTAAGGACCCCAGGGACAAAATTGTAAACCTGCAAAAGGCTGGGATAGGCTACAGGACAAGAAGCAAGCAGCTTGGTGAGAAAGCAACAACTGTTGGCACAATTATTAGAAAATGGAAGAAACACAAGATGACTGTCAGTCTTCCTCAGTCTAGGGCTTCATGCAAAATCTCACTTTGTGGAAAAAGAATGATTCTGATAAAGGTCAGGAATCAGCTCAGAATTACATGGAGGACCTGGTCAATGACCTGAAGAGAGCTGCGACCACAGTCTCAAACATTACCGTTAGTAACACACTATGCCATCATGGATTAAAATCCTGCAGGGCACACAAGGTCCCCCTGCTCATACCAGCATAGTTTGAAGTTCATCAATGGGGACAAGGTCATGTGGACAGACGAGACCAAAATAGAACTTTTTGTATCAACTCCACTCGCCTTGTTTGAAGGAAGAAGATGGGTGAGTTCAACCCCAAGAACACTGTTCCAACTGTGAAGCATGGTGGGGGAAACATCATACTTTGGGGGTGCTTTTCTGCAAAGGGGACAGGACAACTGCACTGTATTGAAGGGAGGATAAATGGAGTCACGTATTGCGAGATTTTGGCCAACAACTTCCTTCCCTCAGTAAGATCATTGAAGATAGGTCATGGCTAGGTCTTCCAACATGACAATAACCCGAAGCATCTCAAGGTCCTGGATTGGACTAGCCAGTCTTCAGACCTGTACCCAATAGAAAATCTTTGGAAGGAGCTGGAATGTTGCCCAATGACAGCCCCAAAACCTGAAAGATTTGGAGATGATCTGTATGGCGGCGTGGTCTAAAATACCTGCCGCAGTGCGTGCAAACTTGGTTAAGATCCTATCCTGTAATACAATTCAATATGAAACTTGGCACTCAATATGTTTTAAATCACAAAAAAGAGGAAAAAAATCCTCCAATATTCAAGAAAAAAACAAAACAGGCAGAGAAGCATACCTGTCTAACTGGACCTCAATGCAAATGCACTAACAGGGTGCAGCGGACCCAAGTAAAATGGCAACTGCACAGGTGCAATAATATCAAATGAGAAGGCCATCCTTCAATCAGGGATTGGCCGTGTGGCACACCAGTGCAAAAAAAAAAAAAATATAATATGTATGTGGCAATGTTCGCACAAGGAATGCAGAGCATCTTGTTCTCAGCCTATTAATGACGCCCTATGGCGGGCTGCCCAGTGCTAACTATAATGCATCCTGTGTGAACAGTGGCCACAGTTTACAGAACCATTTGGGCCCAACTCTACTCCAAAAAAAATATAAAGTGCACAAAAACATATCAATATATGTAAGGTATTGGTTGATATTCTGGTCATAATTAGGGTTGAGCGAAACAGATCGGCCAATTTCAAAAGTGGCCGACTTTTGGGAAAGTCGGGTTTCGTGAAACCCGACCCGATCTCACTGTGGGATCGGGTCGGCCATCAGCGATCTTCGCTCCAAAGTCGGGCTTTGTTTTTTATATATATATATATACTGTATATATATATATATATATATATATATATATATATATACTGTATATATATATATATATATGACATTGAGACACACATATATATATATATATATATATATTTATATTTATATTTACTTCAACGCGATATATGTGAAAAGCCGGTAATTCAATTGCCGGCTTTTCATTTCTCCTGCCTAAACCCGACATGATATGAGACATGGTTTACATACAGTAAACCATGTCATATCCCCCTTTTTTTTGCATATTCCACACTACTAATGTTAGTAGTGTGTATGTGCAAAATTTCGGCGCTGTAGCTATTAAATTTAAGGTTTAAATCGCGGAAAAAATTGGCGTGGGCTCCTGCGCAATGTTCTCCGCCAGAGTGGTAAAGCCAGTGACTGAGGGCAGATATTAATAGCCTAGAGAGGGTCCATGGTTATTGGCCCCCCCTGGCTACAAACATCTGCCCCCAGCCACCCCAGAAAAGGCACATCTGGAAGATGCGCCTATTCTGGCACTTGGCCACTCTCTTCCCACTCCCGTGTAGCGGTGGGATATGGGGTAATGAAGGGTTAATGCCACCATGCTATTGTAAGGTGACATTAACCCAGATTAATAATGGAGAGGCGTCAATTATGACACCTATCCATTATTAATCCAAGTGTATGAAAGGGTTAAAAAAAACACACACATTATTAAAAAGTATTTTAATGAAATAAACACACCGGTTGTTTTAATATTTTATTGCTCTCTCAATCCACCTGAAGACCCTCGCTTTGCAAAATAATAAACCAACAATATACATACCCTCCGATGATCTGTAACGTCCCACGAGGTAAATCCATCTGAAGGGGTTAAAATATTTTACAGGCAGGAGCTCTGCTATAATGCAGCTGTGCTCGTGCCTGTAAACCCCGGGGAATGAAGGAAATGTAGGTCAATGACCTATAGTTACCTTCAGTCGCGGTGATGCGCCCCTGCTGGATGTCCTCATGAACTGCAGCCTGGGAACTTTTTCCCACGCTCGACGTCATATGAGGACATCCAGCAGAGGGCGCATCACCGCGACTGAAGGTAACTATAGGTCATTGACCTACATTTCCTTCATTCCCCGGGGTTTACAGGCACGAGCACAGCTGCATTATAGCAGAGCTCCTGCCTGTAAAATATTTTAACCCCTTCAGATGGATTTACTTCGTGGGACGTGACAGTTCATCAGAAGGTATGTATATTGTTGGTTTATTATTTTGCAAAGCGAGGGTCTTCAGGTGGATTGAGAGAGCAATAAAATATGAAAACAACCGGTGTGTTTATTTCATTAAAATACTTTTTAATAATGTGTGTGTGTTTTTTGTTAACCATTTCATACAATTGGATTAATAATGGATAGGTGTCATAATTGACGCCTCTCCATTATTAATCTGGCTCAATGTCACCTTACAATAGCAAGGTGGCATTAACCCTTCATTACCCCATATCCCACCGCTACACGGGAGTGGGAAGAGAGTGGCCAAGTGCCAGAATTGGCGCATCTTCCAGATGTGCCTTTTCTGGGGTGGCTGGGGGCAGATGTTTTTAGCCAGGGGGGGCCAATAACCATGGACCCTCTCTAGGCTATTAATATCTGCCCTCAGTCACTGGCTTTACCACTCTGGCGGAGAAAATTGCACGGGAGCCCACACCAATTTTGTCCGTGATTTAACCCTTAAATTTAATAGCTACAGTGCCGAAATTTTGCACATACACACTACTAGCATTAGTATTGTGGAATATTCAAAAAAAGGGGGACATGACATGGTTTACTGTATGTAAACCATGTCACATATCATGTCGGGTTTAGGCAGGAGAAATGAAAAGCCGGCAATTGAATTACCGGCTTTTCACATATATCGCGCTGCAGTAAATATAAAAATATATAGATTTTTCATTACCTTGCATTGGGTTTCGTGTTTCGGCCGATCCCCGACCCCGACTTTTCAAGAAGATCGTCCGATTTCACTCGACTCGACTTTTGAGAAAGTCGGGTTTCGTGAAACCCGACTCGACCTCAAAAAAGGAAAAGTCGCTCAACCCTAGTCATAATACATAAGCTGGCAACCCGAGTCAAAGGTCCTTACATACAAGACCACTGGTAATCTCCCTCGATCTGGGGTGAGATCTTGCGTGGAGCCTCAGATCGAGGGAGATTAGCAGTGGTCTTGTATGTCTTCCATTTTCTTATTATTGCTCCCACAGTTGATTTCATCACTAGTGTTGAGCATTCCGATACCGCAAGTATCGGGTATCGGCCAATACTTGCGGGTATCGGAATTCCGATACCGAGATCCAATACTTTTGTGGTATCGGGTATCGGTATCGAAACAACATTAATGTGTAAAATAAAGAATTAAAATAAAAAATATTGCTATACTCACCTCTCCGATGCAGCCTGGACCTCACCGAGGGAACCGGCAGCATTCTTTGCTTAAAATGCGCGCGTTTACTTCCTTCCATGACGTCACGGCTTGTGATTGGTCGCGTGCCGCCCATGTGGCCGCGACGCGACCAATCACAGCAAGCCGTGACGTAATTTTCAGGTCCTCAATGCCTAATTCTAGGCATTCAGGATTTTAAAATTACGTTCCGGCTTGTGATTGGTCGCGTCGCGGTCACATGGGCGACGCGACCAATCACAAGCCGTGACGTCACGGGAGGCAGGAAACACGCGCATTTTAAAATTACGTCACGGCTTGTGATTGGTTGCGTGCCGCCCATGTGACCGCGACGCGACCAATCACAGCAAGCCGTGACGTAATTTCAGGTCCTGAATGCCTAATTCTGCATTCAGGACCTGAAAATTACGTCACGGCTTGCTGTGATTGGTCGCGTCGCGGTCACATGGGCGGCACGCAACCAATCACAAGCCGTGATGTAATTTTAAAAATGCGCGCGTCTCCTGCCTCCCGTGACGTCACGGCTTGTGATTGGTCGCGTCGCCCATGTGACCGCGACGCGACCAATCACAAGCCGGAACGTAATTTTAAAATCCTGAATGCCTAGAATTAGGCATTGAGGACCTGAAAATTATGTCACGGCTTGCTGTGATTGGTCGCGTCGCGGCCACATGGGCGGCACGCGACCAATCACAAGCCGTGATGTCACGGAAGGAAGTAAACGCGCGCATTTTAAGCAAAGAACGCTGCCGGTTCCCTCAGTGAGGTCCAGGCTGCGTTGGAGAGGTGAGTATAGCAATATTTTTTATTTTAATTCTTTATTTTACACATTAATATGGATCCCAGGGCCTGAAGGAGAGTTTCCTCTCCTTCAGACCCTGGGAACCATCAGGGATACCGTCCGATACTTGAGTCCCATTGACTTGTATTGGTATCGGGTATTGGTATCGGATTAGATCCGATACTTTGCCGGTATCGGCCGATACTTTCCGATACCGATACTTTCAAGTATCGGACGGTATCGCTCAACACTATTCATCACACCAAGCTGCTTGACTATTGCAGATTCCCAGCCTGGTGCAGGGCTACAATTTTGTTTCTGGTGTCCTTGGACAGCTCTTTGGTCTTCACCATAGTGGAGTTTGGAGTGTGACTGTTTGAGGTTGTGGACAGATGTCTTTTAGGCTATGTGCACACATAGCGGTTTTTACCACGGAACCGCAGCGTTTCTGCAGCTGCGGGTCCGCAGCAGTTTCCATTGCATTTACAGTAACATGTAAACCAATGGGAAACCACAAACCGCTGTGCACATGCTGGGGGAAAAACCGCGCAAAAACGCAGCGGTTTACAACCCGCAGCATGTCACTTCTTTGTGCAGAATCGCAGCGATTCTGCACACATTGAAATGCATTGATCCACTTACTTCCCGCATGTGGCTGTGCCCATGATGCGGGAAGTAAGCGGATAATGTGCAGATGGTACCCGGGGTGGAGGAGAGGAGACTCTCCTCCAGGCCCTGGGAACCATATTTGTGGTAAAAAAAAAGAATTAAAATAAAAAATGATGATATACTCACCTCTCAGCGCTGCACGCGGCTGTCCGGACTCAGGTTTGCTATGCGAGCAGGACCTGCGGTGACGTCACGGTCACATGAATGTGACGTCACGAAGGTCCTTCTCGCACAGCATCTTTGGAATCGGACCGCCGCGTGCAGCGCCGATGAGATCGGGACGTCAGAGGGTGAGTATATAACCATGTTTTATTATTTTTAACATTACTATTGATGCTGCATATGCAGCATCAATAGTATAGGAGTAAACCCGCAGCGGAAACCGCAAGACAAAACGTGATAAATCTGCAGGGATAACCGCAGCGGTTTTGCCCTGCAGATTTATCAAATCCGCTGCGGGAGAACCCGCAGGGACCCGAACCTACGTGTGCACATGGCCTTATACTGATAACAAGTTCAAACAGGTTCCACTACTACAGGTAATGAGTGGAGGACAGAGGAGTCTCATAAAGAAGAAGTAACAGGTCCGTGAGAGCCAGAAATCTTGCATGTTTTTAGGTGACCAAATACTCATTTTCCACCATAATTTGAAAAACAAATCTTGCCAATTCAGACAAGGTGATTTTTGGGATTTGTTTTCTCATTTTCACTCATATAGTTGTGGTCTACCTATGATGTCAATTACAGGCTCTCTCATCTTTTTAAGTGGAAGAACTTGCACAATTGGTGGCTGACTAAATACTTTTTCCCCTCTGTAGAAAAAGCTAGTCAATTGCAGACCTGCTTATTTTCATGCTGTCTAAATACCCCTTAAATTGCTACTATTTTTTAATATGTGAATACTTTTTGACCACTTTCATCATTTTTTTTATAAGGACGAACAAATTTAGAACTTCCGGCATTGTTTTTGAAATTGTTTCTGTGTTGGATAAATAATGATATAGTGTTAGTGCAAATATGTGACATTTTAAGGTACATTTATCTTTTTTCCTTTTTTTATTGGTAAACTGTGATTCTTGGAATATAGATTTTCTCTTTTCTTAAATACATAAATCCTAAGGGAATATGAACATGCGGCCTTATTATCACATGGGCACTACACTTCTCTACTTATGTAGTGCAGTTTATTATATTATCTTGCCAATGTGGGACTGACGGATAGCCTATCAGACACCGACTCCATCATGATCTGATTGAATATAGTGTATAGCAGAGCCAGAGTCCTTTGTCTAGCCTCCTGTTGACCTAGCAACCTATTGGCACCCTCACAATCATGCTACAGGGTTTCTAATGGGCTGACACTGTTACTAATGACAGCAAAATATGAGGGGTTAGGTTGGCAGGATAGGCATTCTCACAGCTGGGCTCATAAAACAGTCAGGCTCATGCAGCTGATCACATACATCAGTAGAGGAATTGTACCGTGCAATCAGCTTGACAAACAAATCCGTTATTGAACACAAGGTGACTTGTTGACAGATATGTACATCATAAAGCATGATGGGGTTAATAGAGTTAAGCAGACCTGGAAAAGATGGTGTTTAAAATGGTATCACCCTTATACAAATTTTAAAATTAAAAGTATTCATTGTACCCTCATCTGTGCAATTTGTTTAACTATTCTGTGCTAAAACTGTATTAAATATAACAGTGTTCTAAAATCAGCAGAATTAGCAGGTTCATGTGTCTTCTTCAGTTATGTTTACCAGTGTGGACAGGGGCTATGTGACCTTCTCAAACTATGTCTCTGTTCTGTAGGCCGCAAGGTGCTTTACGCATGTGACCTACAGAACCACAGGGGCAAAAACAGAATGTCAGGGTCCTAGCGCAATAATGTCACTGTGTTGCTCCATCCATGCCAGAACACTGACTTGCCAGGATCTGAGGGCTAGGTGGGTATATAGTAGATATTATTGTTTTAACTATTTTATGGGGCATTATTATATTTTATGAGGGAACTCAAGGGGCATATTACTGTATGTGAGGGTACTCAGGGGCTATTAGCACTGTATCTGGGGGGACTTGGGGTTCATGATTACTGTTTATTGTGTGACTCAGGGGACAGTATCACTATAGGTGGAGGCGCTCAAGACATTATCGCTATATGTGGGTGATCTCAGGGGACACTACAACTATATCTGCAAGAACTTAAGGGGCATTATTACTTTATGTGGGTAAGTCATTGGATATTTTTACTATATATTAGTAGAGATGAGTGAAAATTTAAATGTTTGGTCTGGATTACGATTACCGAATTTGCAATATTCGCCGATTAATATTCACCGAACACTAACCAAATGACATTCATCACAATGGAAGGCAAAAACAAACACATGCACAATACCTTATAACGACACCAAATCATGCCAAAACACATCAAATGAGGGAGAGACACCAAGAAAGGGGCCTCAATTCACACACAATACAAATTGCAGCATGGTACTGCAGCAATCAGCCATGCATGAGGTATGGGACAGCATTTACAGCTTTCAATTAAACATCACAGTAAGAGGACGTGGGTGAGGGATTGGTGAAGGCCTTCTTTACTGGAAGCCCTGATACAATATGCAACACCTCTGCCTGCTTTCATCCTGAGCCTATTGCTACAGGCAACACACATGAAGGAGACCCAACCAGGAGTGTTCACATTTCCAAAAATTATTGGCAGACACCATCAAAGTGGCATCAATTTCACCATAGTAGAAATTGTATAATAGGAACCGATAGGTCTTCCGCTACACCCAATCAGGAGTGTTCACATTTAAACAAATGAGGGCCTTACACCACAGAAGTGACATCAATTTCATGAGAGAAGAAATAGTATAATAGGGACAAATAGGTCTTACACTAAACCCAATTCAGCAGGTGGACACCCAAACAGGAGTGTTAACATTTCCAAAAATTACTGGCAGACATAACAAAAGTGGCATCAATTTCACAAAAGTATCTATAATATAACGCTGGGAGCGTCACTCTGTCCGAAGCCTTTATAGACTGCGCAAGTGCAAGCGCCGGTGCAGTCTGGGCCCCACAGAGTGACGCTCCCAGGAGATCGCGGTATGCGTAAGCACTGAACGCACACCGCGATCTCCAACGGAGAAGCAGGGACGTGCCAGGAGGGTGAGTATGCTATATTCACCTGTCCCATTCCACCGATGCGCGCTGCTCCGTCCTCCACATCCTCTGCCTGTGACGTTCAGTTCAGAGGGCACGATGACGCGCTTAATGCGCGCCGCCCTCTGACTGAACAGTCACAGCCAGAGGACCCGGAAGATGGAGCGGCACGCAGCACTGGATCAGGGCCAGGTGACTATAGGAAGTGCCGGGGGCCTGAGCTAGCGGTGACCCCGGCACCTGACCCCCACAGCGTGCTGGTGTCCCCGCCTGCTCAGGCCCCCAGCACTCGGCGCCCAGCACAGCCGCACGCACTCAGCACAGCCATGCACAGCCACCCGCACTCAGCACCGCCACGCACAGCCGCCCGCACTCAGCACAGCTGCCCGCACTCAGCACATGCACGCACAGCCGCCCGCGCTCAGCACACGCATGCACAGCCACCCGCACTCAGCACAGCCACACACAGCCGCCCGCACTCAGCACAGCCACGCACAGCCGCCTGCACTCAGCACAGCCGCCCGCACTCAGCACAGCCACGCACAGCCTCCCGCACTCAGCACAGCCATGCACAGCCGCCCGCACTCAGCACAGCCACCAGCACTCAGCAAAGCCACGCACAGCCGCCTGCACTCAGCACAGCCACGCACAGCGGCCCGCACTCAGCACAGCCATGCACAGCCGCCCGAACTCAGCACAGCCGCCCGCACTCAGCACAGCCATGCACAGCCGCCCACGCTCAGCACAGCCAGACACAGCCGCCCGCACTCAGCACAGCCATGCACAGCCGCCCGCACTCAGCACAGACATGTACAGCTGCCCGCACTCAGCACAGCCACGCACAGCCGCCCGCACTCAGCACAGCCACGCACAGCCGCCTGCACTCAGCAAAGCCGCCCGCACTCAACACAGCTGCCCGCACTCAGCACAGCCACGCACAGCCTCCCGCACTCAGCACAGCCACGCACAGCCGCCCGCACTCAGCACAGCCACCCACACTCAGCAAAGCCACACACAGATGCCTGCACTCAGCACAACCACGCACAGCCGCCCGCACTCAGCACAGCCATGCACAGCCGCCCGAACTCAGCACAGCCACCTGCACTCAGCACAGCCACACACAGCCGCCCGCGCTCAGCACAGCCACACACAGCCGCCCGCACTCAGCACAGCCATGCACAGCCACCCGCACTCAGCACAGCCATGCACAGCCGCTCGCACTCAGCACAGCCATGCACAGCCGCCCGCACTCAGCACAGCTACGCAAAGTCGCCCGCACTCAGCACAGCCACGCACAGCCGCCCGCACTCAGCACAGCCACGCACAGCCGCCCGCACTGAGCACAGCCATGCACAGCCGACCGCACTCAGCACAGCCACGCCCAGCCACCCGCACTCAGCACAGCCATGCACAGCCTCCCGCACTCAGCACAGCCGCCCGCACTTAGCACAGCCACGCACAGCCGCCCACACTCAGCAAAGCCACGCACAGCCGCCCGCACTCAGCACAGCCACGCACAGCTGCCCACCCTCAGCACAGCCGCCCGCACTCAGCACAGCCACCCGCACTCAGCACAGCCACGCACAGCCACCTGCACTCAGCACAGCTGCTCACACTCAGCACAGCCACGCACAGCTGCCCGCACTCAGCACAGCCACACACAGCCGCCCGCACTCAGCACAGCCACCCACACTCAGCAAAGCCACGCACAGCTGCCTGCACTCAGCACAGCCACTCACAGCCGCCCGCACTCAGCACAGCCATGCACAGCCGCCTGAACTCAGCACAGCCACCTGCACTCAGCACAGCCACGCACAGCCGCCCACACTCAGCACAGCCACGCACAGCCGCCCGCACTCAGCACAGCTGCCCGCACTCAGCACATGCACGCACAGCCGCCCGCGCTCAGCACACGCATGCACAGCCACCCGCACTCAGCACAGCCACACACAGCCGCCCGCACTCAGCACAGCCACGCACAGCCGCCTGCACTCAGCACAGCCGCCCGCACTCAGCACAGCCACGCACAGCCTCCCGCACTCAGCACAGCCATGCACAGCCGCCCGCACTCAGCACAGCCACCAGCACTCAGCAAAGCCACGCACAGCCGCCTGCACTCAGCACAGCCACGCACAGCGGCCCGCACTCAGCACAGCCATGCACAGCCGCCCGAACTCAGCACAGCCGCCCGCACTCAGCACAGCCATGCACAGCCGCCCACGCTCAGCACAGCCAGACACAGCCGCCCGCACTCAGCACAGCCATGCACAGCCGCCCGCACTCAGCACAGACATGTACAGCTGCCCGCACTCAGCACAGCCACGCACAGCCGCCCGCACTCAGCACAGGCACGCACAGCCGCCCGCACTCAGCACAGCCACGCACAGCCGCCTGCACTCAGCAAAGCCGCCCGCACTCAACACAGCTGCCCGCACTCAGCACAGCCACGCACAGCCTCCCGCACTCAGCACAGCCACGCACAGCCGCCCGCACTCAGCACAGCCACCCACACTCAGCAAAGCCACACACAGATGCCTGCACTCAGCACAACCACGCACAGCCGCCCGCACTCAGCACAGCCATGCACAGCCGCCCGAACTCAGCACAGCCACCTGCACTCAGCACAGCCACACACAGCCGCCCGCTCTCAGCACAGCCACACACAGCCGCCCGCACTCAGCACAGCCATGCACAGCCACCCGCACTCAGCACAGCCATGCACAGCCGCCCGCACTCAGCACAGCCATGCACAGCCGCCCGCACTCAGCACAGCCACGCAAAGTCGCCCGCACTCAGCACAGCCATGCACAGCCGCCCGCACTCAGCACAGCCACGCACAGCCGCCCGCACTGAGCACAGCCATGCACAGCCGACCGCACTCAGCACAGCCACGCCCAGCCACCCGCACTCAGCACAGCCATGCACAGCCTCCCGCACTCAGCACAGCCGCCCGCACTTAGCACAGCCACGCACAGCCGCCCACACTCAGCAAAGCCACGCACAGCCGCCCGCACTCAGCACAGCGATGATAGGGGTCCACTCAGATGTGTGCCGCTCCCCCACCTTGCCTCTGCTGAACTTCGTGCTACGCCTTTGCTATGTCTTTGGAGATTTTCACATTAGTATTGCATGAGTATGGTGCCAATATGAATAAACTTAAATGAGTTAAATGCTTCTAGTTGGTGTAAAGCCTTAGTAATAAATATATACCCTCATCATTATACATAGGAAGGGAAATGCTCATCATCCAGGGAATAGTCTTACAGTGTAATGGTTTAATAAGGTAATTCTTCACTTATGCAGCGATAGCAATGTAAAGTGAATACATTCACATTGTTTCGGCACTTCTTACTATCACAACTGTATATCCACATTCTTTTTTATTGTTAGTTATTATATTGACATATTGTGATTTTATAAATCTTGTTATTCACATTTTAATAAAAACTGTTTATTTTGAAAGGTACTGTTATAACACTTCGCCCAGCTCAGTTACGCTTCCTGCAAATTCCCAGATCAGCTTTCTTTCAGAATTGCTTCACGAATACAGTCTCTGAATATTCCAGTAATATTTAAAAAAAAAAAAAAGTTGCGTTCAGCACAAGTGTTCAGTGATTATAAATGCTTCCAATTTGGGTAAAGGAAACACAGCATATCCATGGTAACTCTGCCTTCTGTCTTCCTGGGATCTCCATGTACTAATTAGCTATGTAATTAAAGGGCACAGTGCTTGAAATGAAAAGAATTTTTCTTATGGAAACAAACTATATAACCATACAATTATTCAGAATCTTAATTGATAAATACCAGCTATTTTCTATCTCCAACACCTACTTCTGACCAGAGTATGTAACTAGTAGAAGTCACATGCACTGTTAGGAGTTCAACTTAAGGAATAACCAACTATATATATATATATATATATATATATATATATATATATATATATATATATATATATATATACACATATATATATATATATATATATATATATATATATATATATATATATATATATATATACTGTTGCAGGCAGCCGCAGAGACAACAATCTTGCATAGTTGGGGGAAGAGAAATAACGGCCGCACTCACCAATCTTCACACACAGGTTCCTTTATTAATTCTTCACGGCTCGGGGGTGTATAGATACATAGAACGTGGCAGCCGAACGACGGCCGTTTCGCGCCCTCCTGGCGCTTCAACTAGTATATAACTAGTAGAAGTCACATGCACTGTTAGGAGTTCAACTTAAGGAATAACCAACCATATATATATATATATATATATATATATATATATATATATATACATACTGTATATATATATATATATATATTCATATAAAGCAGGTGAAATACGTATTGAACAAGTCACCAATGTTCAAGTAAATATATTGCTAAAGGTGCTATCGACATGAAATTGTCACCAGATGTCGGTAACAACCCATCCAATCCACACAGGCAAAGAAATCCAACCATAGATATCCATGAAGTAAGTTATGTGTAATAATAACAAATGACCCAGGGAAAATGTATTGAACACGGTTACTGAAATGTAATTAATAATTTGTACAAAAGCCTTTGTTGGTGATGACAGTCTCAAGGCACCTCCTGTATGGAGAAACTAGCAGCATGCATTGATCAGGGCTGAATTTGCCCCATTCTTCCACATCCTTCAAATCCTGAAGGATCTGTGGGCTCCTTCTGTGAACGCAGAGCTTGGATTCCTACCATTAATTTTCTATTGGAAATATATCAATATGTAAATATTTTTTTCTGTATCCTGTTGTATTGAAAAGCAGTCAATGTCACTTTAAGATATAGTTAAAACAAAAGAACAACATACATATACCAAAAGGATATCATTTCAACACAATATGTTTAACTTCAATGGAAACTATCATCACTTATTGATTAAATCAGGTTCTTGTGTTAATTTTATTTTTTTTAATTTAATCTTTGAAAATGACAACCTGTCTTCAGAGTAAAACTGGGGTACTTTGATGAATGTAAAGTTGAACACATATTCTGGTTTGTTTCACACGGGTTTCTTTACTCCTTATTTCCATGGGTGTTCCTTCATGTTTTTGCTGTCTTCAGTCTGAATTATTCAAAAAAGAAAATGTAAAATCATTGCAGGAACAGTTGTGTTCAAACTTTATAGCAGTACTGTATATCAAATGTTTTACATTTTATATACACTGATATATACATAACCAGGCCCACTCTTCCCAGAATTAGGCCGGCGTCACACCAAACGTTTAAAAATACGGTCTATTTTTTACGGCCAAGATACGTAGAAAATTTCCTGAACAATGATCCGTATTCAATGCGAGGATGCAATTTTTTCTCCAACAATGATCCATGTGTCATCCGTATGGCATCCGTACGGCGAGATCTTCTCGCCGGCTTGCAAAATGGACATAGAATGGATCCATGGGCTCAAATAGTCGTGAAAACATATATGTAGTCTACATACAGTACAGACCAAAAGATTGGACACACCTTCTCATTTAAAGATTTTTCTGTATTTTCATGACTATGAAAATTGTACATTCACACTGAAGGCATCAAAACTATGAATTAACACATGTGGAATTATATACTTAACAAAAAAGTGTGAAACAACTGAAATGATGTCTTATATTCTAGGGTCTTCAAAGTAGCCACCTTTTGCTTTGTTGACTGCTTTGCACACTCTTGGCATTCTCTTGATGAGCTTCAAGAGGCAGTCACCGGGAATGGTTTTCACTTCACAGGTGTGCCCTGTCAGGTTTAATAAGTGGGATTTCTTGCCTTATAAATGGGGTTGGGACCATCAGTTGTGTTGAGCAGAAGTCTGGTGGATACACAGCTGATAGTCCTACTGAATAGACTGTTAGAATTTGTATTATGGCAAGAAAAAAGCAGCTAAGTAAAGAAAAATGAGTGGCCATCATTACTTTAAGAAATGAAGGTCAGTCAGTCTGAAAAATTGGGAAAACTTTGAAAGTGTCCCCAAGTGCAGTTGCAAAAACCATCAAGCGCTACAAAGAAACTGGCTCACATGAGGACCGCCCCAGGAAAGGAAGACCAAGAGTAAACTCTGCTTCTGAGGATAAGTTTATCTGAGTCACCAGCCTCAGAAATTGCAGGTTAACAGCAGCTCAGAATAGAGACCAGGTCAATGCCACACAGAGTTCTAGCAGCAGACACATCTCTACAACAACTGTTAAGAGGAGACTTTGTGCAGTAGGCCTTCATGGTAAAATAGCTGCTAGGAAACTACTGTTAAGGACAGGCAACAAGCAGAAGAGACTTGTTTGGGCTAAAGAACACAAGGAATGGACATTAGACCAGGGTAAATCTGTGTTTTGGTCTGATGAGTGCAAATTTGAGATCTTTGATTCCAACCACCGTGTCTTTGTGCGACACAGAAAAGGTGAACGGACGGACTCTACATGCCTGGTTCCCACCATGAAGCATGGAGGAGGAGGTGTGATGGTGTGGGGGTGCTTTTTTCTGGTAACACTGTTGGGGATTTATATAAAATTGAAGGCATACTGAACCAGCATGGCTACCACAGCATCTTGAAGCGGCATGCTATTCCATCCGGTTTGCATTTAGTTGGACCATCATTTATTTTTCAACAGGACAATAACCCCAAACACACCTCCAGGCTGTGTAAGGGCTATTTGACCAAGAAGGAGGGTGATGGGATGCTATGCCAGATGACCTGGCCTCCACAGTCACCAGACCTGAACCCAATCGAGATGGTTTGGGGTGAGCTGGACCGCAGAGTCAAGGCAAAAGGGCCAACAAGTGCTAAGCATCTCTGGGAACTCCTTCAAGATTTTTGGAAGACCATTTCCGGTGACTAGGGTTGAGCGACTTTCATTTTTTAAAGATCGAGTCGGGTTTTGTGAAACCCGACTTTGTCCAGAGTCGAGTCGAGTGCAGTCGACCGATTATCGCTAAAAGTCGGGGATCGACCGAAACACGAAACCCAATGCAAGTCAATGGGGAAGCATAGTCGTCAGTGAGTGGAGGCCTGGAAAACACCTACAGTGCCCATTTTAATACCAAAAACATCCATTCTTCTTTCTGAAGCTTGTCAATCTTAATTAACTTTATAATAATAGTTGTTCAATGGAACTTGGGGGTCATTTGGCAAATTTGTGGGGGGTAGGGCTGGTTCAAGGTTTTAGTGGGCCCAGGAATCGTGGACTACGTCACGGTGGTGGAGCAGGGAGAGGTAAGTATTTCAACGTTGCAAGTGCTGTGATCCTGAGCAAGCAGGGGGGCACACTTGTTCGCATTGGCACTGGCACAGGGCCCCTCAAAGTACAGCGGTGTGTTTGCACGGCGGGGGCGCCTCCCACCAGCAGCAACACTTTTGCGTACTCTGAGGGGCCCTGTGCCAGTGACGTCGCCAACGAGTATGCCCCCCCCACCTGATGAAGGAACCTGCACTTTCATCTGCACCTTCCTCTTTGTCCCTGTGTAAGGTGGTATAACATGCGGGAAGGGGAACCTTACTTTCAGCAGGGTCAGATTCTGGCTGTGTAGAGTGCAAGGGGAATGTAGTGGTCTAGGTCAATGTACCAGCAGACTCATCTAGCAGTGGCTGGGCAATGGGCAGGATGAGGAGGAAACAGATATAGGGCCAAAGAATAAAGTAGGCTAAATGCAGTTCAAAATTGGTAACAGGACTAAACAGGCGGCATTGCTTTGTTCAGTGGAGTAGCAAACCCAGGAGCAGCAGACACTGTTTTAAGGGCCCAAACACACTAATAGGCCAAATGCAGTTTAATATCTGATACTTTAGGCCAAAAGCCTAAGACTGAAGCTCAGCTTTATTCAGTTGAGGGCAAACACCAGGGAGGGGCAGACACCATTAGTAGGCCCTAACCACCAATTTTTAAAAACACAGCACTTAATGAGAGCCAGAAGGTAGAAGCTCAGCTTTATTCAGTTGAGGACAAACACCAGGCAGGGGCAGACACCGTTAGTAGGCCGTAACCAAAGTTGAAGGCCAAATGCAGTTTAATATCTGATACTATAGGCCGAAAGCCAGAAGGTGGAAGCTCAGCTTTATTCAGTTGAGGGCAAACACCAGGGAGGGGCAGACACCGTTAGTAGGCCCTAACCACCAATTTTTAAAAACACAGCACTTAATGAGAGCCAAAAGGTTGAAGCTCAGCTTTATTCAGTTGAGTACAAACACCAGGCAGGGGCAGACACCGTTAGTAGGCCGTAACCAAAGTTGAAGGCCAAATGCAGTTTAATATCTGATACTATAGGCCGAAAGCCAGAAGGTGGAAGCTCAGCTTTATTCAGTTGAGGACAATTTGAATTAGGGACTGCAGACAGACTTAGTAGGCTGTCCCCTGTGGACCATGCATCCACCACATTAACCCATTGTGCCTTAATGGACACGTAATCTTCCGTGGCCATGCCTACAGGTCCATGCGTCTGTTGTCAGGTGCACCTTTGTACTCACAGATTGCCAGAGTGCATGAACAATGCGGTCTTTTACATGCTGGTGGAGGGTTGGGATGGCTTTTTTCGCAAAAGAAGTGTCGACTGGTTAGCTTGTAGCGTGGTACAGCGTAGTCCATCATGGCCTTATTAATAGTAAATAAAATATATAACTAGGCTCTATGAACTTTTAAATAGGTTCCAGGGGTACACGGGCAGCATTGGTGTGGTCAGTGGAGGAGTATTGCAAGTAGGGGCCGCAGACAGGCTATCAAAGGCCTAAAATAACAAACAATAGGCAGGCATGGCAGTTTTAAATCGGTTACATGGATACACAGGCAGGCAGCATTGTGGTCAGTGGAGGAGTATTGCAAGTAGGGGCCGCAGACAGGCTATCAAAGGCCTAAAATAACAAACAATAGGCAGGCATGGCAGTTTTAATTCGGTTACATGGATACACAGGCAGGCAGCATTGTGGTCAGTGGAGGAGTATTGCAAGTAGGGGCCGCAGACAGGCTATCAAAGGCCTAAAATAACAAACAATAGGCAGGCATGGCAGTTTTAAATCGGTTACATGGATACACAGGCAGGCAGCATTGTGGTCAGTGGAGGAGTATTGCAGGTAGGGGCCGCAGACAGGCTATCAAAGGCCTAAAATAACAAACAATAGGCAGGCATGGCAGTTTTAAATCGGTTACATGGATACACAGGCAGGCAGCATTGTGGTCAGTGGAGGAGTATTGCAAGTAGGGGCCGCAGACAGGCTATCAAAGGCCTAAAATAACAAACAATAGGCAGGCATTGCAGTTTTAAATCGGTTACATGGATACACAGGCAGGCACTCCAGGCAGCATTGTGGTCAGTGGAGGAGTATTGCAAGTAGGGGCCGCAGACAGGCTATCAAAGGCCTAAAATAACAAACAATAGGCAGGCATGGCAGTTTTAAATCGGTTACATGGATACACAGGCAGGCAGCATTATGGTCAGTGGAGGAGTATTGCAAGAAGTGTCTGACACAGTTAGTACTCCCAAAAAATAAATAGATGTTAATGTCTCGCAAAACAACTATAAATAAAAAAAAGGGTGGCATGCTTAGTTACAGGGGTGGGCTCATCTGCAGAGTTTATGACAAAGTAATTTGGCAGTAAATTAGTATTTACTGGTGTCAATATAGGACACTGACCCAGACTACTGTAACTATCATCATAGATGTCAACAAATTGGTATTGATTGTCAGTGCCAGGCATTGAATGATGTCAGCGCATAGACTAAACATTGGTGGAGCTGTGCGAGATAATTTGGCACGTGGTAGAGCACAGTTTGAGCTGGGGGGGGAACTCTCTTGTGGCCGGCGGTACCGCCCCAGGGCCCCTCATGTTACAACGGTGTGTCTGACGTTGGGTGCGCACCACCACCGCCAGAGACACTACATTGTACTATGAGGGACCCAGTGGCAGTGCCGTCGACCAAAAGCGAGCACACCCACCTCTTCTGACAAACAGCACTGTAACTAACGGGTGCATGCGCCAAGTGTCGAGAGTGAGACAACGGCCCCGTGGGGGGAGTTTTCCCATTGGGGGAGGTGTAAACATGTCGTATGCTGGTCAAACAGCTGCTGCAAATTAAGAGATTTTAACACTCAGTAAGACCAGTCCACAAGCAAGACCTTTTTATAGGAAAGCTAGGTGTCAGCCGGGAAAGGTGGGGCAAAATAATTTGAAATCCAGGAGTGGTTCATTTTAATGAAGGTGAGATCATCCACATTTTGGGTAGCCAGACGAGTCCTTTTTTCGGTTAATATTGAACCAGCAGCACTGAATACTCTTTCTGATAGCACACTAGCTGCTGGGCAAGCAACCTCCTGCAACGCATATTCTGCCAATTCAGGCCAGGTGTCTAATTTGGATGCCCAGTAATCAAATGGGAATGACGGTTGAGGGAGAACATCAATAAGGGCTGAAAAATAGTTAGTAACCATACTGGACAAATGTTGTCTCCTGTCACTTTGAATAGATGCTGCAGTACCTGTCCTGTCTGCGGTCATTGCGAAATCACTCCACAACCTGGTCAGAAAACCCCTCTGTCCAACGCCACTTCTGATCTGTGCACCTCTAACACCTCTGCCCTGTAGCCCCCTGCAGCTCGTGTGAGAACCATCACCGGCGCTGTGTGCTGGGAATGCCTGAATCAAACGGTCTACAAGAGTAGCTTGTTTGGTTGCTAATATTTGTTCGAGGTTCTCATGTGGTTTTGCAATTTGCCTTTATAGCGAGGGTCAAGGATGCAGGCCAACCAGTAATCGTCATCGCTCATCATTTTAATAATGCGTGGGTCCTTTTTGAGGATACGTAAGGCATAATCCGCCATGTGGGCCAAAGTTCCAGTTGGCAAATCTGCGGTTGTGATGGTTTGAGGGGCAGTTACAGGGAAATAAATCTACGTCACTTGTCTCACTTACAAAAACAGAACCCGGCCTTGCAACGCCACTAATTTCTGTTGGCCCAGGAGAAGCTTCCTCAGTAAAAAAGTACTCATCCCCATCATCCTCCTCGTCCTCCTCCTCCTCTTCGCCCGCTACCGCGTCCTCTACACGGCCCTGACCAGACAATGGCTGACTGTCATCAAGGCTTTCCTCTTCCTCGGCTGCAGGCGCCTGCTCCTTTATGTGCGTCAAACTTTGCATCAGCAGACGCATTAGGGGGATGCTCATGCTTACTATTGCGTTGTCTGCACTAACCAGCCGTGTGCATTCCTCAAAACACTGAAGGACTTGACACAAATCTTGTAGCTTCGACCACTGCACACCTGACAACTCCATGTCTGCCATCCAACTGCCTGCCCGTGTATCCTCCCACAAATACATAACAGCACGCCTCTGTTCGCACACTCTCTGAAGCATGTGCAGTGTGGAGTTCCACCTTGTTGCAACGTCGATGATTAGGCGATGCTGAGGAAGGTTCAAAGAACGCTGATAGTTCTGCATACGGCTGGAGTGTACAGGCGAACGGCGGATATGCGAGCAAAGTCTGCGCACTTTGAGGAGCAGGTCGGGTAACCCCGGATAACTTTTCAGGAAGCACTGCACCACCAGGTTTAAGGTGTGAGCCAGGCAAGGAATGTGTTTCAGTTGGGAAAGGGCTATGGCAGCCATGAAATTCCTTCCGTTATCACTCACTACCTTGCCTGCCTCAAGATGTACAGTGCCCAGCCATGACTGAGTTTCTTTCTGCAAGAACTCGGACAGAACTTCCGCGGTGTGTCTGTTGTCGCCCAAACACTTCATTGCCAATACAGCCTGCTGACGCTTGCCACTAGCTGTCCCATAATGGCACACCTGGTGTGCAACAGTGGCAGCTGTGGATGGAGTGGATGTGCGACTGCGGTCTGTGGACGAGCTCTCGCTTCTGCAGGAGGAGGAGGAAGAGGAGGAGGGGGGGGCGAACGCCTACAGCCAACTCTTTCCTTGACCGTGGGCTAGGCAGAACTGTCCCAATATTGCTGTCCCCTGTGGAGCCTGCATCCACCACATTCACCTAGTGTGCCGTGATGGACACGTAGCGTCTCTGGCCATGCCTACTGGTCCATGCATCTGTTGTCAGGTGCACCTTTGTAGTCACAGACTGCTTGAGTGCATGGACGATGCGGTCTTTAACATGCTGTTGGAGGGCTGGGATGGCTTTTCTAGAAAAGAAGTGCCGACTGGGTAGCTCGTAGCGTGGTACAGCGTAGTCCATCAGCGCTTTGAAAGCTTCGCTTTCAACTAACCGGTAGGGCATCATCTCTAATGAGATTAGTCTAGCAATGTGGGCGTTCAAACCCTGTGTACGCGGATGCGAGGATGAGTACTTTCTTTTCCTAACAAGAGTCTCATGTATGGTGAGCTGGACTGGAGAGCTGGAGATCGTGGAACTAGCGGTGGTGCCGGTGGACATGGGTGACTGAGAGAGGGTTGGAGATGGTATTCTTGCCGGTGCCCTACATGCAGTGTTTCCTACTACTAACCTGGTGATTCCCTGACTGCTTTGGCCTGGCGACGAAAGCTGCACAGATACTGCAGGTGGTGTGGGAAATGGTCGGCTTACAGGGAGGGAAGGGATGTAGCGTTGCTGACTAGCTTCATTGGCCGAGGGTGCTGCAACCTTTAGGGACGTTTGGCAGTTAGTCCAGGCTTGCAAATGCATGGTGGATAAATGTCTATGCATGCAACTTGTATTTAGACTTTTAAGATTCTGCCCTCTGCTTAAGGTAGTTGAACATTTTTGACAGATGACTTTGCGCTGATCATTTGGATGTTGTTTAAAAAAATGCCAGACTGCACTCTTTCTACTATCGGATACCTTTTCAGGCATTGCAGACTGAGCTTCTTTAACCGGATGGCCACGCTGTCCTCCAACTGGTTTAGGTTTTGCCACGCGTTTTTGGCCAGATACGGGCCCGGTAGATGGAACCTGTTGTGATGTTGATGCCTGCTGCGGCTCCTCCTCCTCCGCTTCAGAACTACTGCCGCCTGCACCCTGTTCCCCCAATGGCTGCCAATCGGGGTCCACAACTGGGTCATCTATGACCTCCTCTTCTATGTTGTGTGCAACTTCATCTGTGTCACCGTGTAAGCCGGTGGTATTGCGTTCGTGACGGAGCACCATAGTCTCCGCTGGTTTTGATTCTGCCTCAGTACACTGCGAGGGCAATGTTCTGGTCTGAGTCAAAGGAACAGCATAGTAATCTGGCTGTGGCTGTGCATCTGTGCACTCCATGTCCGATTCAACTTCTAATGGGCATAGCCTGTTAACTGTTTCACTGTGTAACCCAAGAACGGTATGTGTAAAGAGCTCCATGGAGTAACCTGTTGTGTCGACTGACGCATCCTTCACTGTTGTTTTTAGTGAAGGACACAAGGAAGCGACTTGTTCCTGACCGGGAGCACCCACTGACGATGCACTGCTCTGACATTTGGCACTTTCCGAGGAGGAGGCGAAAGAGTTAGAGGCAGAGTCAGCAATGAAAGCAAATACTTGTTCCTCCTGCTCCGGCTTCAAAAGTGGTTTTCCTACTCCCAGAAAAGAGAGCGTTCGAGGCCTTGTGTAGCCAGACAACGAACCTGGCTCAACAACTCGAGACTTAGGTGCTGTACTGCTTTTACCATGACCACCTGATGCTCCACCACCACTACCATCATTACCAGCTGACAATGACCGCCCACGGCCACGACCTCTTCCTCTAGACTTCCTCATTGTTTGCAAAACGTAACCAAAGTAACGCTATTTGTTACTGTAAAACAACTTATCAGGTGAACTCAAACTTCTGTAGGATTTATATATACCTTTATAGGTGCCTGACACTGAAAGAAAAATCAGGCCCAATGTTACACACTAGGTTTTCTGTGCCCCATAAATTTGAGACAGATGGCACACACAGGACCAGCACTCAAGCAGAAATGCCAATCTTAATCTCCCACTATTTTTTTTTTTTTCTGGGAGAATTTACCCTAAAAAAAAAAAATGGCCAAGTATTACACAGTGTTTTCGGTGGCACACAATGAGAGACAGATACCACACACAGCAATGGCACGGAGGCAGACTTGCCAAAATTTATCTCCCACTAATTTTTTTTTTGGAAAAGGGAGAATGTACCAAAAAAAAAAAAAAAAAAGGCCAAGTATTACACAGTGTTTTCTGTGGCACACAATGAGAGACAGATACCACACACAGCAATGGCACGGAGGCAGACTTGCCAATATTTATCTCCCACTAATTTTTTTTTTGGAAAAGGGAGAATGTACCCAAAAAAAAAAAAAATGGCCAAGTATTACACAGTGTTTTCGGTGCCACACAATGAGAGACAGATGCCACACACAGCAATGGCACGGAGGCAGACTTGCCAATATTTATCTCCCACTAATTTTTTTTTTGGAAAAGGGAGAATGTACCCCCTAAAAAAAAAAAATGGCCAAGTATTACACAGTGTTTTCGGTGGCACACAATGAGAGACAGATACCACACACAGCAATGGCACGGATGCAGACTTGCCAATATTTATCTCCCTGCAGTTATCTCAGAAACGTATGGCAGGCAGCTATAAAAAGGACTGCTGCACACAAAAGTGTGGACAAACACACAAGATAGCTGTGCAGAAAGGAAGGAAAAACAGGATTTGTGCTTTGAAAAAAGCAGTTGGTTTGCACAGCGGCGTACACACAGGCACAGCAACGCAGCTATCAGGGTCAGGGAGCCTTCTAGTGCAGCCCAATGAGCTACAGCGCTGAGGAAAAAAAAATGTAGCTTCCACTGTCCCTGCAATCAAAAGGTGGTGTTGGACAGTGGAAATCGCTACAGCACAAGCGGTTTGTAGCTTTATGTACCCTGCCTATCACTATCCCTGCTTCCGAAGAAGCTGCAGCAACCTCTCCCTTCGCTCAGATCAGCAGCAGTAAGATGGCGGTTGGCGGGAACGCCCCTTTATAGCCCCTGTGACGCCGCAGAAAGCAAGCCAATCACTGCAATGCCCTTCTCTAAGATGGTGGGGACTGAGATCTATGTCATCACGCTGCCCACACTCTGCGTCCACCTTCATTGGCTGAGAAATGGCGCTTTTAGCGTCATTGAAACGCGACTTTGGCGCGAAAGTCGCGTACCGCATGGCAGACCCCACACAGGGATCGGCTCGGTTTCATGAGACGCCGACTTTGCCAAAAGTCGGCGACTTATGAAAATGAACGATCCGTTTCGCTCAACCCTACCGGTGACTACTTGAAGCTCATCAAGAGAATGCCAAGAGTGTGCAAAGCAGTCATCAAAGCAAAAGGTGGCTACTTTGAAGAACCTAGAATATAAGACATATTTTCAGTTGTTTCACATTTTTTGTTAAGTATACTGTATAATTCTACATGTGTTAATTCATAGTTTTGATGCCTTCAGTGTGAATTTACAATTTTCATAGTCATGAAAATTCAAAAAAACTTTAAATGAGAAGGTGTGTCCAAATTTTTGGTCTGTACTGTATATATATATATATATATATATATATATATATATATATATATATATATATATATATGTGTAAGAGAAAAAAAGGAAAACAGCACAAAAAACTGAAAAAAGTGGACTTTATTGCCCAAACAACCGTTTGGGCAATAAAGTCCACTTTTTTCAGTTTTTTGTGCTGTTTTCCTTTTTTCTCTTATTATTGAAACCATTGGATTACTGGTTGGGAAAGCCTTGCATGATACTTGAGGTAATATCAGATGATGTTCCAATTTTTTTCTTTATCTATATATATAATTATCTAAGAGTTTTTCCGTCTGTCTGTCTGTCTTTCTGTCTGTCTGTCTGTCTGTCCTGGAAATCCCGCGTCTCTGATTGGTCGAGGCCGCCAGGCCTCGACCAATCAGCGACGGGCACAGCATGGCGACGATGATGTCATAATGGAAATCCCGCGTCTCTGATTGGTCGAGGCCGCCAGGCCTCGACCAATCAGCGACAGGCACAGTATCGACGTAGATGTCATAATGGTTGCCATGGCGACGATGATGTCATAAAGGTTGCCTCGACGAATCAGCGACGGGCACAGTCTGCCGCGAATTCGCTTCGACCAATCAGCGACGGGCACAGTATCGACGTAGATGTCATAATGGTTGCCATGGCGACGATGATGTCATAAAGGTTGCCTCGACCAATCAGCGACGGGCACAGTCTGCCGCGAATTCGCTTCGACCAATCAGCGACGGGCACAGTATCGACGTAGATGTCATAATGGTTGCCATGGCGACGATGATGTCATAAAGGTTGCCTCGACCAATCAGCGACGGGCACAGTCTGCCGCGAATTCGCTTCGACCAATCAGCGACGGGCACAGTATCGACGTAGATGTCATAATGGTTGCCATGGCGACGATGATGTCATAAAGGTTGCCTCGACCAATCAGCGACGGGCACAGTCTGACGCGAATTCTGGAATCATCATTGTCCATATACTATGGGGACGTGCATATTCTAGAATACCCGATGCATTAGAATCGGGCCACAGTCTAGTATATATATATATTTCAGTGAGACACATACTTTATATATATACCTATACTATGTGTAGACATTAACTTTATCTGTTCTATTCTAACCTGTCAGTGTGATTTTACTGTACACTGCACTGAATTGCCAGCTTTTCTGTAGAACACCAGTGCGTATTTTTCGCAAGTCACATGCATGGTCCGTGTATAATCCGTATTTTTCTCGCACCCATAGACTTTCATTGGCAATTGTTTTGCGCAATATGCTGACAAACACAGCATGCTGCGATTTTCTCAGCCTGTAAAATACGGCCAAGAAATATACGGTTGATGGAACCTGCCCCATAGAGAAACATTGGTCCGTGTGCAATGCGTAGCTTTTGCTCCTCTCGCTCGTCCGTATTCCTCTCTAGTGTGACCCCGGACTTAGTGTCTGATCTCACAAATACTCTTCTGGATGAATGGGAAAAAATGCTAGCAAACACAACTGAGAATCTTGTAGAAATATATGCCGGAAGTATAGAGGTTTTAGCTGCAAGTGGCCTATGGATTTATACAGTATAGGATATAATGAAAGTTACTTAAGGAGATCAATCTTACCTAAGAAAGCTGGGTAAAACAAAGAAAACCAAAAAACTGAGTTTCTCAGCAAACCTCATTTGGTAGAAGTGTTATTCCTGGGCCTTAAGAAGTGAGGTGGAAGCTAGATTGATAGTGGGACCTAGAGTTGAGCGACTTTCATTTTTTTAAGATCGAGTCGGGTTTTGTGAAACCCGATTTTGTCCAGAGTCGAGTCGAGTGCAGTCGGCCGATTATCGCTAAAAGTCGGGGATCGACCGAAACACGAAACCCAATGCAAGTCAATGGGGAAGCATAGTCGGCAGTGAGTGGAGGCCAGGAAAACACCTACAGTGCCCATTTTAATGCCAAAAACATCCATTCTTGTTTCTGAAGCTTGTCAATCTTAATTAACTTTATAATAATAGTTGGGCATAGGGAATTGGGGGTCATTTGGCAAAAGTTGTGGGGGGAGTAGGGCTGGCTCAAGTTTTTCGTGGGCCCAGGAAATGCGGACTACGTCACGGCGGTGTTGCAGGGAAAGGTAAGTATTTCAACGTTGCAAGTGCTGTGATCCTGAGCAAGCAGGGGGGGCCCACTCGTTCGCATTGGCACTGGCACAGGGCCCCTCAAAGTACGGCGGTGTGTTTGCATGGCGGGGGCGCCTCCCACCAGCAGCGACACTTTTGCGTACTCTGAGGGGCCCTGTGCCAGTGACGTCGCCAACGAGTATGCCCCCCCACCTGATGAAGGAACCTGCACTTTCATCTGCACCTTCCTCTCTGTCCCTGTGTAAGGTGGTATAACATGCGGGAAGGGGAACCTTACTTTCAGCAGGGTCAGATTCTGGCTGTGTAGAGTATAAGGGGAATGTAGTGGTCTAGGTCAATGTACCAGCAGACTCATCTAGCAGTGGCTGGGCAATGGGCAGGATGAGGAGGAAACAGATATAGGGCCAAAGAATAAAGTAGGCTAAATGCAGTTCAAAATTGGTAACAGGACTAAACAGGCGGCATTGCTTTGTTCAGTGGAGTAGCAAACCCAAGAGCAGCAGACACTGTTTCAAGGGCCTAACCACACTAGTAGGCCAAATGCAGTTTAATATCTGATAGTATAGGGTGAAAGCCAGAATGTGGAAGCTCAGCTTTGTTCAGTTGAGGACAACACCAGGCAGGGGCAGACAGACACCTTTAGTAGGCCGGAACAGCCAATTTTTTTAAAAAACAGCAGTTAATAAGAGGCAGAAGGTAGAAGCTCAGCTTTATTCAGTTGAGGACAACACCAGGCAGGGGCAGACCCCTTTAGTAGGCCGGAACAGCCAATTGCATTTTTAAAAATGGTAATTTGGAACTGAAGGTTGAAGCTCAGCTTTATTCATTTGAGGACAACACCAGGCAGGGGCAGACAGACACCTTTAGTAGGCCGGAACAGCCAATTGCATTTTTAAAAATGGTAATTTGGAACTGAAGGTTGAAGCTCAGCTTTATTCAGTTGAGGACAACACCAGGCAGGGGCAGACCCCTTTAGTAGGCCGGAACAGCCAATTGCATTTTTAAAAATGGTAATTTGGAACTGAAGGTTGAAGCTCAGCTTTATTCAGTTGAGGACAACACCAGGCAGGGGCAGACAGACACCTTTAGTAGGCCGGAACAGCCAATTGCATTTTTAAAAATGGTAATTTGGAACTGAAGGTTGAAGCACAGCTTTATTCAGTTGCAGCTTCTTGGCAATAATATAAAGAAGACGAGACAGGACAACACTCATTGGATGCCATATCTGTGTTTTCACTGGAAAAAAAACTGTCAGTTAACTACTTGTAGGAGAAAGTTTTTGTAGCTGGAGGCCACTTTTTGTATTGTACCAGTTTTTTGTTGTATGTTTGGAACTGAAGGTTGAAGCTCAGCTTTATTCAGTTGAGGACAACACCAGGCAGGGGCAGACCCCTTTAGTAGGCCGGAACAGCCAATTGCATTTTTAAAAATGGTAATTTGGAACTGAAGGTTGAAGCTCAGCTTTATTCAGTTGAGGACAACACCAGGCAGGGGCAGACAGACACCTTTAGTAGGCCGGAACAGCCAATTGCATTTTTAAAAATGGTAATTTGGAACTGAAGGTTGAAGCTCAGCTTTATACAGTTGAGGACAACACCAGGCAGGGGCAGACAGACACCTTTAGTAGGCCGGAACAGCCAATTGCATTTTTAAAAATGGTAATTTGGAACTGAAGGTTGAAGCTCAGCTTTATTCAGTTGAGGACAACACCAGGCAGGGGCAGACAGACACCTTTAGTAGGCCGGAACAGCCAATTGCATTTTTAAAAATGGTAATTTGGAACTGAAGGTTGAAGCTCAGCTTTATTCAGTTGAGGACAACACCAGGCAGGGGCAGACAGACACCTTTAGTAGGCCGGAACAGCCAATTGCATTTTTAAAAATGGTAATTTGGAACAGAAGGTTGAAGCACAGCTTTATTCAGTTGCAGCTTCTTGGCAATAATATAAAGAAGACGAGACAGGACAACACTCGTTGGATGCCATATCTGTGTTTTCACTGGAAAAAAAACTGTCAGTTAACTACTGGTAGGAGAAAGTTTTTGTAGCTGGAGGCCACTTTTTGTATTGTACCAGTTTTTTGTTGTATGTTTGGAACTGAAGGTTGAAGCTCAGCTTTATTCAGTTGAGGACAACACCAGGCAGGGGCAGACAGACATCTTTAGTAGGCCAGAACAGCCAATTGCATTTTTAAAAATGGTAATTTGGAACAGAAGGTTGAAGCACAGCTTTATTCAGTTGCAGCTTCTTGGCAATAATATAAAGAAGACGAGACAGGACAACACTCGTTGGATGCCATATCTGTGTTTTCACTGGAAAAAAAACTGTCAGTTAACTACTTGTAGGAGAAAGTTTTTGTAGCTGGAGGCCACTTTTTGTATTGTACCAGTTTTTTGTTGTATGTTTGGAACTGAAGGTTGAAGCTCAGCTTTATTCAGTTGAGGACAACACCAGGCAGGGGCAGACAGACACCTTTAGTAGGCCGGAACAGCCAATTGCATTTTTAAAAATGGTAATTTGGAACAGAAGGTTGAAGCACAGCTTTATTCAGTTGCAGCTTCTTGGCAATAATATAAAGAAGACGAGACAGGACAACACTCGTTGGATGCCATATCTGTGTTTTCACTGGAAAAAAAACTGTCAGTTAACTACTTGTAGGAGAAAGTTTTTGTAGCTGGAGGCCACTTTTTGTATTGTACCAGTTTTTTGTTGTATGTTTGGAACTGAAGGTTGAAGCTCAGCTTTATTCAGTTGAGGACAACACCAGGCAGGGGCAGACAGACATCTTTAGTAGGCCGGAACAGGCAATTGCATTTTTAAAAATGGTAATTTGGAACAGAAGGTTGAAGCACAGCTTTATTCAGTTGCAGCTTCTTGGCAATAATATAAAGAAGACGAGACAGGACAACACTCGTTGGATGCCATATCTGTGTTTTCACTGGAAAAAAAACTGTCAGTTAACTACTTGTAGGAGAAAGTTTTTGTAGCTGGAGGCCACTTTTTGTATTGTACCAGTTTTTTGTTGTATGTTTGGAACTGAAGGTTGAAGCTCAGCTTTATTCAGTTGAGGACAACACCAGGCAGGGGCAGACAGACATCTTTAGTAGGCCGGAACAGGCAATTGCATTTTTAAAAATGGTAATTTGGAACAGAAGGTTGAAGCACAGCTTTATTCAGTTGCAGCTTCTTGGCAATAATATAAAGAAGACAAGACAGGACAACACTCGTTGGATGCCATATCTGTGTTTTCACTGGAAAAAAAACTGTCAGTTAACTACTTGTAGGAGAAAGTTTTTGTAGCTGGAGGCCACTTTTTGTATTGTACCAGTTTTTTGTTGTATGTTTGGAACTGAAGGTTGAAGCTCAGCTTTATTCAGTTGAGGACAACACCAGGCAGGGGCAGACAGACATCTTTAGCAGGCCGGAACAGCCAATTGCATTTTTAAAAATGGTAATTTGGAACAGAAGGTTGAAGCACAGCTTTATTCAGTTGCAGCTTCTTGGCAATAATATAAAGAAGACGAGACAGGACAACACTCGTTGGATGCCATATCTGTGTTTTCACTGGAAAAAAAAAAGTCAGTTAACTACTTGTAGGAGAAAGTTTTTGTAGCTGGAGGCCACTTTTTGTATTGTACCAGTTTTTTGTTGTATGTTTGGAACTGAAGGTTGAAGCTCAGCTTTATTCAGTTGAGGACAACACCAGGCAGGGGCAGACCCCTTTAGTAGGCCGGAACAGCCAATTGCATTTTTAAAAATGGTAATTTGGAACAGAAGGTTGAAGCACAGCTTTATTCAGTTGAGGACAACACCAGGCAGGGGCAGACAGACACCTTTAGTAGGCCGGAACAGCCAATTGCATTTTTAAAAATGGTAATTTGGAACTGAAGGTTGAAGCTCAGCTTTATTCAGTTGAGGACAACACCAGGCAGGGGCAGACAGACACCTTTAGTAGGCCAGAACAGCCAATTGCATTTTTAAAAATGGTAATTTGGAACAGAAGGTTGAAGCACAGCTTTATTCAGTTGCAGCTTCTTGGCAATAATATAAAGAAGACGAGACAGGACAACACTCGTTGGATGCCATATCTGTGTTTTCACTGGAAAAAAAACTGTCAGTTAACTACTTGTAGGAGAAAGTTTTTGTAGCTGGAGGCCACTTTTTGTATTGTACCAGTTTTTTGTTGTATGTTTGGAACTGAAGGTTGAAGCTCAGCTTTATTCAGTTGAGGACAACACCAGGCAGGGGCAGACACCTTTAGAAGGACGGAAAAGCCAATTTTTTAAAAAACAGCAGTTAATCAGAGCCAGAAGGTAGAAGCTCAGCTTTATTCAGTTGAGGCCAACTTGAATTAGGGACTGCAGACAGACTTTGCAGGCTGTCCCCTGTGTGGACCATGCATCCAATACATTAACCCATTGAGCCACAAAGGACACGTAACCTTCCGTGGCCAGGCCTACAGGTCCATGTGTCTGTTGTCAGGTATACCTTTGGACTGACAAATTGACAGAATGCAAGGACAATGCGGTCTTTAACATGCAGGTGGAGGGGTGGGATGGCTTTTCTCGCAAAAGAATTGTCAACTGGGTAGCTCATAGCGTGGTATATCGTAGTTCATCCTGGCTTTATTAATATTAAATTAAATTAAAAAATAGGCTCTATGCACTTTATAATTGGTTCCAGGGGTACACGGGCAGCAGTGGTCTGGTCAGTGGAGGCCTAGTGGAAGGAGGGAGCGCAGAAAGGCTTCGAAGGCCTAACATAATTAAATTGGGCTGGCTGTAGGCACTTTATTATTAGTTACAGGGGTACACGGGCAGCAGTGGTCTGGTCAGTGGAGGCCTAGTGGAAGGAGGGACCGCAGACAGGCTTCAAAGGCCTAACATAATTAAATTGGGCTGGCTGTAGGCACTTTATTATTAGTTACAGGGGTACACGGGCAGCAGTGGTCTGGTCAGTGGAGGCCTAGTGGAAGGAGGGACCGCAGACAGGCTTCGAAGGCCTAATATAATTAAATTGGGCTGGCTGTAGGCACTTTATTATTAGTTACAGGGGTACACGGGCAGCAGTGGTCTGGTCAGTGGAGGCCTAGTGGAAGGAGGGACCGCAGACAGGCTTCGAAGGCCTAACATAATTAAATTGGGCTGGCTGTAGGCACTTTATTATTAGTTACAGGGGTACACGGGCAGCAGTGGTCTGGTCAGTGGAGGCCTAGTGGAAGGAGGGACCGCAGACAGGCTTCGAAGGCCTAATATAATTAAATTGGGCTGGCTGTAGGCACTTTATTATTAGTTACAGGGGTACACGGGCAGCAGTGGTCTGGTCAACGGAGGCCGATTGTAATGAGTGTCTGCCAGTTAGTAGTCCAAAACAACAACTAAATGTGAATGTCTCGCATTAAAACAAAACAAAAACACTAAAGGGTGCAATCATTAGGTTCAGGGGTGGGATCCTCTGCGTTGTTTCAGACCTCCTAATTTAGCGCAAAGTATTTACTGTGGTAAATAGAGGACACTGCCCCTGACTATGTTAAGTACCATCATACATGTCAACACAATGGTATTGTCAGTGGCAGGTATGGAAGGATGTCAGCGCATAGACTTAACATTGGTGGAAGTGTGAGAGATAACTGTGGAAGTGGTAGAGCAATGTTTGACCTGGGGGTGGGTGAACTCTCTTGTGGCCGGCGTTACAGGCCCAAGTCCCCTCATGTTACAACAGTGTGTCTGACGTTGGGTGCGCACCACCACAGCCAGAGACACTTTATTGTACTATGAGGAACCCAGTAGCAATGCCGTCGACCAAAAGCGAGTACACCCACCTCTTCAGACAAACAGCAGTCTCACGGGTGCTTGCGCCAAGTCGCGATACCACGGCCCCGTGTGGGGAGTTTGGCCATTTAGGGAGGTGTAAACATGTCGTATGCTGGACAATCAGCTGCAGCAAATTAGACATTAGAAAAGTAATTCACAGTAGTCCACAGGCAAGAGCTTTTCATAGGAAAGCTAGGTGTCGGCCGGGCAAGGTGGGGCAAAAGATTTCGAAATCCAGTTGTGGTTCATTTTAATGAATGTTAGATCGTCAACATTTTGGGTAGCCAGACGAGTCCTTTTTTCGGTTAATATTGAACCTGCAGCACTGAATACTCTTTCTGATAGGACACTTGCTGCCGGGCAAGCAAACTCCTGCAATGCATATTCTGCCAATTCTGGCCAGGTGTCTAATTTTGATGCCCAGTAATCAAATGGGAATGACGGTTGAGGGAGAACATCGATAAGGGATGAAAAATAGTTAGTAACCATACTGGACAAATGTTGTCTCCTGTCACTTTCAATTGATGCAGCAGTACCTGTCCTGTCTGCGGTCATAGCAAAATCACTCCACAACCTGGTCAGAAAACCCCTCTGTCCAACGCCAATTCTGATGTGTGCACCCCTAACACTCCTAGTCTGTTGCCCCCTTGAGCTCGTGTGAGAACGATCACATGCGCTGTGTGCTGGGAATGCCTGAAGCAAACGGTCAACAAAAGTTGATTGTTTGGTTGCTAATATTAGTTCCAAGTTCTCATGTGGCATAATATTTTGCAATTTGCCTTTATAGCGTGGATCAAGGAGGCAGGCCAACCAGTAATCGTCATCGTTCATCATTTTCGTAATGCGTGTGTCCCTTTTTAGGATACGTAAGGCATAATCCGCCATGTGGGCCAAAGTTCCAGTTGTCAAATCTCCGGTTGTGATTGGGTGAGGGGCAGTTGCAGGCAAATCTACGTCACTTGTGTCCCTCAAAAAACCAGAACCCAGCCTTGACACGCAACCAATTTCCAGTGCCCCCGGGAAAGGTTCCGCATTAAAAATATACTCATCCCCATCATCCTCCTCGTCCTCCACCTCCTCTTCGCCCGCTACCTCGTCCTGTACACTGCCCTGACCAGACAATGGCTGACTGTCATCAAGGCTTTCCTCTTCCTCTGGTGCAGACGCCTGCTCCTTTATGTGCGTCAAACTTTGCATCAGCAGACGCATTAGGGGGATGCTCATGCTTATTACGGCGTTGTCTGCACTAACCAGCCGTGTGCATTCCTCAAAACACTGAAGGACTTGACACATGTCTTGTATCTTCGACCACTGCACACCTGACAACTCCATGTCTGCCATCCTACTGCCTGCCCGTGTATGTGTATCCTCCCACAAAAACATAACAGCCCGCCTCTGTTGGCACAGTCTCTGAAGCATGTGCAGTGTTGAGTTCCACCTTGTTGCAACGTCTATGATTAGGCGATGCTGGGGAAGGTTCAAAGACCGCTGATAGGTCTGCATACGGCTGGCGTGTACAGGCGAACGTCGGATATGTGAGCAAAGTCCACGCACTTTGAGGAGCAGGTCGGAGAACCCAGGATAAGTTTTCAATAAGCACTGCACCACCAGGTTTAAGGTGTGAGCCAGGCAAGGAATGTGTTTCAGTTGGGAAAGGGCTATGGCAGCCATGAAATTCCTTCCGTTATCACTAACTACCTTGCCTGCCTCAAGATCTACTGTGCCCAGCCACGACTGCGTTTCTTGTTGCAAGAACTCGGACAGAACTTCCGCGGTGTGTCTGTTGTCGCCCAAACACTTCATAGCCAATACAGCCTGCTGACGCTTGCCAGTAGCTGGCCCATAATGGGACAACTGGTGTGCAACAGTGTCATCTGCCGATGGAGTGGTTGGCCGACTGCGGTCTGTGGAAGAGCTGTAGCTTCTGCAGGAGGACGAGGAGGAGGAGGAGGAGGGGGTGCGAACGCCTACAGCCAACTGTTTCCTAGACCGTGGGCTAGGCACAACTGTCCCGAAATTGATGTCCCCTGTGGACCCTGCATCCACCACATTCACCCAGTGTGCCGTAATGGACACATAATGTCCCTGGCCATGCCTACTGGTCCATGCATCTGTAGTCAGGTGCACCTTTGTACTCACAGATTGCCTGAGTGCATGGACGATGCGCTGTTTAACATGCTGGTGCAGGGCTGGGATGGCTTTTCTTGAAAAAAAGTGTCGACTGAGTAGCTCGTATCGTGGTTCAGCGTACTCCATCAGGGCTTTGAAAGCTTCGCTTTCAACTAACCGGTAGGGCATCATCTCTAACGAGATTAGTCTAGCTATGTGGGCGTTAAAACCCTGTGTACGCGGATGCGAGGATAAGTACTTCCTTTTTCTAACCAGAGTCTCATGTAGTGTGAGCTGAACTGGAGAGATGGAGATCGTGGAACTTGCGGGTGTGCCGATGGACATGGCAGACTGAGAGACGGTTGGAGACGGAATTGTTTCCGCCGGTGCCATAGATGCAATATTTCCTCCTACAAAACTGGTGATTCCCTGACCCTGACTGCTTTTGGCTGTCAAAGAAACCTGCACAGATACTGCCGGTGGTGCGGAAAATGGTGGCCTTACAGTGACGGAAGGGATGTTGCGTTGCTGACTAGCTTCATTGGCCGAGGGTGCTACAACCTTAAGGGACGTTTGGTAGTTAGTCCAGGCTTGAAAATGCATGGTGGTTAAGTGTCTATGCATGCAACTAGTATTGAGACTTTTCAGATTCTGACCTCTGCTTAAGCTAGTTGAACATTTTTGACAGATGACTTTGCGCTGATCAATTGGATGTTGTTTAAAAAAATGCCAGACTGCACTCTTCCTAGCATCGGATCCCTTTTCGGGGATTGCAGACTGAGCTTTAACCGGATGGCCACGCTGTCCTCCAACAGGTTTTGGCTTTGACACGCGTTTTGGGCCAGATAGGGGCCCGGCAGATGGAACCTGTTGCGATGTTGATGCCTGCTGCGGCCCCTCCTCCACCTCCGCTTCTGAACTACTGCCGCCTGCACCCTGTTCCCCCAATGGCTGCCAATCGGAGTCAACAACCGGGTCATCTATTACCTCCTCTTCGAGCTCGTGTGCAACTTCGTCTGTGTCACTGTGTCGGTCGGTGGTATAGCGTTCGTGGCGGGGCAACATAGTCTCATCAGGGTCTGATTGTGGATCAGTACCCTGAGAGGGCAATGTGGTGGTCTGAGTCAAAGGAGCAGCATAGTACTCTGGCTGTGGCTGTGCATCAGTGCACTCCATGTCAGAATCTACTTGTAATGGGCATGGCCTGTTAAGTGTTTCACTTTCTAAGCCAGGGACGGTATGTGTAAAGAGCTCCATGGAGTAACCCGTTGTGTCGCCTGCTGCATCCTTCTCTCTTGTTGTAGTTTTTGCTGAGGAGGACAAGGAAGCGACTTGTCCCTGACCGTGAACATCCACAAGCGACGCGCTGCTTTTACATTTACCAGTTTCAGAAGAGGAGGCAAAAGAGCTAGAGGCTGAGTCTGCAATGTAAGCCAAAACTTGCTGTTGCTGCTCCGGCTTTAAAAGCGGTTTTCCTACTCCCAGAAAAGAAAGCTTTCGAGGCCTTGTGTAGCCAGACGACGAAACTGGCTCCACAGCTCCAGACTTAGGTGGAATATTTTTATCCCCACGACCACCTGATGCTCCACTACCACTACCATCAATACCAGCTGACAATGAACGCCCACGGCCACGACCTCTTGCACCAGACTTCCTCATTGTTTTAAAAACTTAACAAAAGTAACTTTATTTGTTGCTGTCAAACAACTTACACGGTGAGCTATAACTTCAGTATGATTTCTATATCCCTTAACAGGTTGGTGAGACCACAAGGAAAATCAGGCACAATGTTACACACTCTGTTTTTTGTGGCACCAAATCACAGAGATGACACACACGCAGGACTGTCACTCAAGCACAAATGTCAATATTAATCTCTCACCTATTTTTTTTTCTCAGGGAGACTTTAGAAACCAAATAAGATAAAATGTTTTTTTCAGGGACAATTTAGAAACCAAATAATAAAAAAAATAAAAAAAATAAATAGGCTTTCTATGGCCCACAATTTGAGAGAGAGAGGTGGCACACCCAGGAGTCAAGACTGGCACACAACCTGAAAGGGCAATATTAATCTCCCACTGTTTTTTTGTTTATTTTTTTTTTTTCAGGGAGACTTTAGAAACCAAATAATATTAAAAAAAAAACAAAAAAATAAATAGGCTTTGTATGGCCCACTGAATGAGAGATGGACCACACAGGAGTGGCACACAAGCCCTGACTGAGGCCAATATTTTTCTCCCACTGATTGATGTAGTGTTTTTGTGTTGAGGTAGATTTTAGAACACAAATCTAGGAAAAAAATAAATAGGCTTTCTATGGCCCACAACTAGAGAGAGAGAGGTGGCACACCCAGGAGTCAAGACTGGCACACAAGCTGAAAGGGCAATATTACTCTCCCACTGTTTTTTTATGTATTTTTTTTTTTCAGGAGACTTTAGAAACCCAATAATATTAAAAAAAGCAAAAAAATAAATAGGCTTTCTATGGCCCACAATTAGAGAGAGAGAGGTGGCACACCCAGGAGTCAAGACTGGCACACAAGCTGAAAGGGCAATATTACTCTCCCACTGTTTTTTTATGTATTTTTTTTTTCACGGAGACTTTAGAAACCCAATAATATTAAAAAAAACAAAAAAATAAATAGGCTTTCTATGGCCCACAATTAGAGAGAGAGAGGTGGCACACCCAGGAGTCAAGACTGGCACACAAGCTGAAAGGGCAATATTACTCTCCCACTGTTTTTTTATGTATTTTGTTTTTTTTTCAGGGAGACTTTAGAAACCCAATAATATTAAAAAAAGCAAAAAAATAAATAGGCTTTCTATGGCCCACAATTAGAGAGAGAGAGGTGGCACACCCAGGAGTCAAGACTGGCACACAAGCTGAAAGGGCAATATTACTCTCCCACTGTTTTTTTATGTAATTTTTTTTTTTCAGGGAGACTTTAGAAACCAAATAATATTAAAAAAAGCAAAAAAATATATAGGCTTTCTATGGCCCACAATTAGAGAGAGAGAGGTGGCACACCCAGGAGTCAAGACTGGCACACAAGCTGAAAGGGCAATATTACTCTCCCACTGTTTTTTTATGTATTTTTTTTTTTCACGGAGACTTTAGAAACCCAATAATTAAAAAAAAAACAAAAAAATAAATAGGCTTTCTATGGCCCACAATTAGAGAGAGAGAGGTGGCACACCCAGGAGTCAAGACTGGCACACAAGCTGAAAGGGCAATATTACTCTCCCACTGTTTTTTTATGTATTTTTTTTTTTCAGGGAGACTTTAGAAACCAAATAATATTAAAAAAAGCAAAAAAATAAATAGGCTTTCTATGGCCCACAATTAGAGAGAGAGAGGTGGCACACCCAGGAGTCAAGACTGGCACACAAGCTGAAAGGGCAATATTACTCTCCCACTGTTTTTTTATGTATTTTTTTTTTCAGGGAGACTTTAGAAACCCAATAATATTAAAAAAAACAAAAAAATAAATAGGCTTTGTATGGCCCACTGAATGAGAGATGGCACACACAGGAGTGGCACACAAGCCCTGACTGAGGCCAATATTTTTCTCCCACTGATTGATGTAGTGTTTTTGTGTTGAGGTAGATTTTAGAACACAAATCTAGGAAAAAAATAAATAGGCTTTCTATGGCCCACAATTAGAGAGAGAGAGGTGGCACACCCAGGAGTCAAGACTGGCACACAAGCTGAAAGGGCAATATTACTCTCCCACTGTTTTTTTATGTATTTTTTTTTCAGGGAGACTTTAGAAACCAAATAATATTAAAAAAAGCAAAAAATAAATAGGCTTTCTATGGCCCACAATTAGAGAGAGAGAGGTGGCACACCCAGGAGTCAAGACTGGCACACAAGCTGAAAGGGCAATATTACTCTCCCACTGTTTTTTATGGTTTTTTTTTTTTTTTCAGGGAGACTTTAGAAACCCAATAATATTAAAAAAAACAAAAAAATAAATAGGCTTTGTATGGCCCACTGAATGAGAGATGGCACACACAGGAGTGGCACACAAGCCCTGACTGAGGCCAATATTTTTCTCCCACTGATTGATGTAGTGTTTTTGTGTTGAGGTAGATTTTAGAACACAAATCTAGGAAAAAAATAAATAGGCTTTCTATGGCCCACAATTAGAGAGAGAGAGGTGGCACACCCAGGAGTCAAGACTGGCACACAAGCTGAAAGGGCAATATTACTCTCCCACTGTTTTTTTATGTATTTTTTTTTTCAGGGAGACTTTAGAAACCCAATAATATTAAAAAAACAAAAAAATAAATAGGCTTTGTATGGCCCACTGAATGAGAGATGGCACACACAGGAGTGGCACACAAGCCCTGACTGAGGCCAATATTTTTCTCCCACTGATTGATGTAGTGTTTTTGTGTTGAGGTAGATTTTAGAACACAAATCTAGGAAAAAAATAAATAGGCTTTCTATGGCCCACAATTAGAGAGAGAGAGGTGGCACACCCAGGAGTCAAGACTGGCACACAAGCTGAAAGGGCAATATTACTCTCCCACTGTTTTTTTATGTATTTTTTTTTTTCAGGGAGACTTTAGAAACCAAATAATATTAAAAAAAGCAAAAAAATAAATAGGCTTTCTATGGCCCACAATTAGAGAGAGAGAGGTGGCACACCCAGGAGTCAAGACTGGCACACAAGCTGAAAGGGCAATATTACTCTCCCACTGTTTTTTTATGTATTTTTTTTTTTTCACGGAGACTTTAGAAACCCAATAATATTAAAAAAAACAAAAAAATAAATAGGCTTTGTATGGCCCACTGAATGAGAGATGGCACACACAGGAGTGGCACACAAGCCCTGACTGAGGCCAATATTTTTCTCCCACTGATTGATGTAGTGTTTTTGTGTTGAGGTAGATTTTAGAACACAAATCAAGGAAAAAAATAAATAGGCTTTCTATGGCCCACTCAGTGAGAGATGGCACACACAGGGATGGCACTGTAGCAGAAATGCCAATCTTAATCTTCCACAAAAAAAAAAAAAAAAAACAGGGACTGTCCTACAATTACTATCTCCCTGCAGTAATGTAAGCCAGGTATGGCAGGCAGCAATAGGAGTGGACTGATGCACAAATTAAATAAAAAGTGTGGACAAACATAAAAGATAGCTGTGCAGAAAGGAAGGAACAAGAGGATATGTGCTTTGAAAAAAGCAGTTGGTTTCCACAGTGGCGTACACACAGCAATACAGCTATCACGGAGCCTTCTAGGGCAGCCCAAAGAGCTACAGCGCTGAGGGAAAAAAAAAAAAAAAAAAGCTTCCACTGTCCCTGCACACCGAAGGTGGTGTTGGACAGTGGAAATCGCTACAGCACAAGCGGTTTGGTGGTTAGTGGACCCTGCCTAACGCTATCCTTGCTTCTGACGAAGCGGCAGCAACCTCTCCCTAAGCTCAGATCAGCAGCAGTAAGATGGCGGTCGGCGGGAACGCCCCTTTATAACCCCTGTGACGCCGCAGACAGCAAGCCAATCACTGCAATGCCCTTCTCTAAGATGGTGGGGACCAGGACCTATGTCATCACGCTGCCCACACTCTGCATTCACCTTCATTGGCTGAGAAATGGCGCTTTTCGCGTCATTGAAACGCGACTTTGGCGCGAAAGTCGCGTACCGCATGGCCGACAAGCACAGGGGCCGGATCGGGTTTCATGAGACACCGACTTAGCCAAAAGTCGGCGACTTTTGAAAATGAACGACCCGTTTCGCTCAACCCTAGTGGGACCTTCTACTCCCTGTCCTTGTATTAGGCTCAGTTGAAGCTGGTAGAATTAATTATAATTTTGCATTGAATACGGATAAAATGTTGTCTAATTGTATATATTTGTGACTTGGTTAAAAACACAATCAAGCTAAACTTATACCATGGAAGCAGTTATATTTGTGATGTTTTTATTGAATACATTGAGTAAACATCCACAGTTCAGGGAGAAAAAGTAGTTGAACCTTTGATTTTAATCAACTGTAGATTCCCTTTTAGCAGCTATCACATCCACAAAACATTTCCTGTATCTGCAAAAAAAAATGTCACAACCTTGAGTGGGAACTTTGGACCATACATGCTGACAAATGTGGTTCAGTTTATAAATATTGTTTCATATGTATATGCAACATTTTCCTAGAACATGCAGATGGTCTTGGGCAATCTAGAGACAGATTTCTATTTTTTTTAGGACAGCAGCGACTTCTTTTATATTGTGCTTCTATCAACAAGATCTTGTTCCATCTTTTGGGTGGTCTTTTTAAGACTTGTTATTTGTAATCCTGGAAGAATAGCATAAGTCCTGCACATTCTCCATTTGTAGACAACTTGTCTGAAAATGGATTAACTTACACCTGTTCTCTAACAGTATTTAGGCAACTATTTTAGCTTCTTCCATCTCTATAACACATCTTTCACTGAAAATGATTTTCCCCAATTGAGGGATTCAACTAAAAATTTGTTATACCAATGAGCAAATTAGTCAGTAACCAGTCAGTAACCTGTGAAATATTAGCAAAAAGACAAGAGTGACCGGCACTGAAAGCACTTATTGCCAAATTACACAGCTGCGGACATGAGTCCTCAAGACTGGGCGGGATACGCTTACTGTGAAGGTGGGGAGGTGCTGTTTATATCAAAGGCAATATGTCCAGATGCACATCAAAGAAAAAGGAAAATAGCACTCACCCTGATTCTTCAAAAGTGAAAATCCTTTAATCCATAAATATTCCAGACAAGGTGCGGTACAGGCTAGGGCAAAACATTAAGAGAGGGAGCGTGACGACAAGACTGACGACGGCCGTTTCGCGCACAGGCGCTTCTACGGGTCCGAGTCACACTCCCTCTCTTAATGTTTTGCCCTAGCCTGTACCGCACCTTGTCTGGAATATTTATGGATTAAAGGATTTTCACTTTTGAAGAATCGGGGTGAGTGCTATTTTCCTTTTTCTTTGATGTGCAGTAACCTGTGAAACCCAAATCTCTAGTTTCATCTTATTAATTGAAATATATATATATATATATATATATATATATATATATATATATATATATATATATATTTATATTTATTTATTTATTTAGTAGTGGGGAACTCTTGTTCCACATATGATTTATTGTTTAATGTTAAAGTACTTCCTTATTTTCTCAGACACAAAGGACAATATAAAATCTTGAGCAATCTTTTAGATATTTTTGGAAATGACAATTTTCAAAGCTCTTTCTTTAGGATACAAAAACATATGAGTTTGTTTCCCAGCATCAGTAGTACTGGCAAGTTCTATGAAACACAGTGACTAGTCACGAGGTGTGTGGTTGGCATGACTGTGCATTTGCTGTGGGAAGATGCAGCATGATAGAGTCAAGACAGATCAGGCAAGGAGATGCTTGGCATTTTAAAGCCGGAAGACGGTAGCCCCGGCAGCAGCTTTCAAAGCACTATGAAACATAGTGGGCAGCTAGGAGGTATGTGGCTGGCGTGGCTGTGCAGTGGCTATGGCAGGAGCAGCTGACATGCAGGCAAGGAGATGCTTGGCAGTTTAAAGGAGATATCCAGGACAAAAACAAAAAAAAAGTGCCTAAGCATTAATAGGCAGGTAATTGCAACCTACCTGCCTGTTGTGCCTGGTGCCGTTCTCCACTGGCACAATTTCTTTTCCTGCTAACAGGGCGGTATTATGCTTATTGACATCCAGCTCTCCACTGCCTAACTGGGGGAGGCCGACAGTTAATCAGCATGATGCTGGTAGTCTCACACTTTCAACAGGAAGAAACACCATTGCTCTGTTGACAATAAGCAGCTGAATCTCTGACAGAAGCGGTCAATGATGGCGTCAGGTAAAACAGACAGGTTGTTGCCTCAGTTAGCAACTGCATGCCTGATAGTTCTTAGGCACATTTTTTTTTTAAATCTCAAATATCCCCTTTAAGGTAAGAAATGGTAGCCCCAGCAGATGCAGTCAAGCACTATGAAACAGTGGGGAGCCAGGGGGTGTGTGGCTGGCGTGGCTGTGGCAGGAGCAGTATGGTAGAGAGACAGGGAAGGAAAGGAGATGCTTGGCAGTTTAGGGCAAGCACCGGCATCTGCACTAAAGTATACACAACACGATAAACAGTGAGTAGATGTCAGGCAGAGTATGGATCGTTGGCACTGGCAGCAGCAGAACAGTCAAGAGACAGGTAGGCAGATAAGTGATATGGCAGCTTTAAAGGGAACCTGTCAGCAGGATTGTGCACAGTAACCTACAGGCAGTGCCAGGTCGGCACCATTATACTGATTAAAATGATTCCTTGGTTGATGAAATTCATCTTGTGGTTGTTTTTAAATCTTTATTTTCAATTTGAAGTTAATGAGATTCTCGTGCCCTAATTCAGGGCTGGGGTATGTGGTGCTCTGATTAGATAATCATAATGCAGACTGCTGACAGATCACTGAACCCTCAGTGACCAGCCCCCTAGTTTGCATAATGAATACCTAACATACTGAAGAAAAAGACAAAAATGCTTCTGCAGGTAGGTGCCAGCCATGGCGCCTGCTCTGCACTCTGCAGCATAGTCACATTGTTAGTGTGGCAATAATACATATTCTTGATGTTATCCTGCTAGGAGAAAAAAAATTGAAAATGGCACCACCCGCGCAGTAGCAGCTATAGGTGTCTAGCTGTGATCCGATAGCTCCTACTGCGCATACGCCGACAGCGCCATCTTACGGGACAAGAAAAAAAATCTCCATTTTTCGTGCTCTTGGCTTTGATTAGGGCATATTCCTCCTCCAAGATGGCGCCGCCCCCGCCTGCTCAGTAGCAGCTATCTGTGTCCTTAGCTGTGATCCGAGAGCTGCTACTGTGCAGGCATGGGCAGTGCCGTCTTGGAGGAGGAATATGCCCTAAGCAAACCCGAGAGCACGAAAAATGGAGATCTATGGGAATCGAAAAATGGTACAATTTTCTTTTTTAGCAAAATTTGGATTTCTTTTCGCCACTTAGATAAAAAAGAACCTAGGCGTGTTTGGTCTATGAACTCTTAGTGACCTGGAGAATCATAATGGCAGGTCAGTTTTAACATTTTAGTGAACCTAGTAAAAAAGTCAAACAAAAACATGTGTGGATTGCACTTGATTTGCAATTTCACCACACTTGGATTTTTTTTCCCCGTTTTCGAGTACACAACATTGTAAAACCAATGGTGTCTTTCAAAAGTACAACTCGGCCCACAAAAGACAAGCCCTGAGATGGCCATTTTGACCAAAAAATAAAAAAAGTTATGGCTCCGGGAAGAAGGGGAGCAAAAAATGAAAATGCAAAACCAAAAATATCTCTGGTCATTAAGGGGTTAAAAATAAAATAAAATGAAAAAGTCCATATGTCTTTACCAAGTAGGATAGAACCAGGCGTTCTTAGACAAATCACAAAACCATAGCAAACAAGTGTAGATTTCCACTGTATTCAGGTTGCGCACGTACTGATATCTAATATTTGACTACTGGAGCAATGAAGCAGGGTCAGAAAAACATTTTAAACAACACATACACCATGGTAGGTAAATACTTGTGTTTAAGTTTCAGGATTTGGGAGATTTATCACTAATGGTCGATCTCAAGACAAAGGAATTGCATTTTCATGTACAAACAGAAGAAACACCTGAATTTTGATTTAGTTGCAAAATCTGAAATGAGTGTTTTAAAACTCCTCTTGCATGCTGTCACTGTGTGAAAATTAACAAACAAAACATCTATTAAAGGTGCTGTTGCTGTAGTACATCACAGATGTGTTCATTTACAGTCACACAGAGAGTGGTGATAATGAGACACTACAACAGTTTACTTTATATTAATTGAATCTTGGATTTCATTTCACAAACTGAGACTATCACTCCAATTTTTAATATAGTTAATCAGCACTGAAGTAATACATCACAATTGCATTAGGTTTTTATCTATCCCTATCCTGTGTGCTCTGAGCACTGCTATACCTACATAGTACAGGCATAAAATAGCTTTCTTTGGACGGCTCCTCCATTTTATACTGCCTGTGATAGTCCTCCTGATTGGCTATGCTATGTGATCAAATTACTGCAGGGCATCATGGGAAGCCCACATTGCCATTCCAGACATAATTAGCCCTCTCATTTAGGCTGGTTTCACATTTGCGTTTGAGTCCGCAGCGTATCATCGGCAACCGCAAAAGCACATAAAAACGTAGGCAAACACATGATAACTGAGGTAAGAAAGATGTGGCACTCACCCGAGGTACGCAAAATTCAGTGTCTGTTATTCACCTTCATGTGGTAACAGACATTAGTGGAGAGGCGGCAGGTAAAAGTGAGGGTGCGGGGAGTGAGGAGAGGACGACGGCCGTTTCGCGCAAATGCGCTTCTACGGGCCTGGACCCATGCCACATCTTTCTTACCTCCATATACAACGTGATTCTGCTATCATGGCACATGTTGAGCACCATTCCCTAGACACATTTACCTGCCGTGTGTAACAAGGTCTTTAAGGAATCGATCCTGATTCATTCAGCCTTTCAATATGCTGTTGCCTAGTTCTATTGTGAATCCTAAAACACATGATAACACAGCGATTTTTATCTGCATCAGCTTACGCATGACGATAAAAAACCCGCAGCGTTTGTATACGTTTTTACATGCGTTTGCACTTTTTATGCGCATGCATTTGATATTTCCAGGAGGGCATGTCTCAATGGGTGTGTCTAAATCAGTTCCTGGACATGCGCAGTCCACAGTATGCAAGCGCATCGAACGCATGCATACGCAAAGACATGTGTACACATGGATTCCCATCGACAGTAATCCTTTTTTTTAACGCACTAATCCGCATGCGCATGCCTGGGCAAATTTGACGGAAATTTGCCACCTCAAAGAATTGCAACATGTTGTGTTAGCCGCTCCCCGCTGCGAAAAATGCATGCATAAGCAAATGCGGGTGAACGCATGCGAATGCATGCACCTGCGTCTACAATGTTAAAGATAGGAAATCAAGACGCATGCGGTTGTATGCGTCAGAAGCGCTACGGACTCAAACGCAAATATGAAGAGAGAAAACAAGTATCCAAAGAGAGAAATGACCATTATATAAACTTTATTAGAAGATAATAAGAAAAAGACAGGATTGGACAACACAATTTAAAAAGCATGCATAGCATGCTGAAACACAGTAAAAAAACCAAGTGATGAAGAGACGGGGCGCAGTATGCCAACCGGCCAGCATAAATAATAAGGTAAATCAATCAGATATTATATTAATCCAAAAATGATGGTACTGCTACCATATAGTAATACATCAATTAATCATCAATACATGTATATATCATAAATAGTGCATAGTACATGATATAATAACTCCAATATTACAACATTTTGTCAAAAAGACATAGGCAGCTTAACCAGGGTAGGTATATGATTGATAAGAATTAATCCATGTAAGAATACTGACCAGATAGTACACACCGCCCCCTCACTGCATTCCAACGCATGTTTCGTTGAACGTTCGATGAACACCGTCGAACCCCATTGAAACCAATGGCAGACAAACACAAACACATACAAACACATGGAAAACACATAGAAAACACCTTAAAAGGTGTCCAAAAGCTGACAAACTGCTCAGAAGACACAACAAACACATGGAAAAGTCACAACTACATATAGTCATGCGAAAAGAAAAGAGGTGGAGGAGTAAAAGGAGGAGGAGACACAGATATAGGCATGTCATGCCCTTCTAAAATCAAGAAAGGCTGGAGTAAAAATCTAAACTCACTCTACCAACACCCAGACGTCTTGACAAAAAAAATAAAAATATAAATATCTTTAGGTAGAATGGCGGCGGGTCCATTCAGAACACTTTCCTTAGAAGACGTAGTGGTACCCCCATTGGGAGTAGTGCCGAAAAATAAACCCAATACGTTCAGACTAATCCACCATTTGTCATATCCAAGGGGCAGGTCAGTAAACGACAACATCAACTCGGAACCAAGTGCAGTACTATGTACTGTACCTCCTTTGATGAGGCAATCAGGCAGGTCAAGAAGTTAGTAAGGGGCACCCTAATGGCCAAAACAGACATTGAGGGGGCGTTCCGGTTACTACCTGTGCCTCCGAATAGTGTCCTCCCATTGGGCTGCTTCTGTGAAGGAGCATACTACATAGATCGCTGTTTGCCCATGGGGTGCTCCATATCCTGCTCACTATTTGAGGCATTTAGTTGCTTCCTCGGATGGGTCGTCATAGACGTTTTTAATACGGCACATATTATCCATTACCTCGACGACTTCTTATGCCTCGGCCCAAAAGATTCGCCACAGTGTGAAAACACGTGGCAGTCCACCTGTGAGAAGGAGAGAGCTGGAGGGAGAGTGGACACCCCAGAGCCGAGGGGTTAGATTGAGAAAGAAAGAAGGCGGTGTAGCTTGCTTCATGGGTGGGGTACGCTGCTGAGTAGCAGAAATTGCTACTAGGCCCAAAAGGATTTCCTGGGCCAGATGCTGTTACAAAATAGTAGTTAGGTAAACAGGCGATGTAGCTTGCCTCATGGGTGGGGTACGCTGCTGAGTAGCACTAAATTCTACTAGGCCCAAAACGATTTCCCGGGCTAGATGCCGTTACAAAATAGTACTTAGGTAAACAGGTGGTGTACCTTGCTTCATGGGTGGGGTACGCTGCTGAGTAACACTAAATTCTACTAGGCCCAAAATGATTTCCAAAGCTAGATGCCGTTACAAAATAGTACTTAGGTAAACAGGCGGTGTACCTTGCTTCATGAGCGGGGTATGCTGCTGAGTAGCACCAAATTCTACTAGGCCCAAAAGGATTTAATGGGCCAGATTCCGTTACAAAATAGTAGTTAGGTAAACAGGCGGTGTAGCTTGCTTCATGGGTGGGGTACGCTGCTGAGTAGCACTAAATTCTACTAGGCCCAAAGGGATTTCCAGGGCTAGATGCTGTTAAAAAATAGTACTTAGGTAAACGGGCAGTGTAGCTTGCTTCATGGGTGGGATAGGCTGCTGAGTAGCACTAAATTCTACTAGGCCCAAAACGATTTCCAGGGCTAGCTGCCGTTACAAAATAGTACTTAGGTAAACAGGCGGTGTACCTTGCTTCATGGGTGGGGTACGCTGCTGAGTAGCACCAAATTCTACTAGGCTCAAAAGGATTTCCTGGGCCAGATGCCGTTACAAAATAGTTAGGTAAACAGGCGGTGTAGTTTGCTTCATGGGTGTGGTACGCTGCTGAGTAGCACCAAATTCCACTAGGCCCAAAAGGATTTCCTGGGCCAGATGCCATTAAAAATAATACTTAGGTAAACAGGCGGTGGGTGGCTGGGCTACTCTACTCTGCTTACTAGCAGACACTGAAGCTTTGGAGCAGACCTCTGAATCCCAGGCCATAGTATGAGTAAACTATGACAACCCCACCCACCTGGAATTGACGATGGCAACGTCATGTAAAACTCAGCAAGGGGACTAAATAAAAGAGTCTCCATTTTTTCAAAAAATTCGGCCACAGACACCACTTAAGTGGCTTCAATTTCACCAGAGTTTTTTAAAACGGTTGGTGAGGTGATTTTCCAAAATCTTCAAGCTTTTCGTCTCCCCAAGATGACACAGGGGGTAGAAAAGTCCTTGCGGATCCAGGATTTCTTCATCTTGATGAACGTTAGTCTGTCTACATTGTCACTGGACAGTTGCGTGCGCTTATCTGTCAGCACACCACAAGCAGCGCTGAACACACGTTCTGAGAGAACGCTGGCTGCGGGCCACGACAAGATCTCCAAGGCGTGTGTGGCGAGCTCAGGCCATTTTTCAAGATTGGAAACCCAAAATGAGCAAGGGTCCAGTTCCACAGTCATGGCATCGATATTAATTTGGAGATACTCTTGTACCATCCTCTCTAGGCGTTGGCTGTGCATCAGACTTTATGTCTCCTGTGGCCTTGCAAAGGATGGTCTAAAAAAATCATGAAACGATTGAAAAAATTGCTGTTACCATCAGATACGATGTTACTGCTACGGTTAGAGTGATGACTCGATAGTCCCACAGTTGGCAAGTTAGAACTCAGAGATTGACTACGTGCACCACTGGTGTTTTGTGGAAAAGCAGATGTTAGATTCTGTAACAGTCTCTGCTGATACTCCTGCATGCGTGAATCCCTTTCTATGGCAGGAATTATTTAGCCAAATTTGCTTTTGTACCGGGGATCTAAGAGTGTGGCAACCCAGTAGTCGGCATTACTTCGGATTCTGACAATCCAAGGGTCATGTTGCAGGTAGTGCAGCAAGAAGGCACTCATGTGTCTTGCGCATCCAGGAGGACCAAGTCCTTGTTGTCTTGGTGGTGGCGAGGTGAGAATCATGCTTCCTTCGTCTGCCCTCTCACCCCAACCTCGCACAACAGAAATTTGATCAAGGTCTCCCTCATCTGATGAGTCATCCATGCCCAGCGCCAGTTCGTCCTCCACTTCTTCCTCGCCTCCTGCACCTTCCTCAACAGTTTGGCTGCTACCATGCGCCCTCGGTAATCCCTCTCCCCCAGCCTCCAATGCCAGCCGCCTTGGTGCTGCCAACCTTCGCGACCTTGGATATATGATCCCTTCCGTATATGACTCCTCCTGTTCCTCCTCCTCCTCCTCTTGTTCCACCACCTGACTCCGGACACTGTGTAAGGTGTGCTCCAGCATGTAATTCACCGGAATGGCCATGCTGATAATGGCATCGTCAGCACTAAACATCTTCTTGCTATTTCAAAACTGTGCAGAAGGGTGCATAGGTCCCTGATCTGAGACCACTCCTGCAGCGTGATTTGCCCCACCTCTTGATATCGCTGGCCCAGGCTATACGTCATAACGTATTGCGCCAGGGCTCGTCGGTGCTGCCACAGTCGCTGCAACATGTGCAGAGTTGAATTCCACCATATGGGCACATCTCATTTCAGCCGGTGAACTGGCAGGCCCAACAACTTCTGTAGAGATGCAAGTCGTCGAGCTGCAGGATGCGAACGGCGGAAGTGAGCACACAGCGACCGTGCCCTCTGCACAAGCCCATCTAGTCCAGGATAGTGGGATAAAAATTACTGGACAACCAGGTTCAAAACGTGAGCTATACAAGGCACGTGTGTGACATTGCCCCGTCGAAGGGCCGCACCCAGGTTTGCAGCATTGTCGCACACAGCCTTCCCTGGCTGCAGGTTGAGTGGAGACAACCATTGATGGAACTCGGTCTCCAGAGCTGACCACAACTCCTCAGCTGTGTGACTCACATTTCCCAGACATTTCAATGTAAACACTGCCTGATGCCGTTGAGCCCTGGTGACAGCATAGTGAGGAGGTGTGCAGGATTCCTTCTGCGCAATTACAACGCGGGTGGCATTACCAGACAGGCTTTGGGTGCAGGTGGAGGACCGAGAGGAGGTTCAGGAGGTGGAAGCAGTGGAGAAACTTCTAGATGTAGAGGATCGATGAGCAACTCGTGGGGATGGCAAAACTTGGACAGCAGCCCCTTCTCCTGATGTGGCCATAGTTACCCAGTACCCAGTCACCGACATGTAACGCCTCTGTCCATGTCTACTCGTCCAAGTGTCTGTGGTGAAATTCACCCTGTCACACACAGAGTTTCTCAAGGAAGGATGTTGTGTGCGACATGCTGGTGTAGCACAGGCACAGCTTTCTTTGAGAAGTAGTGGCGACTGGGCATCTTGTACTGGGGCACTGCGACGGAGATAAGGTCTCGAAAATCCTCTGTGTCCACCAGACAGAAAGGCAGCATTTCTTTAGCCAATAGCTTGCAGATGGAGAAATTCAACCTCTTAGCTTTGTCATGGCTAGGAGGAAATGGTCTTTTATTTGTCCACATCTCAGGGACTGAGGGCTGCCTGCCGTGCTTAGACGGAGTTGAGTAGGGTGTCCCCGGCAAACTGCTGGTCTGTGAGGAAGGTGCAGGCGGAGATGTTATGTTGCCTTGATCAAAATGTGGTGTCGATGTTGGAGAGCGCTTGCAAATGTCCTGACGACCTGCCAATCACACTGGCTGTTGTGGGTAAAGAGGTGGAAGGTCTGCATCCAAAACCAAGTGCGACTGCTGTCCCCACAGTCACAGAGGATGAAGAGGATGCGGATGCACTTGATGGGGCAGATGGTGGTTGACCCAGCCCACTAGGCCACATTGTAGCACAGTGAGCTTCCCACTGCAACTTATGCCTCATATCCATGTGACGGTTCATGCATGAAGTACTCAAGCTAGTGATTTTTTGGCCTCCACTGAGATTTTGTTGACAAATCTTACAGACAACATGTGTTGGGTCATCCGTTGCGATGTCAAAAAATGCCCAGGCTATGCAAGGCTTAGAGCCAGTGCGACCTGAAGAGCCACCACGACTTCTGATCCGAGGCACAGTTGGGGTTGAGGAAGCAGTTGATGACGTGCTTCCAGTACTCCGTCTCTGTCCAGGAAGGCGCACCGTTACCTCGTCATCAGACTCATCACTAGCATCCTCCTCCACCTCCTCTGCTGACCTCATGGACTGGCTGTTATGATCTGGTGACCTTGGAGCCGCACGAGAGACTTTCTCAGGAGTAGGTGGTACCTGTACTGACCGCAAACCCTAAACTAACACCGCAACTAGAAGTAGCCGTGGGATGTGCCTAACACGTCCTAGACACCTCGACACAGCCGGAGGACTAAACACCCCTATAGATGGAAATGGGAATTCTATCTTGCCTCAGAGCAGAACCCCAAAGGATAGGCAGCCCCCCACAAATATTGACTGTGAGTATAAGAGGAAAGACACACGCAGGCAGAAAAACAGGATTTAGCAAAAGAGGCACTTCTAGCTAAATAGAAAAGGATAGGACAGAATTCTAAGCGGTCAGTATTAAAATCCTAAAAATATCCACAGCAGATAATACAAATATTCCACATCTAACTAAAGACATAGAAAGTATATCTGCATCTCCTGAGAATCCAGCATGACTGAAAAATCCAAACAAAGTCTAAGCTGGACAAAAACACAATAAATTGCACTGAATTGCAAAGCACACTGCATGTGTGCACAGAGACAAAAAAACAGACACTTATCTTATCTGAATTGGCAGCATGGCATGAGGAGCCAGAGAGAGATGCAATCCCTCCAAGTACAATGGACAACTGGCACTGACTCATGGAGCCTGCAAACCTAAATACCTAATAGAGCTGCAATCAGCAGAAACACCTGCCCAGATTACAACCCCCAAGACAACTGCACTACCACCAACAACCACCGGAGGGAGCCCAAGAGCAGAATTCACAACACTGGCGGACTGGGGGTTGACAGTAAGTGGGGTCTACAACCTCGTCATCATCATCCTGTGTGTTCTCACACCCGTCGTCCTCAGAGCCAACATCTTCCTGCCCCAACCGAAAAGTCAAGTTTTTGTTCCAATCAGGTATCTCAGTCTCATTATCATCTTCCTCTTTGTCTCCACCAACAGGAGTTACAGTTTGGGAGCGAGGGTCTACATTATGCTCAGAACCTTCTTCATCTGGGCCTGGATCCGACTCACAAAGATTCTGGGCATCAGTGCAGATCATTTCCTCATCTGGATTCACAGAAGCTCTGGAGCAGACCTCTGATTACCGGGCTATAGTATGCGTAAACAGCTCTACAGACTAAACCATGTGTGTTTCCCCATGCTAAGACGGGCAGCTGGAGACTTGGGAGCTGTGAGGAAGCAAGTATGATTGGGGTGACAACTCTGAGGACTGGAGCAGTTGTGATGAAGTTGACATGGAGGAGAGCCCACTTGAACGAGCACTTGATATCCATTCAAGCACCTGCTGTTTTTGTGCCTCATCTGGAATTTTTGGCGATGCTTGTAGCGATGGTCGTAAGAAAGGGATCATATCAGATTGTCCACGAAAAGAAGCAGACATCTTACTTTGGCTGGAAGATTGTCTATCTTCTGCAGATGTTACTGTTGCTTTACCAACTACCCCATGGACACAACCTTTTTTTCCCTTTCCAACACGCCCATTCCCCATTCCACCAGCAGCAGGCCTTTTACCACTCATTTCAGTGTTTAACTAATTGGTAACTCTGTATCTGTAGTTGTTGGCACAACAACTGATGGATGAAAACCGAGCAGAACTGAGTGGCCAAACTGTGGTACTAGGCCCAAAACTGTTAACTGGATTAGATACAGTGAAAATAGAGATACACAGGCGGTGTAGTTAGTTTCACAGGCGGGCTACTCTGCTGACGTGCAAACACTGCTACTAAGCCCAAAACCCCAAAACTACTAACTGGATTAGATGCAGTAAAAATTGAGATACACAGGCGGTATAGTTTGTTTCACAGGCGGGCTACTCTGCTGACGTGCATACACTGCTACTAAGCCCCAAACCCCAAAACTATTAACTGGATTAGATGCAGTAAAAATTGAGATACACAGGCGGTATAGTTAGTTTCACAGGCGGGCTACTCTGCTGACGTGCAGACACTGCTCCTAGGCCCAAAACTATTAACTGGATTAGATGCAGTAAAAATTGAGATACACAGGCGGTATAGTTAGTTTCACAGGTGGGCTACTCTGCTGACGTGCAGACACTGCTCCTAGGCCCAAAACTATTAACTGGATTAGATGCAGTAAAATTTGAGATACACAGGCGGTATAGTTTTTCACAGGTGGGCTACTCTGCTGACGTGCAGACACTGCTCCTAGGCCCTAAACTATTAACTTGATTAGATGCAGTGAAAATAGAGATACACAGGCGGTATAGTTTGTTTTACAGGCGGGCTACTCTGCTGACGTGCAGGCACTGCTCCTAGGCCCAAAACTATTAACTGGATTAGATGCAGTAAAAATTGAGATACACAGGTGGTATAGTTTGTTTCCCAGACGGGCTACTCTGCTGACGTGCAAACACTGCTACTAAGCCCAAAACCCCAAAACTATTAACTGGATTAGATGCAGTAAAAATTGAGATACACAGGCGGTATAGTTTGTTTCACAGGCGGGCTACTCTGCTGATATGCAGACACTGCTCCTAGGCCCAAAACTGTTAACTGGTTTAGATGCAGTGAAAATAGAGATACACAGGTGGTGTAGTTAGTTTCACAGGTGGGCTACTGTGCTGACGTGCAAACACTGCTACTAAGCCCCAAACCCCAAAACTACTAACTGGATTAGATGCAGTAAAAATTGAGATACACAGGCGGTATAGTTTGTTTCACAGGCGGGCTACTCTGCTGACGTGCAGGCACTGCTCCTAGGCCCAAAATTGTTAACTGGATTAGATGCAGTGAAAATAGAGATACACAGGCGGTGTAATTAGTTTCACAGGCGGGCTACTCTGCTGACGTGCAAACACTGCTACTAAGCCCAAAACGCCAAAACTACTAACTGGATTAGATGCAGTAAAAATTGAGATACACAAGCGTTATAGTTTGTTTCACAGGCGGGCTACTCTGCTGACGTGCAAACACTGCTACTAAGCCCAAAAACCCCAAAACTTCTAACTGGATTAGATGCAGTAAAAATTGAGATATACAGGCGGTATAGTTTGTTTCACAGGCGGGCTACTCTGCTGACGTGCAGACACTGCTCCTAGGCCCAAAACTATTAACTGGATTAGATGCAGTAAAATTTGAGATACACAGGCGGTATAGTTTTTCACAGGTGGGCTACTCTGCTGACGTGCAAACACTGCTACTAAGCCCAAAACCCCAAAACTATTACCTGGATTAGATGCAGTAATAATTGAGATACACAGGCAATATAGTTTGTTTCACAGGCAGGCTTCTCTGCTGATTTGTAAACACTGCTACTAAGCCCAAAACCCCAAAACTATTAACTGGATTAGATGCAGTAAAAATTGGGATACACAGGCGGTATAGTTTGTTTCACAGGCGGGCAACTCTTTTGACGTGCAGACACTGCTCCTAGGCCCAAAAGTATTAACTGGATTAGATGCAGTAAAAATTGAGATACACAGGCGGTATAATTTATTTCACAGGCAGGCTACACTGATGACGTGCAAACACTGATACTAAGCCCAAAACCTCAAAACTATTAACTGGTTTAGATGCAGTAAAAATTGAGATACACAGGCGGTGTAGCTAGCTTCACAGGCGGGCTACTCTGCTGACGTGCAGACACTGCTACTAAGCCCAAAACCCCAAAACGATTTCCTGGGTTAGATGCAGTAAAAATTGAGATACACAGGAGGTGTAGCTAGCTTCACAGGTGGGCTACTCAGATGACTATCAGACAATGCTACTAGCCCAAAAGGATTGGCTGAGCTAGATTACACCAAATGCTGTGACTAGCACTTGCACGGCACTGGCTCAGACCTGCCTGGTAAACAGTGCTATGAACTGCTGTAACTCTGTAAATGCGGGAAAGAAAAAAAAAAAGGAGATTGGCGTTATTTCAGCACAGATCTATCCCCCGCCCCCCCCCCCCCTGCCCACTATACACTGCAACAGTCCATTAACAATGATAAACAGTTTTAATGTGCAAATCAAGCTGGGCTTTTGGTGAATGAACAGTTATCGAACAGAGACTCGAACAGCCGAATTTTAAGCAAATTGTTCGGGTTCTTCGAACGATTCGAACACCGCCCAAAACAGCTCGAATTTGAAATTGGCGAACAGTTCGACTCGAACACCGCTCATCTCTACTTATTAGTTCAGTTGGTATTTTTTTTCTATGTAGGTTTACTTAGTGTGCAGAATTTCTGCACAGCATGTCAGAATGTCACAATCAAATGTGAACAGGTGCAAGCTGCCATGACTTCATAATATGTAAACAAGAGAATGTAGCAGCACTCTGTAAGCACTGATGATGCAAACATTGAACACCATATTTTTAAGATTATATGATACACTTTTTTCCCTAAATAGGAAAGGGGACTCCGCTCACCTCTGCAGGGATATTATGAGAGCCCAGCCTCACACCGCCTGGACACCCCCTCCTCCCAATGAAGTGCCCACAATATTGCCCCACTCCTGCTGAACCGGGCCTCCTGAAGCAGCAACCATGCCTCCTGTTACCCAACTCCACCACTGACCCAGTAAGATATTGTTAAAACACACTATAAGACCTGTTTCACATGTCCTGATATTTACGGTACTGGAAAAAACAGTACAGAGCAGGTGGCGGCTGATGGTACTATACTCCCATCAGGCTACACTTGCTGACAATAATAACAGTGAGAGCAGGCATTGGCTGATGGGACTATTCATCAGCCCCCGCCTGTGCTTTTAATAAATGTATGAAAAATCGGGCATGGGTTCCCCTGTATTTTAAATGACCATCCAAGCAAAACTGACAGCTGCAGGCTGCAACCCTCAGCGGTCAGCATTAGCAAGGCTGGTTATCACGAACAAAGGGGTCCACATGCACTTTTTTTATTTAAACAAATAATTAAAAAACTGGCATAGGGTCCCCTACATTTTTGACAACCAGCCTTGCTAAACCAGACAGCTAAGGGCTGGTATTCTCAGGATGGTAAGGGGCCATGGATATTTGATATAGCTTAAAAATAGCAACCCACAGCCATCCAGACAAGGCACATTTATTATATGCACCAAATCTCTTCCGACTTGCCCTGTAGTGGTGGCAAATGAGGTTCATATTTGTGGGGTTGATGTCACCTTTGTTTTGTCTGGTGACATCAAGCCCACAGCTTAGTAACTGAGAGGCATCTTTAAGACACCTATCCATTACCATTTGTATAGCTGTATTGTAAATAAAGAGACAGCAAGCATAAAGTCCTTTATTTGAAATCAAATCAAAACAAAACACACTTTTCCATTTTTATTTAAAAATAACAAACACAATAATGCTCATCTAATGCACATTCTATTGAAGGACTCATCTCCTGTAATAAAACAAAGTTTAAAAGAAACAATATCCCTCACTTGTACAATGTTCTGTCCCACGACATAATCCATGTCTGGGGATTAATAGTTCGTAACCTGAACAGTGCCAAGATGCAATTGTCCAGGCTGAGAACCACTTATGAATGAGCTGATGCGAGTACAGTATCAGTGACCAGTGGTGACATCATGGAGGTTACCGCTGGTCAGTGAGGCTGCATTCCCAACCAGGCTGAACTGCGGTAACCTGAACACTGTAAGAAAAAGTCACTGAGTTCACCACAGTTCAGCTCAGTGACTTCACCGAAGATCAAAGATCTAACCCGTGTGTCATGGTCCCAATGGCAGGGAATTTAACAACATAACATGGGCAAAAACAGGACGAGCTCTAGGGTGATGGAACCTGAGCTGACCGCGATCCTGAACCTCAACACTCAACTAACAGTAGCCGGGGAACGTTCCTGGGGGGCCCCTAGACGTCTCGCGCCAGCCGGAGATCTAGCTTCCCCTATCAGAAGAATAACAGACCTATCTTGCCTCCAGAGAAATATTCCCACAGAAATAGCAGCCCCCCACATATAATGACGGTGAAATGAGAGGAAGGCACAAACGTAGTTATGAAAACAGATTCAGCAAAATGAGGCCCGCTTAAGCTAGATAGCAGAGGATACAAAAGGTGAACTGCGCGGTCAGCTTAAAAACCCTTCAAAATACCATCCTGAAATTACTTGAACTCATGTGCCAACTCATGGTACATGAGTGGTAATTTCAGCCCACTAGAGCAACCAGCAGCAGAGAATTACATATCTGCAAGCTGGACTAAAAAACATGAAAGCAATCATGAAACAGGGAAATCCAGACTTAGCTTGTCTTGAAGGCCTAGGAGCAGGTAACAGAGACACACTGATACATTGATAGCCGGCAAGGGAATGACAGGAAAGCCAGGTTAAATAGGAAACACCCAGCCTCTGATGGACAGGTGGAAACCAGAGACCGCAACCCACCAAAGTCACCCAGTACCAGTTATAACCACCAGAGGGAGCCCAAAAACAGAATCCACAACAGTACCCCCCCTTGAGGAGGGGTCACCGAACCCTCACGAGAACCCCCAGGGCGATCAGGATGAGCTCTATGGAAGGCGTGGACCAAATCAGTCGCATGAACATCAGAGGCGACCACCCAGGAATTATCCTCCTGACCATAACCCTTCCACTTAACCAAATACTGGAGTCTACGTCTGGAAACACGAGAATCCAAGATCTTCTCAACAACATACTCCAATTCTCCCTCCACCAGCACCGGAGCAGGAGGCTCAACCGAAGGAACAACGGGCACCTCATACCTCCGCAATAACGACCGATGGAACACATTATGAATAGCAAACGATGCTGGGAGATCCAAACGAAAAGATACAGGGTTAAGAATCTCCAAGATCTTATAAGGACCGATGAACCGAGGCTTGAACTTGGGAGAAGAGACCTTCATAGGGACAAAACGAGAAGACAACCACACCAAGTCCCCAACACGAAGTCGGGGACCCACGCGGCGACGGCGATTAGCAAACTGCTGAGCCTTCTCCTGAGACAACTTCAAATTGTCCACCACCTGATTCCAAATCTGATGTAGCCTATCCACCACCACATCCACTCCAGGACAATCCGAAGGCTCCACCTGACCAGAGGAAAAACGAGGATGAAACCCCGAATTACAAAAGAAAGGAGAAACCAAAGTAGCAGAACTAGCCCGATTATTAAGGGCAAATTCGGCCAGTGGCAAAAAGGCAACCCAGTCATCTTGATCAGCAGAAACAAAACACCTTAAATAAGTTTCCAAGGTCTGATTAGTTCGCTCCGTCTGGCCATTCGTCTGAGGATGGAATGCAGACGAGAAAGACAAATTAATGCCCATCTTAGCACAAAACGTCCGCCAAAATCTAGACACAAACTGGGATCCCCTGTCAGAAACGATATTCTCCGGAATCCCATGCAAACGAACCACGTTCTGAAAAAATAAAGGGACCAACTCAGAGGAGGAAGGCAACTTAGGCAAGGGTACCAAATGAACCATCTTAGAAAAGCGGTCACAAACAACCCAGATAACGGACATTTTCTGTGAGACAGGGAGATCTGAAATAAAATCCATGGAAATGTGCGTCCAAGGCCTCTTCGGGATAGGCAAGGACAACAACAACCCACTGGCCCGAGAACAGCAAGGCTTAGCCCGAGCACACACTTCACAAGACTGCACAAAGGTGCGCACATCCCTTGACAAGGAAGGCCACCAAAAAGACCTGGCCACCAAGTCTCTAGTACCAAATATTTCAGGATGACCAGCCAACACAGAAGAATGGACCTCGGAGATGACTCTACTGGTCCAATCATCCGGAACAAACAGTCTTTCTGGTGGACAACGATCAGGTTTATCCGCCTGAAACTCCTGCAATGCACTTCGCAAGTCTGGGGAGACGGCGGACAATATTACCCCATCCCTAAGGATGCCAGTAGGCCCAGAGTCTCCAGGAGAGTCAGGCACAAAACTCCTGGAAAGAGCATCTGCCTTCACATTCTTTGAACCTGGCAGGTATGAAACCACAAAATTGAAACGAGAAAAAAACAACGACCAACGAGCCTGTCTAGGATTCAGACGCCTGGCAGACTCAAGGTAAATCAGATTTTTGTGATCAGTCAAGACCACCACACGATGTCTAGCACCCTCAAGCCAATGACGCCACTCCTCAAATGCCCACTTCATGGCCAAAAGCTCCCGATTACCCACATCATAATTGCGCTCGGCGGGCGAGAATTTTCTAGAAAGGAACGCACATGGCTTCATCACCGAGCCATCGGAACTTCTCTGTGACAAAACCGCCCCCGCTCCAATCTCGGAAGCATCAACCTCAACCTGAAAAGGAAGTGAAACATCTGGTTGACATAACACAGGAGCAGAAGAAAACCGGCGCTTAAGTTCCTGAAAGGCCTCCACAGCCGTAGGAGACCAATTAGCAACATCAGCACCCTTTTTAGTCAAATCAGTCAAAGGTTTAACAACACTGGAAAAATTAGAAATGAACCAACGATAAAAATTAGCAAAACCCAAGAACTTCTGAAGACTCTTAACAGATGTAGGTTGTGTCCAGTCACAAATCGCCTGAACCTTAACGGGATCCATCTCAATAGTAGAAGGAGAAAAAATGTACCCCAAAAAAGAAATCTTCTGGACTCCGAAGAGACATTTTGAGCCCTTCACAAACAGAGAATTGGCCCGCAGGACTTGAAACACCTTCCTGACCTGTAGAACATGAGACTCCCAGTCCTCAGAAAACACCAAAATATCATCCAAATACACAATCATAAACTTATCCAGATATTCACGGAAAATATTGTGCATAAAGGACTGAAAGACTGAAGGAGCATTAGAAAGTCCAAAAGGCATTACCAAATACTCAAAATGGCCCTCAGGCGTATTAAATGCGGTTTTCCACTCATCACCCTGCTTTATCCGCACAAGATTATACGCACCGCGAAGATCTATCTTAGTGAACCACCTAGCCCTCTTAATGCGAGCAAACAAATCAGTCAATAATGGCAATGGATACTGATATTTGACTGTAATCTTATTCAGAAGGCGATAATCTATACAAGGCCTCAGGGAACCATCTTTTTTAGCCACGAAAAAAAAACCTGCTCCCAGAGGGGATGAAGATGGACGAATATGTCCCTTTTCCAAGGACTCCTTAATATAATTCCGCATAGCAGTATGCTCTGGCACTGACAGATTAAATAAACGACCCTTAGGGAACTTACTGCCAGGAATTAATTCTATAGCACAGTCACAATCCCTATGAGGAGGGAGCGAATTGAGCTTAGGCTCCTCAAAAACATCCCGATAGTCAGACAAAAACGCAGGGACCTCAGAAGGAGTAGATGAAGCAATTGAAATCAGAGGTGCATCATCATGAACCCCCTGACATCCCCAGCTTAACACAGACATTGTTTTCCAATCCAGGACTGGATTATGAGTTTGTAACCATGGCAGACCAAGCACTAGTACATCATGTAAATTATACAGTACAAGGAAGCGAATCACCTCCTGATGAACGGGAGTCATGCGCATGGTCACTTGTGTCCAGTACTGCGGTTTATTCATAGCCAATGGTGTAGAGTCAATTCCCTTCAAAGGAATAGGAACTTCCAGAGGCTCCAGACTAAAACCGCAGCGTTTGGCAAATGACCAATCCATAAGACTCAGGGCAGCGCCCGAATCCACATAGGCATCGACGGAAATGGATGACAGTGAACAAATCAGAGTTACAGACAAAATGAACTTAGACTGCAGAGTACTAATGGCAAAAGATTTATCAACCTTTTTTGTGCTTTTAGAGCATGCTGATATAACATGAGCTGAATCACCACAATAAAAACACAATCCATTTTGCCGCCTATAATTTTGCCGTTCACTTCTGGACTGAATTCTATCACATTGCATAGTCTCAGGTGCCTGTTCAGAAGACACCGCCAACTGGTGCACAGGTTTGCGCTCCCGTAAACGCCGATCAATCTGAATGGCCATAGCCATAGACTCATTCAGACCTGTAGGCGCAGGGAACACCACCATAATATCCTTAATGGCCTCAGAAAGACCATCTCTGAAGTTTGCAGCCAGGGCGCACTCATTCCACTGAGTAAGCACCGACCATTTCTGAAATTTTTGACAATATACTTCCGCTTCATCATGCCCCTGATAGAGGGCTAATAAAGCCTTTTCAGCCTGAATCTCCAGGTTAGGTTCCTCATAGAGCAATCCCAGTGCCAGAAAAAACGCATCCACACTGAGCAATGCAGGATCCCCTGGTGCCAATGCAAATGCCCAATTCTGAGGGTCGCCCCGCAGGAAAGATATTACAATCTTGACCTGCTGAGCAGGGTCTCCAGAGGAGCGAGATTTCAAAGAAAGAAACAATTTGCAATTGTTCCTGAAATTCAGGAAGGTAGATCTATCTCCAGAAAAAAACTCTGGAATAGGAATTCTAGGTTCAGACATAGGAGTGTGAACAACAAAATCCTGTATATTTTGAACTTTTGCAGCAAGATTATTCAGGCTGGAAGCCAAACTCTGGACATCCATCTTAAACAGCTAAGGTCAGAGCCATTCAAGGGTTAGGAGGAGGTAAGAAGCAGCTAGACAGCAATTAAGGGCTAGGCAGCAAAACTCTGAGGGGGGAAAAAAAAAAATTTCCCTTCAACACTTCTTTTTCTCCTGCTTCAGCCCAAACAATTAACACTTTGTGGGCCGGCTATACTGTCATGGTCCCAATGGCAGGGAATTTAACAACATAACATGGGCAAAAACAGGACGAGCTCTAGGGTGATGGAACCTGAGCTGACCGCGATCCTGAACCTCAACACTCAACTAACAGTAGCCGGGGAACGTTCCTGGGGGGCCCCTAGACGTCTCGCGCCAGCCGGAGATCTAGCTTCCCCTATCAGAAGAATAACAGACCTATCTTGCCTCCAGAGAAATATTCCCACAGAAATAGCAGCCCCCCACATATAATGACGGTGAAATGAGAGGAAGGCACAAACGTAGTTATGAAAACAGATTCAGCAAAATGAGGCCCGCTTAAGCTAGATAGCAGAGGATACAAAAGGTGAACTGCGCGGTCAGCTTAAAAACCCTTCAAAATACCATCCTGAAATTACTTGAACTCATGTGCCAACTCATGGTACATGAGTGGTAATTTCAGCCCACTAGAGCAACCAGCAGCAGAGAATTACATATCTGCAAGCTGGACTAAAAAACATGAAAGCAATCATGAAACAGGGAAATCCAGACTTAGCTTCTCTTGAAGGCCTAGGAGCAGGTAACAGAGACACACTGATACATTGATAGCCGGCAAGGGAATGACAGGAAAGCCAGGTTAAATAGGAAACACCCAGCCTCTGATGGACAGGTGGAAACCAGAGACCGCAACCCACCAAAGTCACCCAGTACCAGTTATAACCACCAGAGGGAGCCCAAAAACAGAATCCACAACAGTACCCCCCCTTGAGGAGGGGTCACCGAACCCTCACGAGAACCCCCAGGGCGATCAGGATGAGCTCTATGGAAGGCGTGGACCAAATCAGTCGCATGAACATCAGAGGCGACCACCCAGGAATTATCCTCCTGACCATAACCCTTCCACTTAACCAAATACTGGAGTCTACGTCTGGAAACACGAGAATCCAAGATCTTCTCAACAACATACTCCAATTCTCCCTCCACCAGCACCGGAGCAGGAGGCTCAACCGAAGGAACAACGGGCACCTCATACCTCCGCAATAACGACCGATGGAACACATTATGAATAGCAAACGATGCTGGGAGATCCAAACGAAAAGATACAGGGTTAAGAATCTCCAAGATCTTATAAGGACCGATTAACCGAGGCTTGAACTTGGGAGAAGAGACCTTCATAGGGACAAAACGAGAAGACAACCACACCAAGTCCCCAACACGAAGTCGGGGACCCACGCGGCGACGGCGATTAGCAAACTGCTGAGCCTTCTCCTGAGACAACTTCAAATTGTCCACCACCTGATTCCAAATCTGATGTAGCCTATCCACCACCACATCCACTCCAGGACAATCCGAAGGCTCCACCTGACCAAAGGAAAAACGAGGATGAAACCCCGAATTACAAAAGAAAGGAGAAACCAAAGTAGCAGAACTAGCCCGATTATTAAGGGCAAATTCGGCCAGTGGCAAAAAGGCAACCCAGTCATCTTGATCAGCAGAAACAAAACACCTTAAATAAGTTTCCAAGGTCTGATTAGTTCGCTCCGTCTGGCCATTCGTCTGAGGATGGAATGCAGACGAGAAAGACAAATTAATGCCCATCTTAGCACAAAACGTCCGCCAAAATCTAGACACAAACTGGGATCCCCTGTCAGAAACGATATTCTCCGGAATCCCATGCAAACGAACCACGTTCTGAAAAAATAAAGGGACCAACTCAGAGGAGGAAGGCAACTTAGGCAAGGGTACCAAATGAACCATCTTAGAAAAGCGGTCACAAACAACCCAGATAACGGACATTTTCTGTGAGACAGGGAGATCTGAAATAAAATCCATGGAAATGTGCGTCCAAGGCCTCTTCGGGATAGGCAAGGACAACAACAACCCACTGGCCCGAGAACAGCAAGGCTTAGCCCAAGCACACACTTCACAAGACTGCACAAACGTGCGCACATCCCTTGACAAGGAAGGCCACCAAAAAGACCTGGCCACCAAGTCTCTAGTACCAAATATTCCAGGATGACCAGCCAACACAGAAGAATGGACCTCGGAGATGACTCTACTGGTCCAATCATCCGGAACAAACAGTCTTTCTGGTGGACAACGATCAGGTTTATCCGCCTGAAACTCCTGCAATGCACGTCGCAAGTCTGGGGAGACGGCGGACAATATTACCCCATCCCTAAGGATGCCAGTAGGCCCAGAGTCTCCAGGAGAGTCAGGCACAAAACTCCTGGAAAGAGCATCTGCCTTCACATTCTTTGAACCTGGCAGGTATGAAACCACAAAATTGAAACGAGAAAAAAACAACGACCAACGAGCCTGTCTAGGATTCAGACGCCTGGCAGACTCAAGGTAAATCAGATTTTTGTGATCAGTCAAGACCACCACACGATGTCTAGCACCCTCAAGCCAATGACGCCACTCCTCAAATGCCCACTTCATGGCCAAAAGCTCCCGATTACCCACATCATAATTGCGCTCGGCGGGCGAGAATTTTCTAGAAAGGAACGCACATGGCTTCATCACCGAGCCATCGGAACTTCTCTGTGACAAAACCGCCCCCGCTCCAATCTCGGAAGCATCAACCTCAACCTGAAAAGGAAGTGAAACATCTGGTTGACATAACACAGGAGCAGAAGAAAACCGGCGCTTAAGTTCCTGAAAGGCCTCCACAGCCGTAGGAGACCAATTAGCAACATCAGCACCCTTTTTAGTCAAATCAGTCAAAGGTTTAACAACACTGGAAAAATTAGAAATGAACCAACGATAAAAATTAGCAAAACCCAAGAACTTCTGAAGACTCTTAACAGATGTAGGTTGTGTCCAGTCACAAATCGCCTGAACCTTAACTGGATCCATCTCAATAGTAGAAGGAGAAAAAATGTACCCCAAAAAAGAAATCTTCTGGACTCCGAAGAGACATTTTGAGCCCTTCACAAACAGAGAATTGGCCCGCAGGACTTGAAACACCTTCCTGACCTGTAGAACATGAGACTCCCAGTCCTCAGAAAACACCAAAATATCATCCAAATACACAATCATAAACTTATCCAGATATTCACGGAAAATATTGTGCATAAAGGACTGAAAGACTGAAGGAGCATTAGAAAGTCCAAAAGGCATTACCAAATACTCAAAATGGCCCTCAGGCGTATTAAATGCGGTTTTCCACTCATCACCCTGCTTTATCCGCACAAGATTATACGCACCGCGAAGATCTATCTTAGTGAACCACCTAGCCCTCTTAATGCGAGCAAACAAATCAGTCAATAATGGCAATGGATACTGATATTTGACTGTAATCTTATTCAGAAGGCGATAATCTATACAAGGCCTCAGGGAACCATCTTTTTTAGCCACGAAAAAAAAACCTGCTCCCAGAGGGGATGAAGATGGACGAATATGTACCTTTTCCAAGGACTCCTTAATATAATTCCGCATAGCAGTATGCTCTGGCACTGACAGATTAAATAAACGACCCTTAGGGAACTTACTGCCAGGAATTAATTCTATAGCACAGTCACAATCCCTATGAGGAGGGAGCGAATTGAGCTTAGGCTCCTCAAAAACATCCCGATAGTCAGACAAAAACGCAGGGACCTCAGAAGGAGTAGATGAAGCAATTGAAATCAGAGGTGCATCATCATGAACCCCCTGACATCCCCAGCTTAACACAGACATTGTTTTCCAATCCAGGACTGGATTATGAGTTTGTAACCATGGCAGACCAAGCACTAGTACATCATGTAAATTATACAGTACAAGGAAGCGAATCACCTCCTGATGAACGGGAGTCATGCGCATGGTCACTTGTGTCCAGTACTGCGGTTTATTCATAGCCAATGGTGTAGAGTCAATTCCCTTCAAAGGAATAGGAACTTCCAGAGGCTCCAGACTAAAACCGCAGCGTTTGGCAAATGACCAATCCATAAGACTCAGGGCAGCGCCCGAATCCACATAGGCATCGACGGAAATGGATGACAGTGAACAAATCAGAGTTACAGACAAAATGAACTTAGACTGCAGAGTACTAATGGCAAAAGATTTATCAACCTTTTTTGTGCGTTTAGAGCATGCTGATATAACATGAGCTGAATCACCACAATAAAAACACAATCCATTTTGCCGCCTATAATTTTGCCGTTCACTTCTGGACTGAATTCTATCACATTGCATAGTCTCAGGTGCCTGTTCAGAAGACACCGCCAACTGGTGCACAGGTTTGCGCTCCCGTAAACGCCGATCAATCTGAATGGCCATAGCCATAGACTCATTCAGACCTGTAGGCGCAGGGAACACCACCATAATATCCTTAATGGCCTCAGAAAGACCATCTCTGAAGTTTGCAGCCAGGGCGCACTCATTCCACTGAGTAAGCACCGACCATTTCTGAAATTTTTGACAATATACTTCCGCTTCATCATGCCCCTGAGAGAGGGCTAATAAAGCCTTTTCAGCCTGAATCTCCAGGTTAGGTTCCTCATAGAGCAATCCCAGTGCCAGAAAAAACGCATCCACACTGAGCAATGCAGGATCCCCTGGTGCCAATGCAAATGCCCAATTCTGAGGGTCGCCCCGCAGGAAAGATATTACAATCTTGACCTGCTGAGCAGGGTCTCCAGAGGAGCGAGATTTCAAAGAAAGAAACAATTTGCAATTGTTCCTGAAACTCAGGAAGGTAGATCTATCTCCAGAAAAAAACTCTGGAATAGGAATTCTAGGTTCAGACATAGGAGTGTGAACAACAAAATCCTGTATATTTTGAACTTTTGCAGCAAGATTATTCAGGCTGGAAGCCAAACTCTGGACATCCATCTTAAACAGCTAAGGTCAGAGCCATTCAAGGGTTAGGAGGAGGTAAGAAGCAGCTAGACAGCAATTAAGGGCTAGGCAGCAAAACTCTGAGGGGGGAAAAAAAAAAAATTTCCCTTCAACACTTCTTTTTCTCCTGCTTCAGCCCAAACAATTAACACTTTGTGGGCCGGCTATACTGTCATGGTCCCAATGGCAGGGAATTTAACAACATAACATGGGCAAAAACAGGACGAGCTCTAGGGTGATGGAACCTGAGCTGACCGCGATCCTGAACCTCAACACTCAACTAACAGTAGCCGGGGAACGTTCCTGGGGGGCCCCTAGACGTCTCGCGCCAGCCGGAGATCTAGCTTCCCCTATCAGAAGAATAACAGACCTATCTTGCCTCCAGAGAAATATTCCCACAGAAATAGCAGCCCCCCACATATAATGACGGTGAAATGAGAGGAAGGCACAAACGTAGTTATGAAAACAGATTCAGCAAAATGAGGCCCGCTTAAGCTAGATAGCAGAGGATTCAAAAGGTGAACTGCGCGGTCAGCTTAAAAACCCTTCAAAATACCATCCTGAAATTACTTGAACTCATGTGCCAACTCATGGTACATGAGTGGTAATTTCAGCCCACTAGAGCAACCAGCAGCAGAGAATTACATATCTGCAAGCTGGACTAAAAAACATGAAAGCAATCATGAAACAGGGAAATCCAGACTTAGCTTCTCTTGAAGGCCTAGGAGCAGGTAACAGAGACACACTGATACATTGATAGCCGGCAAGGGAATGACAGGAAAGCCAGGTTAAATAGGAAACACCCAGCCTCTGATGGACAGGTGGAAACCAGAGACCGCAACCCACCAAAGTCACCCAGTACCAGTTATAACCACCAGAGGGAGCCCAAAAACAGAATCCACAACACCGTGTCACCGGGCAGTACAAAGATGACATCTACCCCACAAATATGAACCCCACTTGCCACCACCACAGGGCAAGTGGGAAGAACTGGGCAAAGCGCCGGAATTGTCACATCAAATAGATGTGCCTTTTCTGGGCAGTTGTGGGCTGCTGTTTTTAGACGGGGGGGGGGGGGTGGCCAATACCAATGGCCCACTACCAGCCTGAGAATATCAGCCTCCAGCTGTCTGCTATAGCGAGGCTGGTTGTCAAAAAAAAAATTTGTTTCTATTTATTTATTTATTTAAATAATAAAAAACAGCATGGTGACCACTCTGTTCTTAATAACCAACCTTGCTAAAGCTGATAGCTGAGAGTTGTAGCCCCAGCAGACAGTTTTGCCTGGCTGGATATCAAAAAGACAGGGGAACCCAAATCATTTTTTTTTTATTATTTATCTATCTCAGGTTTTTTTATTATTTATTTAGAGTGCAGGCGCCGACGTATGAATACTCCCATCAACCACAGACTGATCTCACTGTTATTAGTGGCAGCATGCGTAGAAAGATGGGAGCAGTAGTCCCATCAGCCGACACCAGTGACTGGATGTAAATTTTTTACCAACAATCACAGCTGCGGGCTCACACTGTAATTTCACAGCATGGGAACCATGGCTCTCTGACCAATGGTAATGATTTTGCCACCAATTAGCAGTGTTTGGCGCGCTGTCATCTATTTGACAGGGCATCAAACACCCGGTGTTCAGGGGGCTGAACCCGACCAGTAACACTGACTTCATGGTGAAGTCCATGTTTGATGTCCTTGCCCGAGTAGTAGGTGTTCAGCACAGACGCCGAACTTAACTTTTCGGGGTCGCCCATCTCTACTCTCTACAGCTGTTCAATTGGGATTTAGATGCGGACTCATTCATGGCCACTTCTGAACTATTCAGTGCTTTGTTTCCATCCATTTCTGGTTGCTTCTTGAAGTAAGTTTGGGATCATTGCCTTGCTGGGCAATATATTGCAAGCTAAAATCCATTGGTAATCTTCAAATTTCTTGATGCTTTTCACACAGTCAAGGCACCAAGTGACAGAGGCAGCAAAACAATACCAAACATCTTTGAACCTTCATCATATTTGGGTGTAGGTACTGTGTTCCTTTGCAGGCCCCATTCCGTTTTCCATATACAGTAGAATAATGTGCTTTACCAACTCTATCTTGGTCTCATGGGTCCACAAGATGCTTTCGCAAAAGGATTTTGGCACACAAAAGTACATTTTGTCAAACTGCAGTCTAGTTTTTTTGCATGCAACCTTTCATCAATTTTTCTCTGACATCCACGTCCAGGGATATTAGCTATAGTGCCATGGGTTGTAAACATCTAGATTGTGTTGCACACAATGGACAAAGGAACATCAAGATCTCTGGGGATGTATTGTTGATATTTTTCAACAATTTTGGTTTTCAAGTGCTCAGATGAGTACTCTTTCTGTTCTCCATGCTTAGTGTGGCACAGACAGACACACAATGCAAAGATTGAGTCAACTTCTCACCTTTTTATCTGGTTTTAAGTGTGATTTTCCTATTGCCCACACCTGTTACTTGCCACAGGTGTGTTTGAGTGTGCTTGAAACAGCTTTGTTTACCCACAATTTTGGAGAGGTGCCAACAATTTTGTACTGCCCATTTTTGTGGTCTTGAGTGAAATTATGTCCAATTTGTTTTTTCTTTATTTCTTTGTGTGTTGTTCCAATATGCACAAAGTAAATAAACATATGTTAAAACAAAACATGAGCAACTGCAATAATTTTCTGGGAGAAAAACTTAATTTTCTGGAACAATTTCAAGGGTGCTTCTGTCAACTTTTTAATCCATGACTGTAAATATGAACTAAACAGACATGCCAAGAAAGCCAACATGTCCTCTTGAAGAAACTGTATTGTACAGAATAGCTTGAATTTGACGTTTTACCATCTATTAAGGGAATAGAGCAGGTCAAGTTTACTAAGTCAAGAGTTAAACCCTAAATTTAATGTGTTTTCATATTATTTGTCATCGCAGGTCAGACCTTATAATGTTTTGGTTCAAGTCAGTACATATACGACAGTGCTTGGAAAGATAAATAAATTGTGAAAAATGAAAAACAACATGTTAGCAGGAAAAAGCATATAGACATATATATGTATTATTAGACAGCACTGGCATGAACTGACATACATGCTTTTTTTTCTAGGTGCTTGGTCAGCAGGCTGGTTCCTCTTCTTTAGGCTAGTATTTATAGTTTCAGATCACTTTCAAAGAAAATCACAAGACCTTGCATTTTCTTTGTTGTTTGTTGAGTATCGTTAATATTTTATTCTTACAGTATTGTAAGTCAAATAAACATCCCTATTAATCACTTGAAAGGGTACTCTGGAAATGAAAAAATGAAAACTGAAGGAAATGCAATTCTAAATTAATTCCTAAATACATTTAATAAGCAAATCGCAATCATTGTGAGTCTGACTTCTATACCAGGAAAGATGTTTGAACAAATTATTAAACAACATGTATGTAAGTTCCTGGAGTGAAGTATACCTAATAGGAATATACTCACCCTCGGACGCGCCCTGCTTCTTTCCGGCAGCCTTCCTTCCTAAGAATGAGCTCGTGAAGGACCTTAGATGACGTCGCGGCTTGTGATTGGTCGCGTGACCGCCCATGTGACCGCTCGCGACCAATCACAAGCCGCGATGTCACCGCAGGTCATTCACGCGCTCATTCTTAGGAAGGAAGGCTGCCAGTTAGTACCAGGGCGCGTCCGAGGGTGACTATATCAATATTTTTTATTTTGATTCTTTATTTTACACATTAATATGGATCCCAGGGCCTGAAGCAGAGTTTCCTCTCCTTCAGACCCTGGGAACCATAGTATTCCATTGCACTGCTTGGGTTTCGTGTTTCGGCCGACCTCGACCCCGACTTTTTTATAGGATCGGCCGATTTCACTCGATCCGACTTTTGAGAAAGTCGGGTTTCGTGAAAACCGACCCGATCCTATAAAAATAAAAGTCACTCAACCCTACTCTCTACTCTTCTTTGAGCAGGGGGTTGGACCAAATGACCCTGGAGGGCCCTTTCAACTCTACCATTCTAGGAGTCTATAATTTTGTTTAGAGAGGTAATCATCAATCACTATAGAATTAAAATAGCAATCCCCATGTTAGGCTGGTTTCACACTTGCGCTTTTGTCTGCAGCGTTTTTTGCACAAAAAACGCATGCGTTTTTTTTCCCTATATTTAACATTGAAAACGCATGCGTTTTTTTGCACATGCGTTTGGTCGCGTTTTCAAACGCATGCGTTTTTTGTCTGCATGCGTTCATTTTCAAAAATGCTACCTGCAGTATTTTCTTGCGCGTTTTTTTGCCGCGAAAAAACGCATGCGTTTTTTCGCGGCAAAAAAATGCATTGCTGTCTATGTAAACGCATGCGTTTTTAAGCACATGCGTTTGTTTGCGCTAAAAACGCATGCGTTTTTATAGAAAAAAACCAGAAAACACACTGAAAAGCCACCCACCACCATCAAGGTGATAAAGGGATCCAAACCCTAACCCTAACTCTACCCCTAACCTCACCCCTAACCGTTTAATGAACATTTTCTGACAGTCATATTGCCACGTATTTAAGTGCCACGTATCACGTATTTCAGTGCCACGTATGCCACGTGCCACGTATTTAAGTGCCACGTGCCACATATTTAAGTGCCACGTGCCACGTATTAAAGTGCCACGTGCCACGTGCCACGTATTTAAGTGCCACGTGGCACATATTTAAGTGCCACGTGCCACGTATTTAAGTGCCACGTGCCACGTATTTCAGTGCCACGTATGCCACATGCCACGTATTTAAGTGCCACGTGCCACATATTTAAGTGCCATGTGCCACGTATTAAAGTGCCACGTGCCACGTATTTAAGTGCCACGTGGCACATATTTAAGTGCCACATGCCACGTATTTAAGTGCCACGTGCCACGTATTTGAGTGCCACGTATTTAAGTACCACGTATTTCAGTTGCACGTATTTCAGTGCCACGTATTTCAGTCACATTTAGGGTTAGGGTTAGGGGTAGGGGTAGGGTTAGGGTTTTCTTGTTTTTTCTTGTGTTTTCTAGTGTTTTCTTGTGTTTTTCTATAAAAACGCATGCGTCTAAAAAACGCATGCGATTTACCGCGTTTACATGCGTTTTTCACACATGCGTTTTTTTTAAAAAACGCATGCAGACAAAAACGCAAGTGTGAAACCAGCCTTACACTGACAGAAACCTCTCATAGATTGTTAGGACAGATGCATGTGAAGCGATGGCCGGGGGACCACCACGGTGCAGGAAGACTACTGTACACAAGATGAGGTGCAAACAACAAAGGGAAGATTTATTGGAAGGCAAGGAATGAAGGGAATGAGGAAGATGCAAACAGGGGTATACAATGGCAACAGACAATTTACAAGAGTTATGAACTTTAACTTTTCTGTAAAACAGCTACAACTATTGCAGACTCAAAATATGTCTAACAAGCAATTGTAAACAATAAACAAGTGAGGATGCTACTCTACGTATAACCTCCCTGGCCTTTACTAAGCAGGCCACACGGCTCCCGTGTACTGACTATTGAAGCCTACACTAGGCCCTAACAGGTGCACCAAACAGGAACAAACTCACTGTGATGTTGGAGAATCAGGTCCAGTCCCAGGGGGGCCTGTTATGATCCTTAGTGGCTGAGGATCACGAATAGACCAGCAAGTGAATAAACTAAGGACAAGCTCTAGGGAGATGGTAACTGGACTGATCGCAAATCTGAACCTATCCAACACAACTAGAGGTAGCCGGTGAACGTGCCTAAAAAATTCCTAGACGTCCCGAGCCAGCCTGAGGAACTAGCTACCCCTAAAGAGAAAGAAAGACCTCGCTTGCCTCCAGAGAAATAATCCCCAAAGATATAGAAGCCCCCAACAAATATTAACGGTGAAGTAAGAAGAAGGCACATACGTAGGGATGAAATCAGATTCAGCAAAAGAGGCCCACTAGTACTATAAAGCAGAAAATAGAGCAGGGGTCTATGCGATCAATAAAAAACCCTTACAAAATATCCATCCTGAGATTTCAAGAACCCACGCACCAACTAATGGTGTGTGGGGAGAAACTCAGTCCACTAGAGCATCCAGCAAGCGAGGGAATCACATTTTAGCAAGCTGGACAAGAAAACATGATAAACACTGCTGATCAAAAAATGAGCAAACCAAACTTAGCTTGTCCTGGATGGACTGGGAGCAAGGTAGTCAGAAGGAATCTGAGTAGCACTGATTACATCAACAGCCGGCAACAAGTGAAAGCAAAACAGAGCTATATAGGAACCTCCCAGAGGATAACGAACCAGCTGATAGCCAGAGACCAGCAGGATAACAAACAAAGCCACCAGGGGGAGCCCAAAGCAAAAGTCACACCATACCACCAGTGACCACAAGAGGGAGCCTGAAAACAGAGTTAACAACAGGGGCCCCCAGCAGTCTAATATGGTGGTGCGCCCGGCTTTCTGTCAGCTCTGTGAAACGTGGCCTTCTCCTTGCTTCTGGATCCTAGGGATGCTCCTGGAAACTGTAAATCCCTTTCTCTGTATCTTCGTGGCTCTCTTGCAGCTATATCAGGACACAGTCCTTCTCTCTTTCAGCTATCAGCACAAAAAGTCCTCTCTGAAGCAGCCTCAGCTCACACATGCTGCTCCAGCTCCACACCTGCACTCTGCACAGACTAGTTCATTCCAACGATTATTGCAGGGGAGAAGCAGAACATTTCATCATGCCAGACAAGGGGATGCAGCCTCTTAAAGTGACAGCGTGTTCCTTACTCTACAGTGTGTTCCTTACTGTCCATAACAGCACCACCCTTTTACATGCCTCCCTTCTTAATGATGGTCGTCCTCGGCCATCACAGCATCAGGGTCAAAGTGTAATGGAGGAACATGCAATGCGGAAACAGCACCTATAGAGGAGGCAACAAAGGTGACAGAGCACACTGTTCTACATATCGGACTGGTGGAACCCCTGTATTAGACCTCTGGGATATCCGAAGCTCTTGGCTGTCAGGCAAGGCTTGACTATCTTCCAGAGGAACACTTTTTGCAGGAGACATTGTGAGCTCTTGTCTGGTCTCGTCCTCGCATGGCGGTACTGGTACATCCATGGGATTACCATCTCCGTGCGGCTGAGAACCCCCTACTGTGTCAGAGACAGTCCACCACTCATCACCGATTTCACCATCAGGCATGACAGATTCAGGAAGTGGAGTAGCGCCTTCAGGCAACAATGGCGTAGAACAGATCTCAGACCGGCAAGGCCGCAGCATATTTCTGTGAAGTACTCTAGGGGCGGATGCCCCAGTCTCAATCTGTACCTTGTAGACAGGGCCATTAGCATACACTTGCTTGATAACTTTGTATGGCTGTACTTCCCATCTCTCACTTAGTTTTCCCTTGGGGCGTTTCTCTCTGACTAATACTTGGTCTCCAGGTTGGATCGGTTACTCTTAATTTGGTTTGCAGCAAGTATGTTCTTTTTCTTGCAGCTGCTGACCCGCCAACTGACGTATCGTTTGCAATTGTTGCTCTTTCACCCATGAGGTGACAGTTGAAATGTGCCTGGAGCATTGGAGAGCCCGAAGGGCATCTGGTTAAACTCGAACAGCCCCATAGGGAGGATGAAGGCGGTTTTCTCTTTGTCTTTCTCTGCCACAGCTACTTGCCAGTATCCACTAGCTAGGTCCAGGGTGGAGAAGTACTTGGCTTTCCCCAATGCTGTCAAGGATTCCTCGATGCGGGGCAATGGGTATGAGTCTCGAACAGTGCAGGCTTTGAGTTTCCTGTAATCTACACAGAACAGGATGGTCCCATCCTTTTTCTTGATGAGCACCACCGGGACTGCCCAAGGACTCTGACTACTCTACACCACTCCTGAATCCAATATCTGCCTCAGTAATGTTTTCACCTCTTGATACATCTTGGGCGGGATCTGCCGGTATCGTTCTCGAATTGGACGAGCTTCCCCAGTTGGTATCTCATGCGTGATGGCTTCAGCACAGCCGAAATCTTCGGAGTGACGGGCGAATGCGGCCTGATTTTCCCACAGCATAGTTTCTATTGCTTGCACATGCTCAGGGCCCAGAGCCTTCACATCCACTTCCATTTGATCAAGGATGACCCGCCCACTCCACTCCGGAGATGGCGGCTCTTCGTCTCCCGCAGTAACTGCTAGCGTCCACCCCGCGCCTTCTTTCGGTGATAAAGACATCTCCTTCTGACTCACCACTTCACCCTTATGTAGGTACACCAGGGCCAGATCTGTCCCTCATGGCAAGGTGACCTCCCCGGGGCCCACATTCAAAGCTCTTATGAGGACATGTCCTCGCTGGACCACAGCTATCGTACGAGCTATCATGACTTCTTGGTCCACTCCTCCACCTACCACAGGCTGAACAATCACTTACAAGCCATCAAGGTTGCGGTGAGTCCCCACTGGAAGGTATATTATAGTTTCTCACTCGGGAGGTAGGATTACAGGTTCTTTACCAGGAGCCCTGATGACCCCTACCGTCTGATAAGATGGCACACTCTTCTGTGTCCCACAGATGCGGATCAGTCATTGAAGGGCTTCTTGAGTAGGCTTATGTGTAGTAGCCTTCTTCCAATATCCAGGTCCCCGTTTGGTAAACATAATCTGATCGAGTTCACATAGGCTATTCATTCCCAGTACTACAGGCACATCCTCCTTGATAGGCTCAGGGACTAGCAGGATCCCTTTTCTCCCAACTTCTTGCCCACAGATTTGAATATTCATCCACATGACCCCTGTGACCAGGATCGGTTGTTGGTTGGCAGCAAACAACCGGATCAATGTCTCTTTTTCTGGCTTGGCCAGGTCCTGGAAATGCTGCTTGAAATACGCTTCTGGCATCGTTGTCACTTGTGACCCAGTATCTATCAGGCAATCCACTAGAACTCCTTCGAATTCAGCATGTAGGATGGGGCTCCCAGCAATCAAGTGTTTGTCATGATATGGAGCGGCTTCTCTTCTCGCCTCCCCTGCAGAGTGCCGCACTACTGCGGGGGTTGGTAGTTTAATGGCGGCTTCCGCTGGCCTTGAGTATAGTTCCGATAGTCTCTGGCAAGGTGCCCCCATCCTCCACATTCCCAGCATTGGATGCCTCCTCCTCGCCGAGGGGTACCTCGAGCCTGTCCGCGTGCCTCTGATGCCTGACGGGAGGGGGCATGCTCCCACTGATCCCTTATCGGTCGGGCTGAAGAATGGTGGCATGAGTTTGGTGGATCAGACTTTTGTAGTTCCCCCACTCTTCGCTCCATCTGGGTCAGTTTCTCTCGCACGTTGACAAGGGACCGCTGCAAGTCTTGCACCACCTGGACCAGCACCTCCTGATGGTTTGGGTCCCCTCTGGTATTGGCGCCCTGGACACGCATCACCCAAGACACATAGCTCTCTTCTTTACTTCGGGCCACTGTTTCCGCCAGGATTTGACGAAACATAACAGCTGGATCTGCCCGGACCCGTTCTGACAGTGCTCGCCTCAAGGATGTGCTGTGCAGTCCCAGAATGAATTGCTCCCAGAGTATCTGGTCTTTAGAGCCCATGCCGCCAAATCCATCTGCCTCCTTTCTCTGCACCTCTGCTAACACATCTTGCAGTGCTGTTGCATACTGTGAAATTCCTTCCTCTTCCCGCCGCCATAGAGAAAAATTTGGCGTGAAGGTGTCCGGCGCTAGCAGTCTCGCCGCAGATCTCTTCCACTTCACTAGCTCCTTCAGGGTACTGCGGGTGAGTTCTGGTTGTAGGCAGATGTTTCTACGGGCTTCTTCCTCTAGGGCAGTTAATGCAATGTCCACTTCAAGGTCTGGGCTGATGTTATAAATCTTCAGGGTGCTTTGCAGCCGGGACACCCAGTCGGACAGTGGCATATTCTTGCCGTCAAACTTTGGTAGCACAGCTAAATATGGTGCCCATAGGGAGTGTCCTTGCAGGGGTTCCACCAATCCCCACAGCATCTCCATTAACATTAGCATTCCTGCCATTGCTGTCTGTTGCCTCCATCTTGGTGACAGTACCCTGCTCGCAGCGCCACTTGAAGCGATGGCCGGGGGACCACCACAGTGCAGGAAGACTACTGTACACAAGATGAGGTGCAAACAACAAAGGGAAGATTTATTGGAAGGCAAGGAATGAAGGGAATGAGGAAGATGCAAACAGGGGTATACAATGGCAACAGACAATTTACAAGAGTTATGAACTTTAACTTTTCCGTAAAACAGCACGGTGCTACAACTATTGCAGACTCAAAATATGTCTAACAAGCAAATGTAAACAATAAACAAGTGAGGATGCTACTCTACGTATAACCTCCCTGGCCTTTACTGTTGTGAATTTACCTTTTGGCTCCCTCTAGTGGCTACTAGTGATTTTACTCTGGGTATGTCTATCATCCCTTGTATGCTCACCTGGGTCGTTAGGTCAGGGGTGTTGCTATATAAGCTCCCTGGACCTTCAGTTCAATGCCTGGCAACGTTGATATCAGAGCTAATCTGTAGTGCTCTTGTCTACTGATCCTGGTTCCTGCGTGATTAAGCTAAGTCCGCTTTCTTGCTTTTTGCTATTTGTTTTTGTTTGCATTTTTGTCCAGCTTGTTCATTATCTGTATCCTTTCCTTGCTGGAAGCTCTAGGGAGGCTGGAGTTCTCCCCCCGGGCCGTTAGACGGTTCGGGGGTTCTTGAATCTCCAGTGTGGAATTTTGTTAGGGTTTTTGTTGACCATATAAGTTATCTTACTACATTCTGCTATTAGTAAGCGGGCCTCTCTTTGCTAAACCTAGTTCATCTCTGTGTTTGTCATTTCCTCTTACCTCACCGTTATTATTTGTGGGGGGCTTGTATCCTACTTTTGGGGTCTATTCTCTGGAGGCAAGAGAGGTCTTTGTTTTCCTCTTCTAGGGGTAGTTAGTCCTCCGGCTGGCGCGAGACATCTAGCGACCAACGTAGGCATGTTCCCCGGCTACTTCTAGTGTTGGCGTTAGGAGTAGATATATGGTCAACCCAGTTACCACTGCCCTATGAGCTGGATTTTTGTACTTCGCAGACTTGCTGATATCTCTGAGACCCTCGCCATTGGGGTCATAACAGTTTGCCAGGCCCGTATTAAATGTTAAATGCATTGCAGAAGCGGGATTATAAGAAAGAAAGTTCTGAGTTTTTTTTTCTCTTTCTCATTTTTTTTTCTTTTCCCCTTTAACTCTGAGTGGCTTGTGTTTGCTGCAGACATGAATGTCCAGACCTTGATTACAAGTGTGGACCAGCTTGCTGCTCGTGTGCAGGGCATACAAGATTATGTTATCAGAAATCCTATGTCAGAACCTAAGATACCGATTCCTGAACCATTTTCCGGAGACCGATTTAAATTTAGAAATTTCAGGAATAATTGTAAATTGTTTTTGTCCCTGAGACCCTGTTCATCTGGAGACTCCGCTCAGCAAGTAAAAATTGTTATTTCTTTTTTACGGGGCGACCCTCAGGATTGGGCCTTCTCGCTGGCGCCAGGAGATCCGGCATTGGCTGACATTGATGCGTTTTTTCTGGCGCTCGGTTTGCTTTATGAGGAACCCAATCTTGAGATTCAGGCAGAAAAAGCCTTGCTGGCGATGTCTCAGGGCCAGGACGAGGCCGAAGCGTATTGCCAAAAATTTCGGAAATGGTCCGTGCTGACCCAGTGGAACGAGTGTGCATTGGCTGCAAATTTTAGAAATGGCCTTTCTGAAGCCATTAAGAATGTGATGGTGGGTTTTCCCATTCCCACAGGTCTGAATGATTCTATGGCCCTGGCTATTCAAATCAACCGGCGGTTGCGGGAGCGCAAAACCGCAAATCCTCTCATGGTGTTGTCTGAACAGGCACCTGATTTAATGCAATGTGATAGAATCCTGACTAGAAATGAGTGGAAAATTCATAGACGCCAGAATGGCTTGTGTTACTACTGTGGTGATTCTACACATGTTATCTCAGCATGCTCTAAACGTCTTACTAAGGTTGTTAGTCCGGTCGCCATTGGTAATTTGCAAACTAAATTTATTCTATCTGTAACTTTGATTTGCTCACTGTCATCGTATCCTGTCATGGCGTTTGTGGACTCAGGTGCTGCCCTGAGCCTTATGGATCTGTCATTTGCCAAGCGCTGCGGATTTGTGCTTGAGCCATTGGAAAATCCTATCCCTCTTAGGGGCATTGACTCTACGCCATTGGCAAAAAATAAACCGCAGTTTTGGACACAGGTTACCATGTGCATGACTCCCGAACATCGGGAGGTAATACGTTTTCTTGTTCTACATAAAATGCATGATTTGGTTGTTTTGGGTTTGCCATGGTTACAGACCCATAATCCAGTCTTGGACTGGAAGGCTATGTCAGTGTCAAGCTGGGGCTGCCATGGAATTCATGGAGATTCCCTGCCCTTGTCTATTGCATCTTCTACGCCTTCGGAAGTTCCGGCGTATTTGTCTGATTATCAGGATGTCTTCAGCGAGTCTAAGTCCAGTGCACTGCCTCCTCATAGGGAATGTGACTGTGCAATAGATTTGATTCCTGGCAGTAAGTTTCCTAAGGGGAGACTGTTTAATCTGTCGGTACCTGAACATACCGCGATGCGTTCATATATCAAGGAGTCTCTTGAGAAGGGGCATATCCGTCCTTCTTCTTCCCCTCTTGGTGCGGGATTCTTTTTTGTGGCCAAAAAGGACGGATCTTTGAGGCCTTGTATTGACTATCGGCTTTTAAATAAGATCACTGTCAAATTTCAGTATCCTTTGCCGCTGTTGTCAGATTTGTTTGCCCAGATTAAAGGTGCCAAGTGGTTCACCAAGATAGACCTTCGTGGTGCGTACAACCTTGTGCGCATTAGGCAGGGCGATGAATGGAAGACCGCATTCAATACGCCCGAAGGTCATTTTGAGTACTTGGTGATGCCATTTGGGCTCTCTAATGCACCTTCAGTTTTTCAGTCCTTCATGCATGACATGTTCCGGAAGTATCTGGATAAATTTTTGATTGTTTATCTGGATGATATTCTAGTTTTTTCTGATGATTGGGACTCGCATGTGGAGCAGGTCAGGATGGTTTTTGAGATTCTGCGTGAAAATTCTTTGTTTGTAAAAGGCTCAAAGTGTCTCTTTGGTGTACAGAAGGTTCCCTTTTTGGGGTTCATTTTTTCCCCTTCTGCAGTGGAGATGGATCCAGTCAAGGTCCGAGCTATTCATGATTGGACTCAACCCTCGTCAGTTAAGAGTCTTCAGAAGTTCTTGGGTTTTGCTAACTTCTACCGTCGTTTTATCGCAAATTTCTCTAGCGTTGTTAAACCGCTGACGGATATGACCAAGAAAGGCTCTGATGTAGCTAACTGGGCTCCTGCTGCCGTGGAGGCTTTCCAGGAGTTGAAACGCCGGTTTACTTCGGCGCCTGTTTTGTGCCAGCCTGACGTCTCACTTCCCTTTCAGGTTGAGGTGGATGCTTCGGAGATTGGGGCAGGGGCCGTTTTGTCGCAGAGAGGCCCTGGTTGCTCTACTATGAGACCTTGTGCCTTTTTCTCTAGGAAATTTTCGCCGGCAGAGCGAAATTATGATGTGGGCAATCGGGAGTTGTTGGCCATGAAGTGGGCATTTGAGGAGTGGCGTCATTGGCTCGAGGGTGCTAAGCATCGTGTGGTGGTCTTAACTGATCACAAAAATTTGATGTATCTCGAGTCTGCTAAACGCCTGAATCCTAGACAGGCCCGCTGGTCATTGTTTTTCTCCCGTTTTGACTTTGTGGTCTCGTATTTACCAGGTTCTAAGAATGTGAAGGCCGATGCTCTGTCTAGGAGCTTTGTGCCTGATGCTCCTGGAGTCGCTGAACCTGAGGGTATTCTTAAGGAAGGAGTTATCTTGTCAGCTATTTCTCCAGATCTGCGACGTGTGTTGCAGAGATTTCAGGCTGGTAGGCCTGACTCTTGTCCACCTGACAGATTGTTTGTGCCTGCTAAATGGACCAGCAGAGTCATTTCCGAGGTTCATTCCTCAGTGTTGGCAGGGCACCCGGGAATTTTTGGCACCAGAGATCTGGTGGCCAGGTCCTTTTGGTGGCCTTCCTTGTCAAGGGATGTGCGGTCATTTGTTCATTCCTGTGGTACTTGTGCTCGAGCTAAGCCTTGCTGTTCTCGTGCCAGCGGGTTGCTCTTGCCCTTGCCTGTCCCGAAGAGACCTTGGACACACATCTCTATGGATTTCATTTCGGATCTTCCGGTGTCTAAGGGCATGTCTGTCATCTGGGTGATATGTGATCGTTTCTCCAAGATGGTCCATCTGGTTCCTTTGCCTAAGCTGCCTTCCTCTTCTGATCTGGTTCCTGTGTTCTTCCAGAACGTGGTTCGTTTGCACGGCATTCCTGAGAATATTGTGTCGGACAGAGGATCCCAGTTTGTTTCCAGGTTCTGGCGATCCTTTTGTGGTAGGATGGGCATTGATTTGTCGTTTTCCTCCGCTTTTCATCCACAGACTAACGGACAAACGGAACGAACTAATCAGACTCTGGAGGCGTATTTGAGGTGTTTTGTCTCTTCTGATCAGGATGATTGGGTGACCTTCTTGCCGTTGGCTGAATTTGCCCTTAATAATCGGGCTAGTTCTGCCACCTTGGTTTCGCCATTTTTCTGCAACTCCGGTTTCCATCCTCGTTTTTCCTCGGGACATGTGGAGCCTTCTGACTGTCCTGGAGTGGATTCTGTGGTGGATAGGTTGCAGCAGATCTGGAATCATGTGGTGGACAACTTGAAGTTGTCACAGGAGAAGGCTCAGCGTTTTGCCAACCGCCGCCGCGGTGTGGGTCCCCGACTTCGTGTTGGGGATTTGGTATGGCTGTCTTCTCGATTTGTTCCTATGAAGGTCTCCTCTCCCAAATTTAAGCCTCGATTCATTGGTCCTTACAGGATATTGGAGATCCTTAATCCTGTGTCCTTTCGCCTGGATCTTCTGGTGTCGTTTGCCATTCACAACGTATTTCATAGGTCCTTGTTGCGGCGGTACGTTGTGCCTGTGGTTCCTTCTGCTGAGCCTCCTGCTCCGGTGTTGGTTGAGGGCGAGTTGGAGTACGTGGTGGAGAAGATCTTAGATTCTCGTCTCTCCAGGCGGAGGCTTCAGTACCTGGTCAAGTGGAAGGGCTATGGTCAGGAGGATAATTCCTGGGTGGTCGCCTCTGATGTGCATGCGGCTGATTTAGTTCGTGCCTTTCACGCCGCTCATCCTGATCGCCCTGGTGGTCTTGGTGAGGGTCCGGTGACCCCTCACTAAGGGGGGGGTACTGTTGTGAATTTACCTTTTGGCTCCCTCTAGTGGCTACTAGTGATTTTACTCTGGGTATGTCTATCATCCCTTGTATGCTCACCTGGGTCGTTAGGTCAGGGGTGTTGCTATATAAGCTCCCTGGACCTTCAGTTCAATGCCTGGCAACGTTGATATCAGAGCTAATCTGTAGTGCTCTTGTCTACTGATCCTGGTTCCTGCGTGATTAAGCTAAGTCCGCTTTCTTGCTTTTTGCTATTTGTTTTTGTTTGCATTTTTGTCCAGCTTGTTCATTATCTGTATCCTTTCCTTGCTGGAAGCTCTAGGGAGGCTGGAGTTCTCCCCCCGGGCCGTTAGACGGTTCGGGGGTTCTTGAATCTCCAGTGTGGAATTTTGTTAGGGTTTTTGTTGACCATATAAGTTATCTTACTACATTCTGCTATTAGTAAGCGGGCCTCTCTTTGCTAAACCTAGTTCATCTCTGTGTTTGTCATTTCCTCTTACCTCACCGTTATTATTTGTGGGGGGCTTGTATCCTACTTTTGGGGTCTATTCTCTGGAGGCAAGAGAGGTCTTTGTTTTCCTCTTCTAGGGGTAGTTAGTCCTCCGGCTGGCGCGAGACATCTAGCGACCAACGTAGGCATGTTCCCCGGCTACTTCTAGTGTTGGCGTTAGGAGTAGATATATGGTCAACCCAGTTACCACTGCCCTATGAGCTGGATTTTTGTACTTCGCAGACTTGCTGATATCTCTGAGACCCTCGCCATTGGGGTCATAACACTTTACTAAGCAGGCCACACGGCTCCCGTGTACTGACTATTGAAGCCTACACTAGGCCCTAACAGGTGCACCAAACAGGAACAAACTCACGGTGATGTTGGAGAATCAGGTCCACTCCCAGGGGGGCCCCCAGCAGTCTAATATGGTGGTGCGCATGGCTTTCTGTCAGCTCTGTGAAACGTGGTCTTCTCCTTGCTTCTGGATCCTAGGGATGCTCCTGGAAACTGTAAATCCCTTTCTCTGTATCTTCGTGGCTCTCTTGCAGCTATATCAGGATACAGTTCTTCTCTCTTTCAGCTATTCACACAAAAAGTCCTCTCTGAAGCAGCCTCAGCTCACACACGCTGCTCCAGCTCCACACCTGCACTTTGCACAGACTAGTTCATTCCAACGATTATTGCAGGGGAGAAGCAGAACATTCCATCATGCCAGACAAGGGGGTGCAGCCTCCTAAAGTGACAGCGTGTTCCTTACTGTACAGCGTGTTCCTTACTGTCCATAACAGCACCACCCTGTTGTGAATTTGGATTCTGGGCTCCCCCGGTGGCTACTGGTGGAATTGAACTGGTGTCTTCATCTTCTCTGTTCACCTGTTCCCATCAAGATGTGGGAGTCGCTATATAACCTTGCTGCTCTGTTAGTTGCTTGCCGGTCAACAATGTTATCAGAAGCCTCTCTGTGCTTGTTCCTGCTCCTAGACAACTACTAGATAAGTTGGACTCTTGTCCATGTTTGTTTTTGCATTTTTGTTCCAGTTCACAGCTGTAGTTTCGTTACTGTGTCTGGAAAGCTCTTGTGAACAGGAATTGCCACTCTGGTGTTATGAGTTAATGCCAGAGTTTTAAAGTAATTTCTGGATGGTGTTTTGATAGGGTTTTCAGCTGACCATGAAAGTGTCCTTTCTGTCTTCTGCTATGTAGTAAGTGGACCTCAAATTTGCTAAACCTATTTTCATACTACGTTTGTTATTTCATCTTAATTCACCGCCAATACATGTGGGGGGCCTCTGTCTCCTTTCGGGGTATTTCTCTAGAGGTGAGCTAGGACTAATATTTTCCTCTGCTAGCATTATTTAGTCCTCCGGCTGGTGCTGGGCATCTAGAATCAACGTAGGCATGCTACCCGGCCACTGCTAGTTGTGCGTTAGGTTTAGTTCATGGTCAGCTCAGTTCCCATCTTCCAAGAGCTAGTTCCTATATATGCTGATGCTATGTTCTCTTGCCATTGAGATCATGACAGTTTGACCGGCCCACTAAAGGGTTAAAATCCTTGGCTGAGAAAGGAGAGAAATAAGAAGTCTGCTGAGATTTTTTTTTTTTTTTTTCTCCTTCTAATCTTTGAATGGCTCTGTGTCCACCTGTTTGTAATGGATCTTCAGAGTGTAACTGCAGGTTTGAATAATCTCGCCACGAAGGTACAAAATTTGCAAGACTTTGTTTGTCATGCACCTGTATCTGAGCCGAGAATTCCTTTGCCGGAATTTTTCTCGGGGAATAGATCTGGGTTTCAGAATTTTCGAAATAATTGCAAATTATTTTTGTCCCTGAAATTTCGCTCTGCCGGAGACCCTGCACAGCAGGTCAGGATTGTGATTTCCTTGCTCCGGGGCGACCCTCAAGACTGGGCTTTTTCATTGACACCAGGGGATCCTGCGTTGCTCAATGTGGATGCGTTTTTTCTGGCCTTGGGGTTGCTTTATGACGAACCTCATTTGGAGCTTCAGGCAGAAAAAACTTTGATGTCCCTATCTCAGGGGCAAGATGAAGCGGAAATTTTCTGCCAAAGATTCCGTAAATGGTCTGTGCTTACTCAGTGGAATGAGTGCGCCCTGGCGGCGACTTTCAGAGAGGGTCTCTCTGATGCCATTAAGGATGTTATGGTGGGGTTCCCTGTGCCTGCGGGTCTGAATGAGTCCATGACAATGGCTATTCAGATCGATAGGCGTTTGCGGGAGCGCAAACCAGTGCACCATCTGGCGGTGTCCACTGAGAAGTCGCCAGAGAGTATGCAGTGTGATAGAATTCTGTCCCGAAGCGAGCGGCAGAATTTTAGACGGAAAAATGGGTTGTGTTTCTATTGTGGTGATTCTACTCATGTTATATCAGCATGCTCTAAGCGCACTAAAAAGCTTGATAAATCTGTTTCCATTTGCACCTTACCGTCTAAGTTTATTCTATCTGTGACCCTGATTTGCTCTTTGTCATCTATTACCACGGACGCCTATGTCGACTCTGGCGCCGCTTTGAGTCTTATGGATTGGTCCTTTGCCAAACGCTGTGGGTATGATTTAGAGCCTTTGGAGACTCCTATTCCTCTGAAGGGGATTGACTCCACCCCATTGGCTAATAATAAACCACAATACTGGACACAAGTAACTATGCGTATTAATCCGGATCACCAGGAGATTATTCGCTTTCTGGTGCTGTATAATCTACATGATGATTTGGTGCTAGGATTGCCTTGGCTGCAATCTCACAACCCAGTCCTCGACTGGAGAGCTATGTCTGTGTTGAGCTGGGGATGTAAGGGGGCTCATGGGGATGTACCTGTGGTTTCCATTTCATCATCTATTCCCTCTGAAATTCCTGAGTTCCTGTCTGACTATCGTGACGTCTTTGAAGAATCCAAGCTTGGTTCGTTACCTCCGCACCGAGAGTGCGATTGTGCCTTCTTTTCCCGTAAATTTTTGCCCGCTGAGCGGAATTATGATGTTGGGAATCGGGAGCTTTTGGCCATGAAGTGGGCTTTTGAGGAGTGGCGCCATTGGCTTGAGGGGGCCAGACATCAGGTGGTGGTATTGACTGACCACAAAAATTTGATTTATCTTGAGACCGCCAGGCGCCTGAATCCTAGACAGGCGCGCTGGTCATTATTTTTCTCTCGGTTTAATTTTGTGGTGTCATACCTACCGGGTTCTAAGAATGTTAAGGCGGATGCCCTTTCTAGGAGTTTTGAGCCTGACTCGCCTGGTAACTCTGAGCCCACAGGTATCCTTAAGGATGGAGTGGTATTGTCAGCCGTTTCTCCAGACCTGCGGCGGGCCTTGCAGGAGTTTCAGGCGGATAGACCGGATCGTTGCCCACCTGATAAACTGTTTGTTCCTGATGATTGGACCAGTAGAGTCATCTCTGAGGTTCATTCTTCTGCGTTGGCAGGTCATCCTGGCATTTTTGGTACCAGGGATTTGGTGGCAAGGTCCTTCTGGTGGCCTTCCCTGTCACGAGATGTGCGAGGCTTTGTGCAGTCTTGTGACGTTTGTGCTCGGGCCAAGCCTTGTTGTTCTCGGGCTAGTGGATTATTGTTGCCCTTGCCTATTCCTAAGAGGCCTTGGACGCACATCTCGATGGATTTTATTTCAGATCTGCCTGTTTCTCAGAAGATGTCTGTCATCTGGGTGGTGTGTGACCGTTTCTCTAAGATGGTCCATTTGGTTCCTCTGCCCAAGTTGCCTTCTTCTTCCGAGTTGGTTCCTCTGTTTTTTCAAAATGTTGTTCGTTTGCATGGTATTCCTGAGAATATCATTTCTGACAGAGGGACCCAATTCGTGTCTAGATTTTGGCGGGCATTCTGTGCTAGGATGGGCATAGATTTATCTTTTTCGTCCGCTTTCCATCCTCAGACGAATGGCCAGACCGAGCGGACTAATCAGACCCTGGAGACATATCTGAGGTGTTTTGTGTCTGCTGACCAGGATGATTGGGTTGCTTTTTTGCCATTGGCAGAGTTCGCTCTCAATAATCGGGCCAGCTCTGCCACTTTGGTGTCCCCGTTTTTCTGTAATTCGGGGTTTCATCCTCGATTTTCCTCTGGTCAGGTGGAATCTTCGGATTGTCCTGGAGTGGATGCTGTGGTGGAGAGATTGCATCAGATCTGGGGGCAGGTGGTGGACAATTTGAGGTTGTCCCAGGAGAAGACTCAGCTTTTTGCCAACCGCCACCGTCGTGTTGGTCCTCGGCTTTGTGTTGGGGATTTGGTGTGGTTGTCTTCTCGTTTTGTCCCTATGAGGGTCTCTTCTCCTAAGTTTAAGCCTCGGTTCATCGGCCCGTATAAGATATTGGAGATTCTTAACCCTGTTTCCTTCCGTTTGGACCTCCCTGCATCCTTTTCTATTCATAACGTTTTTCATCGGTCATTATTGCGCAGGTATGAGGTACCGGTTGTGCCTTCCGTTGAGCCTCCTGCTCCGGTGTTGGTTGAGGGTGAGTTGGAGTACGTTGTGGAGAAAATCTTAGACTCTCGTGTTTCCAGACGGAGACTCCAGTATCTGGTCAAGTGGAAGGGATACGGCCAGGAGGATAATTCTTGGGTGAATGCATCTGATGTTCATGCCTCTGATTTGGTTCGTGCCTTTCATAGGGCCCATCCTGATCGCCCTGGTGGTTCTGGTGAGGGTTCGGTGCCCCCTCCTTGAGGGGGGGGTACTGTTGTGAATTTGGATTCTGGGCTCCCCCGGTGGCTACTGGTGGAATTGAACTGGTGTCTTCATCTTCTCTGTTCACCTGTTCCCATCAAGATGTGGGAGTCGCTATATAACCTTGCTGCTCTGTTAGTTGCTTGCCGGTCAACAATGTTATCAGAAGCCTCTCTGTGCTTGTTCCTGCTCCTAGACAACTACTAGATAAGTTGGACTCTTGTCCATGTTTGTTTTTGCATTTTTGTTCCAGTTCACAGCTGTAGTTTCGTTACTGTGTCTGGAAAGCTCTTGTGAACAGGAATTGCCACTCTGGTGTTATGAGTTAATGCCAGAGTTTTAAAGTAATTTCTGGATGGTGTTTTGATAGGGTTTTCAGCTGACCATGAAAGTGTCCTTTCTGTCTTCTGCTATGTAGTAAGTGGACCTCAAATTTGCTAAACCTATTTTCATACTACGTTTGTTATTTCATCTTAATTCACCGCCAATACATGTGGGGGGCCTCTGTCTCCTTTCGGGGTATTTCTCTAGAGGTGAGCTAGGACTAATATTTTCCTCTGCTAGCATTATTTAGTCCTCCGGCTGGTGCTGGGCATCTAGAATCAACGTAGGCATGCTACCCGGCCACTGCTAGTTGTGCGTTAGGTTTAGTTCATGGTCAGCTCAGTTCCCATCTTCCAAGAGCTAGTTCCTATATATGCTGATGCTATGTTCTCTTGCCATTGAGAACATGACACCACCCACTTACACATGTGACCATGTGCAGTGGGACTTGGAGACACTTTTATTGTTATTCATAAAAACTGGGCACAGAAAAGTTTGGGTGGCCTCTTCTTACCTACATATGAAGGCGGACGGAGCTCCATACTGCAAATGATCACAGGCTCCTATCCTAACATTCTAGGAGAGGTTTCTCTCAGTGAAACAAGGCAGCAACCATTTTAATTCTAAAGTGATTACATTTCTAGACATTAGGATTGTGATTTGCAAATTAAAGGGCCACTGTCACCCCCCCCCCAGCCGTTATAAACTAAAAGAGCCACCTTGTGCAGCAGTAATGCTGCAGTCTAACAAGGTGGCTCTTTTAGTTTTTGATTCATTTATTACCTCAATAAAGCGTTTTAAAAATTGGCCACAAATACCAGATATTGTACCGGGAGGCGGTCCGAATCGTCCTCTATCAATCTCCCAACTGCCGTCACTCTTCTCTTCAGGGGCGATGGTCGCCGCCCCCTTCGCGCTGTTGCTTCTTAAATCCGGCGCCTGCGCTGTGCGTGCCTGCCTGGTGCCCGCACTGTGTTATTCATTATGCACAGTGCGGGGCTGGGGTTCCTGGGCATGCGCACTGCGCTTGTCAGACGCTCCCCCGGTCCCCCGCCTTCCAGCATTGCCGGAATATACAGGTTTCATTGCCGACGTTTTGAACAGCCACAAAGAACAATGCTGGAAGGCGGGGGACCGGGGGAGCGTCTGAATGATAATGAATAACACAGTGCGGGGCGGGGATTCAGGAACAGGGTGGCCGCACTGCCCGCACAGGCACAGTCAGGCACCCTGCGTCTGAGCTGTGACTGACAATGAAGACTGCGCAGGCCCCAGGCAGGCACGCATAGCGCAGGCGCCGGATTTAAGAAGCAACAGCGCGAAGGGGGCGGCGACCATCGCCCCTGAAGAGAAGAGTGACGGCAGTTGGGAGATTGATAGAGGACGATTCGGACCGCATCCCGGTACCATATCTGGTATTTGTGTCCAATTTTTAAAACGCTTTATTGAGGTAATAAATGAATCAAAAACTAAAAGAGCCACCTTGTTAGACTGCAGCATTACTGCTGCACAAGGTGGCTCTTTTAGTTTATAACGGCTGGGGGGGGGTGACAGTGGCCCTTTAAATGTAGTTAGAAATGTATTTATATTGGCAATTCCTTTAACCCCTTTGTGACATGCGTCATACTAGTACTGCTCTTCGGGAGGTACGTTCGCGCCAAGAGCAGTACCAGTATGGGGCTGCGATCATGCGGCCTCACTGTGATCATCATGGCGATCGCGTGTGGGTGTCATCTGTATGTGACAGCTGACACCTCGCAGCAATGCCCATGATCAGTGCTAGTGGAGCGCCCCCACACCGCCGCAGGGCCGAGGGGTACCCGGGGCCGGGCCTCTGAGTCTCTGCTCTGGGGTTGTCACGGTGGCTAGACCCGGTCCGTGGCCCTGTCTGTCAGTGGGGGACGTCCGGTGCAATAAGTGGTGTTGTAACGGTGCAGTTGTGGGGTGCAGGTCGCGGTAAATAACGAGGACACCAGGTTGCAGTCTCTTTACCTCTTTACTGAAGATCTCTGAGTCCTCAGTCCAGAATACGGCTCACCAGGCTGCGCAAGTCCGGCCGGTCCAATGACACTTCCAGAGTTCTCTTCACAGGAGGAAATCTGTGCCTTCCCCCTAGCGCTATGTGTTGTAGTCCTTCCCTGCTGCGCTTACGGAAAGTACCCCACAACTGTTGTGTCTGTTTCTTAAGTTCCCTCACAACTCGACTAGATGATGTTCTGCTAATCCTCCGTCCCTCCCTGAGGTTCGGGTAGGAACGGCACCCGTTTGACGGGTAGGCCTGGAGTTCTTCCGGGACCCTAGAGACGCCCCTCTCCCACAATTGCCTCCCAAGACTTCATAGGTGATTTGAGTTAGACAGCCCGCCTGAGACTGACTGTCCTGCCGCTGTTTGGAGTATTGCTTGAAGCTGAATGTTATAATACTCCCTCGGCGTTCCGGCCACCGGTAATGCGCCTCAGTAGGGTGTTGCTCCGGTCTTACAGCACGACCCCTACTGGAATTCTCCTATTGCTTGATCTCGTTTCTCACTCAGCACAATCTATCTCGCTTCTAGTCCTTTCTTAGGGCACCGCCGCTATTCTGAGCAGGCACGGTCCCGTTACGTTCTTTCCAATGCCAAGCCTCTGCCAGGATCCCACCCCTGGCAGAGACCCTACTGTCTCTTCCTCCACAACACCCTCTGCCACAAGGTGTTGCTTCGTTCAATCCAGTCAGCCTTCTCTTCCAACTTCCTGCCTGACCCCCAGTTTACCCACTATGGTGGGGAGTGGCCTAATGAATAGAACCCTTAGCTCCCCCCGGAGGCCCTGCTGTGAAACATATTGGTGTCTGTGATACCTGTTCGGAGGAACTCCTTCAGTGCCATCGAACGCACCATGGCTCCCCATAGTGGCGGATCCACAGTACTGCAATGACCAGGACTCTGGGGCGCTGCACTCGTACTATAGTGAATGGATCCTTTGGGGGTTTCATCTGAATCACGTCACGAGATATAGATGGAAATCCCAAAGTAAGTCCTCAGTGTAGAGATCGGGATAACTGTGATCCCAAACGTTATGTAAAATGTTCCCAATTAAAGCTTCCACTCAATGTACAAAAAAAACAAGTCCCACTCATATGTGTCATCTGTTAATGGAAATAAAGGAGGCTTTCACGTTACTGGTAGCACAAAGGCTCTGGAAAAGAAAAATGGCTCCTCGCCCGCCAAAAGAAATTCAGCAAATTTTCAGCTCCCAAATCCAAATGCCCCCCTCCCTTTTGAGCCCCAGTGCGCCTAAACAACATTTAGCATCCACAAGATTGGCATTTCTGTAGTGATGAGAGCCCGCCTAATTTATGGGTGGGTGTCTCAAGAAGCACGGGCTGGGCATAATGTACTGGTCACTACAGCGTACTGGTCACTACAATGGCAGTTGGCAATTTTCACTCAGCAACATCCACTGCTGCCTGTTTCTGGAAAACACCCATGGAGTCAAAATCGTCACTACATCTGTAGATAATTTCCCAAAGGGTTATAATTTCCAAAATGGGGTCACTTGAGGGGGATTCTGTTTTTCTAGTACTTAGGGGCTCTTTATATGCAATCCACAAACTAGTCTAGGAAAATCTGCATTCCAGGAGGCAAATAGCACTCTGTCCGTTCCGAATCACTTCATATGGCAAAGTAGTACTGTACAGCCACATATGGTGTATTTCTACATTTAGCAGAAATTGTGGGACAAATTCTGGTGCCATTTTTACCCATTTCCCAGGCTAACACACAATCTTGGTGGTAAAAATGTAATTTATTTTTTCTTCACTGCCCAAAGGTATAACCTGTGGTGTCAATATAATCACTTCACCCCTAGATTAACTCATTGAGAGGTTTAATTGATAAAATGGGGTCACTTTTGGGGATTCTGCTGTTCTGGCACCTCAGGAGCTCTGTCAATGTAACATGGCACGCTCAAACAAGTGCAGCAAAATCTGCACTGTAATATGGTGCTTCTTCCCTTCTGAGCTTTGCATTGTGCCTCACAAGTAGTTTTTGATGACATATGGGGTATCGGTGAACTCAGGAGAAATTGCACAACAAGCTTTGCGGTCCGATTTCTAATTTTGCCCTTGTAAAAATACAAAATTTGTAGCTAAAAAAGATTTTTGTGGGAAAAATGTGATTTTTATATTTTCACGATTTAACTTTAGAAACTTCTGTGAAGCACCTGGGGGGTCAAGGTGCTCAACACACATCTAGATAAGGTCCCAAAGGGGATTAGCTTCCAAAATGGTGTCACTTGTGGGGGGTTTCCACTGTTTAGACACATCAGGGGCCCTTCAAACGCGACATGGTGTCTGCCAATTATTCCATCAAATTTTGCATTCAAAAACTCAAATGGCGCTCCTTCTCTTCCAAGCCTTGCCGGGAGCCAAATCTGTAGTATTTCTCCACATATGGGGTATTGGCATACCCAGGAGAAATTGCACAACAAAATGTATGGTCCATTTTCTCCTGTTACCCTAGCGAAAGTAAAAAAAATTAGGTCTTAAGGAAACTTTTTGTGAAAGATTAAATGCTTATTTTTTCCTTTCACATTCCAAAAATTCCTGTGAAGCACCTGAAAGGTTAATAAACTTGTTGAATGTGTTTTTGATTACTTTGAGGGGTGCAGTTTTTAGAATGCTGTCATTTTGGGGTATTTCCTGTCATATAGACCCCTCAAAGTTACTTCAAGTGTGAGGTGGTCCCTAAAAAAATGGATCTGTTGAAGCATTCCAGAGTTATGACCTCATAAAATGTCACTGGTCACAATTGTAAATATTGGATTGTTCATGAAGGTGAAAACAGGCTTCGGGGTGAAGGGGATAATTATTTAGTCTTTTCTATTCCTGAGGAACCCCTGTGATGACAAGTGCCATACATGTATGTTGCTCTTTGGTAGCAGAATAGAGTGGGCTCAGGAGCTGAGGCCACACCATACTAAGCTGATCATGGTTGTGTCATTCAGCCATCATGTGAATCTAATAGCCGTGAGTGCAGCAGTGCTATACCCATACTTGTTAACCCATTATATATCACTGTCAATCAGGGGGCACGCTGTTCTGTAAAGAGTGTTTCAAGTGGGGTGCCACAAGGTTCTGTCCTGGCCCCAGTGTTCAATATTTTTATAAATGATCTAGAAAAGAAAATTGATGGTAAACTAATAAAATTTGCAGACGATGCACAACTAGGAGGGATAGCTAGCACTAGAGAAGACAAAGAAAAGACTGAGAAGAATCTAAATGAGCTTGAACAATGGGCAGCGACTAACAGAATTTTATTTAACAGGGAGAAATGTAAGATTCTACATCTGGGCAAGAAAAATGAAAATTACATCTACAGAATGGGAGGAATAGAACTAAACAACAACACATGTGAAAAAGACTTGGGTATACAAATAGATCACAGACTCTACATGAGTCAACAGTGTGATGCAGCAGAAAAAAAGGCAGCATATGCAGAGTGGAATTCCACCGTGTCGGAACAGTGCAAATCAAATGGTTAACCGGTAGTCCGAAAGAACTCTGTAGCGATGAAAGTTGATGATCTGTGGTGTGCGATCAGCAGAAGTGAGCACACAGCGACCTTCTTTTCTGCAGCAGAGCATCCAGGCTGGGATAGTGGAGGAGAAATTGCTGTACCACCAGGTTGAGGATGTGAGCCATGCAAGGCACGTGTGAAGTTTGCACTATTATCGCGTTATCGCACACAGCCTTCCCTGGTTCCAGGTTCTGCAGAGTGTAAGATTGCACTTACTTACGGGTTTGGGGAATACTCACTTGGCAGCGTATTAACACACAAGACCGTATTTTCTTCCAAAAGTTCCACTGGGTTTATTACTCCATAAACCCCAGTGGCAGAAAACACAAAACAACAATCTCCATAGCATGGCAAAACAAAGTAACAATGTTCACAGCGTGACTCTGTTCCATCAGGACTGGGACCATACACTCTTGGTCGAGTCCAATATTCAGGCTCGCTCTGGAGCCAAACACACAGTCTGGTATTACCTGCTTGTCAGTGCTGCAGGTTTTCCACTGGCAGTACCACACGGGACCTGTTTCTGGCTCTGCAGATCCCTGTCCTCACCTCATGCTGTTCAGGGATCCAGTCCTCCTCCCAGGACTTCCCAACACCCAGGTTACTCGGGATCACACAGGTGGCCTGTCCGGGTACAATTCAGGACATCCATCCCCAGCTGGGACCGTCCAATACCCAGGTCATCAGTAGCAAATTCCCACCACGTGCTCTTCAGGGCTTAGCACACCCAACACTGAGGTGTCTACCAGGACCTTGCACGTGGACCATTCAGGTCTACACACTCAGACCACATAGGAACCTCCAGGAACATGTGACCCACACCCTGGTCACATTATGTACCTGTAACCACTCCCACAGGTGAGGTATGGATCACATGGGCTGGTCACGTGATCCTGACATCACTGCAGGTCCTCAAATATCCGCACTTCCCGCAGGAAAAAGGGGTACAGTGAGCACCCTCACCCAGTGGTGAGGTATGTGGGTAGCCAGACCCTCCCATCTCTCATAGCTACCCGCAACCCGGACCCAGGTTCACTAAACAACATCTTAGTGCTCATGTGCACCAAAGACCAAATACTCCGGGTTGCATTGTAGGGAGCATCTCCCCATATCAAGGGAGACTTACAGCGCAGAAGACCTCCTCCTCTGCGACACTTACCTTCCATTAACCACAATGTCAGACACTGTCTCACTATAAAATCCATGCATACAACTGCCATGGATTCTAATGGCCTCAATACACCTCCGTGCACATACTGGGGAGACCATGCAGTGCCCCCTACCTGTTACAGGGGTCACTGCATCACAAGAGACAGAAATCTGTGCCTGAATAGCTGTCCACAACTCTTGAGCTGTGTAACTGCAATCTCCAAGGTATATTAATTTTAACACTGCCTGATTGCAGTGAGCTCAATCTGTGCCGTACAGAGGTGGGGGGATTCTCTCTCTCATTAAGGGAGAGGTGGAGGGCACTGGTGGAGGTCTTAGAGGAAGTAGAGGAGCCAGAAGCAGTGGAGGAAGTTTTAAATGCAGATGTTTTTCCCACAATCCTTGGGGATTCCAAGACTTGTGGAGCAGCCCCTTGACTGCCTGGCCTCACAGCCACCAGTCACCCAGTGCCCAGTTAGCAAGATGTAACACCCCTGGCCATATTTGCTTCTCAAGGTGTCAGTGGTGAAATGCACCCTGGCAGACATAGGTTTTATCAGGGAATGCGTGATGTTGCCTGTGACATGCTTTGGTAGCCATCAACTTTTGGAAACCGTCTGTATCCACCAGGTGGAAAGGCAGCATTCCCATGGCCAACACATTAGAGAGGATGGAGTTCATGCTCTTAGCTTTGATATGTGTAGAAAGAAACATTCTTTTACGTGGCCACAACTGCAGGACCGAGGGTTGGCTGGTGTTTTGAGAGATGGTGGAGTAGGGTGAACAGGACAGACTTCTGGACTATGAGTGAGGTACAGGTAGAGATGCTATGGTGGATTGAGAAAGATGAGTTGTACTAAGTGACACAAAAACAGCAGGCATCACTACTTAAGTAACAACTGACGGGCTCTCACTTACTCTGACTGTATGGGGGTAAACAAGTGGAGTTTCTGAGGCCAGGGACTTGTGTGAGAACACTTGTCATGGTGACAGAGGAGGTAGAAGTAGCAGATGTGGGTGATGGGACAAACGGTGGTTGGTGAGGCCTGTGAGTATGCATTTTAGCATAGTGAGATTCCAAGACTAAAGCATGTTGATTGCGTATGTGCTGATTCATGCATGTAGTTGTCAAATTTTTGCAATTTTTGCCTCTACTGAGTTTATTGCAAATTTGACAGATAACATGAGTTGTGTCATCCTTTGCAGTCTCAAGAAAGGCCAAGGTGAGTTGTGGCTGAGGATGCAGTGATTGTCATGGTTGTATCACTCTGTCTTTGCGGCAAGCTGCAGCATAAACTTCTTGTCTTCCTTCTTCTCCACCTCCTCTGCTGAGCTACTCAGCTGCGAATCTTTGGGTTCACACCAAGTGGGATCTACAACCTCATCATCATCCTTGCTGTTCTCCCACTCCTGAGTCACCCTCCTCCTCTTCCTGCCCTGACATCACAGTACAGTCTGCTGTGGCTCTGGTATCTGAATCTCAGCAGGATCACATCCACACCCGGTAGTTAATGTCTGGTGATGAGCATCTGGATTCTGCTTGGACTCAACTTCATCCAGCTCTGGATCCAACATGAAAAAATTTGGGGCATCGGTGCAGATTCTTTCCTCTTCTGGATTCTTGAATCTTTGGAGAACAGCCAGCTGGGCATTTGGAAATTTGAGATGTGGGGGGAAACAAGGACAAATACGGTCTTCTGGCTGAGCCCCTATATTAGGCTTAATGATTCTTAAGAGGAAATGTGGCCTCCTGATTCCTCATTGCAACACAGTTTTATCCCAAATTATTTGGATTAGCAAATACGGACTCCTGGTTGGACCCCTATATTAGGCCTAACAATTTATACGAGTAAATGTGGCCTCCTGATTCTTCACTGCAACACAGTTTTATCCCAAACGATTTGGATAAGCAAATACTGCCTCCTGGCTGAACCCTTATGTTAGGATTAACAATTTTTAAAAGTAAATAGGGCCTCCTAATTCCTAACAGCATTACAGTTTTTGCCCAAACCATTTTGATTAGTAAATGGGCCCTCCTGAGACTGCAACACAGTTTTAGCACAATCTAGTTAGATGCTGGAACATCCATTTCGCACAGGACAGGATCTTATCTAGTTAACTGACAAGTTCACTTTCAACAGCAGCAATAGCAGCAGGAGCGGACTCTGCATTGTTACACTGAGAAAATGGAGACAGAAAAGCGAAGTGGCCACTTTTTATATGGACAAGAACATGTGACTTTGGCAGGCAATGACAGAAGACCCTGTGTCCTGACGCTGTGAATAGTTTCTGTGCCCTGATTGGCAGCCAGAATGTACACACATTAAGTTATTATTACAGAACCCCCAAAAAATGACTCTACACCCCTCCTCTGACCTAGACACACACCCTCCCCTCATAAAACACGTATTCCTGCCACTCATCATACAGCACCACTATCTTAAACTAAATCAAAACAAAAGCATTAGTGGAAATACGGTAATTTACCAATATGTGACTGAATGTTGCTGACTTCTTGTGCTAGGAATGCTAGGAAAACCGAACATGAATCCGAATGTGCTACATTCGTGCCGAATTTGAGATTGGCGTACGTTTTTGCAAAACTTTAAATTGCATTAAAATTGTGAAAAATTTCCAGGAGTTTTACCAAAGAATTCTGGAAAAAAACCTTCTTCATGAATCAGGACCTTAGTTTAGTTTGTACACATTCTCTTCTTAAAGGGAACCTATCACCCCGTTTTTTAAAGATTAGATAAAAATAGTGTGAAATAGGGGCAGAGCTGGGCTTTACATTAGTGCCTTTTTGGTGCCTTTACACCCCCGTTAGGCTGCCGAAATACCTTTGTGAAGTGGCCGTTTTGTCCTGTCACTCAAGTTGGTCAGGTCGGATGGGCGTGGTCACAGCGCTGTTTCTCCCCCAGATCAGGCTCATCATTACGTTGGTGGCGTAGTGGTGTGCGCATGTCCAAGGTCCCGAATCCTGCACAGGGGAGTGAAAATAGCAGCGATGTCCGTTATTTCATTGGTGGTCGGTGGGCGCGGCCATCTTGCTTTGGCCGCGCGTGCGCAGAAGCGGCGCTCTGCTGGCCGCGGCTTCAGGAAAATGGCCGCGGGCATCCGCACGTGCGCAGATGGCTATCGCGGTGGCCATTTTCGTGAAGCCGAGATGCGAACTCTGCTTCACGAAAATGGCCGCCGCGATAGCCATCTGCGCACGCGCGGATGCCCGCGGCCATTTTCCTGAAGCCGCGGCCAGCAGAGCGCCGCTTCTGCGCACGCGCGGCCAAAGCAAGATGGCCGCGCCCACCGACCACCAATGAAATAACGGACATCGCTGCTATTTTCACTCCCCTGTGCAGGATTCGGGACCTTGGATATGCGCACACCACTACGCCACCAACGTAATGATGAGCCTGATCTGGGGGAGAAACAGCGCTGTGACCACGCCCATCCGACCTGACCAACTTGAGTGACAGGACAAAACGGCCACTTCACAAAGGTATTTCGGCAGCCTAACGGGGGTGTAAAGGCACCAAAAAGGCACTAATGTAAAGCCCAGCTCTGCCCCTATTTCACACTATTTTTATCTAATCTTTAAAAAACGGGGTGATAGGTTCCCTTTAAGTTCTGTAACTGAATACTGGTCTTCTTTACAATGGTCTTCTTTACTAATTTTCTCCTGACGTATCAATGCTGAAGGCAACAGTCAGTTACCTTTATAACTGCCAAACCTGTGCCTCTAACTTGTTTCAGTCTCTGTACTTGCTATCAATGAATTCTAAAATACAATTTAACCTTGTCACTTTCACAAAAAAAACTTTGCAGAGTGCGAGGGCTATACCTCCTCATATCCCCTTCCTCATCGATGTCTACCATTATGTAGACTATCCACAGGGCTTTATCTTCCACTATCACTAGGTGGTTCTGGTGATGTAGTAATTTACTAACAGTGGTTCTGGTGATTTAGTCATACAGATGTAGTGATCTGTAATTTATTAGGCTTGACACTGAATTATTATAGGATCAGTGTGGACTGAAAATACAGCTGTACAAATGAGGCCACATATGTCAGGTGTTCAAGTGTTAGACCAAAGCCCCCACTGATTTTAGAAAGCTGTATGATCTCATCAAACTCTCCCATATACAGGAGTGGTCGCTCTGCTGAGCAGAGGAACACAAAGATTAGACTGTCAGCCACACCAGTCTTATAACTTGGTCAGCACCCTGATGTTTTACCAATCTCTCTGTTCATACTAATGAACTAAACTTAAAGTTACAAGGTTTTTTCAAAAGTATTGACGTTATGTTTGGATACATAAAAGCTTTTGAAAGTAAACTTTAAATTTTTAAGCAAGATGTAGAAACTAAAGCTTATAAGTAGTTTTCTCGAGTACCAAAGTATATTGAAAAGGTCAGTGCAGCTGTACAAAATGAAATTGGAACCTTTGCATATAAAGTGCCAGCATGTTTTAGGCTCGTTACTTGACCAGTTAAGTGATAGATTTACTCAGTTTAGAAGCCTAGAACAGACCATGAAAATAATTAAGTATCCTGATGTAGTAGTCTACAGTAGTTTGGAATTAAATGGTTTCCAATTGATGATTTGGAAATACAACTTGCAAAATTTCAAGACAGCATCTGGGCTCAGGTGTTTGTCGACTTGAGGTCAAAGCTTGAGAATCTGGAAAGGTGCCACTTGGAGAATCAAGAGAGGAGGAGTGCCACTACGAACATTACGATTACCAAACCCTTTTAGCACCCTGAAAAATATAGCAATGGCTTTACTCACAATTTTTTCCCCTACTTTTGTGAGACCTTATTCTCAGCATTAAATAATATCAAAACCAACAAAAGAAACAGATTGACACATGAAGTTAGTAGCGCTTGCTTGGGCTTGAAGTGTACTGAAAACCAACCTTCCAATGAAGATTTAGTCAATGAAATTCAGCTACAAAAAAGTCACTAATAGGCAGGTAGGTTAAATAATTCCCCCTCTCCCTCACTTATCTTAGTTCACGGCACCCAACACAAGTTAAATAATATCAAGAGCAACAAAAGAAACCAACTGACGGATGAACAAAGAAGTCACTAAGCAGGTAAGTTAAATAATTAGTTTTTGGCTTATTAAATACAGGTACTGTATATATTACAATTATACATTTTTTATATTTAACCCCTTTCTGCCATCAGACATACTATTCCGTCCATGTGACCTGGGCCCTAATTTCCATGGACGGAATAGTACGTCATACTATCACAGCTGACATCCGGCACTATGTGCCAGGAGCAGTCACGGACCACTCCTGGCACATCAACCCCCAAAACACTGCGATCAAACAAGATCAGTGTTCCGGCGGCACAGGGAAGCATCGCACAGGGTGGGGACTCCCTGCGTGCTTCCCTGAGACCCTCAGAACAACGCGATGTGATCGCGTTATTCAGAGGGTCTCCTACTTCCTCCTCCCTACAGGCCCCAGATCCAAGATGGCCACGGGGGTCCTTCTATGTCCTGCAGTGAGGTGGCTTGCTGGCGCCTGCTGAGATCAGGCTCCGGCAAGCCTACAGCACTGCCTGTCATCTGACAATATATTGTGATGTCCCACACTGGGACTAAGTAAAAATGTAAAAAAAAAATCATGTGTAAAAATATTTTTAAGAAATTCCTAAATAAAGAAAAAAAATAAAAATAAATATTGTTCCAATAAAAAAATTCTTGGATTAAAAAAAACAAAAAACCAATAAAAGTACACATATTTAGTATCGACGCAACCGTAACGACCCGTTCTATAAAAATGTCCAACTAGTTAACCCCTTCAGTGAACACCGTAAAAAAAAAAGAAGCAAAAAACAATGCTTTATCATTATACCGCCGAACAAAAAGTTGAATAACACGCGATCAAAAAGACGGATATCAATAAACATGGTACCACTGAAAACATTATCTTGTCTCGCAAAAAACAAGCCACCATACAGCATCATCAGCAAAAAATTAAAAAAGTTATAGCCCTCAGAACAAAGCGATGCAAAACAATTATTTTTTTAGATAAAATAGTTTTTATTGTATAAAAGCGCCAAAATATAAAAAAAGATATAAATGAGATATCGCTGTAATCATACTAACCCAAACAATAAAACTGCTTTATCAATTTTACCACACGCAGAACGGTATAAACGCCCCACCCAAAAGAAATTCATGAATAGCTGGTTTTTGTTCATTCCGCCTCACAAAAATCGGAATAAAAAGCGATCAGAAAATGTCATGTGCCCGAAAATGATACCAATAAAAACGTCAACTCATCCCACAAAACACAAGACCTCACATGACTCTGTAGACCAAAATATGGAAAAATTATAACTCTTAAAATGTGGTGATGCAAAAACTATTTTTTTGCAATAAAAAGTGTCTTTTAGCATGTGACAGCTGCCAAACAAAAACTCGCTAAAAAACCAGCTATAAATAGTAAATCAAACCCCCCTTCATTACCTCCTTAGTTAGGGAAAAATAATAAAAAAAAAAAACTTGTGGTCCAATTTCTCCTGGTACCGGTACTGGTGGGAAAATAAAAATTTGGGTGCTAAAAAATCATTTTTGTGGGAAAAAAATGATTTTTTATTTTCACGATTCTGCGTTATAAATTGTAGTGTAACACTTGGGGGTTCAAAGTTCTCACAACACATCTAGATAAGTTCCTTGGGCGGTCTACTTTCCAATATGGGGTCACTTATGGGGGGTTTCTACTGTTTAGGTACATCAGGGGCTCTGTATACGCAATGTGACGCCCGCAGATTATTACATCTAAGTCTGCATTCCAAAAGGCACTCATTCCCTTTCGAGCTCTGCCATGCGCCCAAATGGTGGTTTGGTGGTTCCCCACACATATAGGGTATTAGCGTACTCAGGATAAATTGGACACCAACTTTTGTTGTTACCCTTGGGAAAATACAAAACTGGAGGCTAAAAATCATTTTTGTGGAAAAAAAAAGATTTTTTATTTACACGGCTCTGCGTTATAAACTGTAGTGAAACACTTGGGGGTTCAACGTTCTTACAACATATCTAGATAAGTTCCTTGGGGGTCTAGTTTCCAATATGGGGTCACTTATGGGGGGTTTACACTGTTTAGGCACATCAGGGGCTCTCCAAATGCGACATGGTGTCCCATCTCAATTCCAGTCAATTTTGCACTGAAAAGTCAAATGGTGCTCCTTCCTTTCCGAGCTCTGCCATGCACCAAAACAGTGGTTTACCCCCACATATGGGGTATCGGCATACTCAGAACAAATTGCACAACAACATTTGGGGTCCAGTTTCTCCTGTTACCCTTGGGAAAATAAAAAATTAGGGCTGAAAAAATCTTTTCGTAAAAAAATATGATTTTTTTATTATTAAGGCTCTACATTATAAACTTTTGTGAAGCACTTTGGGAGTCAAAATGCTCACCACACATCTGGATAAATTCCTAAGGGGGTCTACTTTCCAAAATGGTGTCACTTGTGGGGGTTTCCAATGTTTAGGCACATCAGGGGCTCTCCAAACACGACATGGCGTCCTATCTCAATTCCAGCCAATTTTGCATTGAAAAGTCAAATGGCTCTCCTTCCCTTCTGAGCATTGCCATGAACAGTGGTTCACCTCCACATATGGGGTATCTACATACTCAGGACAAATTGTACAACAACATTTGGGGTCCAATTTCTCCTGTTACCCTTGGTAAAATAAAACAAATTGGATCTGAAGTAAATTTTTTGTGAAAAAAGTTAAATGTTCATTTTTTTTTTAACATTCCAAAAATTCACGTGAAGCACCTGAAGGTTTAAGAAAATTCTTGAATGTGGTTTTGAGCACCTTGAGGGGTTCAGTTTTTAGAATGGTGTCACTTTTGGGTATTTTCTACAATATTGACCCCTCAAAGTGACTTCAAATGTGATGTGGTCCCTAAAAAAAAAATGGTGTTGTAAAAATGAGAAATTGCTGGTCAACTTTTAACCCTTATAACATCCTAACAAAAAAAATGTTGGTTCCAAAATTGTGCTGATGTAAAGAAAACATGTGGGAAATGTTATTTATTAAGCATTTTGTGTAGCATATCTCTGTGATTTAAGGGCATGAAAATTCAAATTTGGAAAATTGAGAAATTTTCAGAATTTTTGTCAAATTTCCATTTTTTTCACAAATATACACAAGTAATATCAAGGAAATTTTACCACTATCATGAAGTACTATATGTCACTAGAAAACAGTGACAGAATTACCGGGATCCGTTGAAGCGTTCCAGAGTTATAACCTCATAAAGGGACAGTGATCAGAGTTGTAAAAATTGGCCTGGTCATTAACGTGCAAACCACCCTTGGGGTAAAGGGGTTAAACTATAAATATCGCACAATTATGTTTTTTTTCTCGAAGTGACACGCCACCTGAGTTATGCTCGTTTTTTGGGTGAATTTTGACACATTAAGCTCAAAAGGTTGCCCATCACTGCTCTACAGTATTCCTCAGAGTCTGACACCTACATCTTACATTAAAGAGAACCTGTCAGGTCACTGATGCCTTCCAACAGCAGCATTCAGCTATGTGGGATTAAACACCCTCCCTAACCAGCCATGAATAACATAATTCAGTTAAATAAATGTTTTATAAAAGCATTTATAACCTCCGCTTTTCTTATGCTAATGAGGGCTTTGACTAGTCGATTTTGCATTAGTTGCTCCAGAATGATCAGCCTTCTTTCCACAGGGGCATGATAGCATGATTTTCATTCCGGCAGCATTACTGTGTTTCTGAAGCCAGGTGTATTCTCCCTGACTTCAGAGACACGCACTGTGAATGTCCAGAAATTTAGAAGATGACTTCCAGTCATGTACAGTGTACCTCTGAAGCCAGGAAGCATACACCTAGCTTCAAAGGCATACACTGCGCATGTCCGGAGGTTTGGAAGATAGATTTCATCATGCGCATTCGTCTCTGAATTCGGGAAGCATACACGCGGCCTCAGAGGCGCAGTGACACTGCCGGAATGAGCGGTGCGCATTTGCTAGATTTGTATGGAGGCCATCTATATATATATACATATATATATATATATATATATATATATATATATATATATATATATATTTATATCTGGCAAAAATTAAGACACTACTGTAAAATTTTCAGTTTTTCTGATTTTTCTCTTTATAGGTATATTTTTGAGTAAAATGTCAATTTTTCTTTTCCTCTATGAACTACTGACAACGTATCTCCGAAGTTGCAAGCAATAAATTGTATTTATTTTCTGAAAATGAGAAAAGGTCAAAATAACAAGACCTTAAATAATGCAAAGAAAAACAAGTTCATAATCATTTAGAAATGATTCCACAAAATATTTCTGAACTCTTCCTGAGTTAAAACATTAGTATTGTTGTTTCTAAATGATAATGAAGAGTGATGAGCGAACGTGCTTGCACTACTCGCCCGAGTTTCACTATGCTCAGTGTACTCGGCGAGCACCAAGTATTTCTGGGATTTCTGGGATTATTCGGCGGGAGCTCAGGCTCCGCCCTGCAATTTTGGTGCTCTTTAGAGCGCCAATGACCATGCAGGGATTGTCTGCCATGCACTGTAATGCTGCAGCCATATTTGTTGTGGTATTACAGTGATTGGCTGGCCGCACAGCATCATCAGGTCTATAAAAGACCTGGCGTCACCCTGCTCGCTGCATTCTGCTCCAGAGTCAGCTAGTGTAGGGACACACCTTATCATTTAAAGAGTTTTCTGTATTTTCATGACTATGAAAATTGTACATTCACACTGAAGGCATCAAAACTATGAATTAACACATGTGGAATTATATACTTAACACAAAAGTGTGAAACAACTGAAATGATGTCTTATATTCTAGGTTCTTCAAAGTAGCCACCTTTTGCTTTGATGACTGCTTTGCACACTCTGCATTCTCTTGATGAGCTTCAAGGGCTTGGTCACCTATCTGTCCTGCACTTATTAGGTATGTACTAATGCTTGACGGTTGATACTATCCATGCTAAGCTGCGGCACTTGTTTAATATGTATTATGTAGCTATAGATAACCATTATAATATGGCTTGATATTATGTCTTTCTGGGCTCTTTTGGGTGATCCAGCCTGCTATTTATGGCCATTGTAGCACACGTCCATTCCCCTGTTTGCATCATTGTACTTTGGTTTGATGGATTTATATTGTTTAATAAAGTTTATGTTTTATGGGACTCTATGGCTGCTTATTTTTTCTTTTTTGTTGTTTACATTTGTTGGCAGTTGGTCTCTATAAGTCCTTTATGCATGTTTGCTATTCTTTACTATTTCCATTGTGGCAAATCTTATGTTTACACTTAACATGCTTGCTTCAGAATTGTTATGTCTGTTATCTCCGTCAGACGCCTGGTGTATCTGTGTTGTAAAAATCTTTGCTTTGCAGCCATACGTTGCATTGTCCTGTCTGCTAGCCTTGGTCTACTCAGTCTTTAGTGTTTTAAAAAATTGCAAAAAAAATTTAAAAAACTGTATACAGTCTGTTATCTCTGTCAGACGCCTGGTGTACCTGTTGTGTAAAAATCTTTGCTTCGCAGGCATAAGTTGTATTTTTTTGTCTGCTAGCCTTGGTCTACTCATTTTTTGCTTAAAAACAAAATAAAAAAACAACACATATTTTAACTGTCTGTTATCTCTGTCAGACGCTCGGTGTATCTGTGGTCACAAAATACTTGCTTTTCAGGCATGCTGATCACATATAATTTTTATCCAAATAAATCCATTTGTATTGAGCTTTTCAAATATTTCAGTAGTCCATTTAAAATAGGCAAGGCAAGGGGCAAGGGAAGGGGAAGTGGACATGCTGATGGTGCATGCAGAGCAGAAGGCCGTGGCCAAGCTGAAAGTGGGCCACAACAAAGACCCACATCTTTGAGCTCGACCTTCCTGTCCCAGTTTCTAGGGGACTGCAGCAAACCACTATTGAAGCCAGAGCAGTGTGAAACGGTTGTTGGTTGGTTAGTGGATAATACTTCCAGTCACTTAGCCAGCAACACCACCACCATGTCTTTCACATGGTCAAGTCTGAGTAGCTGTTAGTGTGGCCCGGATATTACTCACCCTGATCCTCCTTCCTCCCACCATGCCGAGTGCCCTGAAACAACTGATCGCACAATTGGACACTCCTATGAGTTGCTCAGTTTTCCCTAAAACTAATAATAAGTATAATAATATAATAATAAGAGTATTCCAGACTCTCGGCCAGTCAACTTGAAGTGGGGCCAGATGAGATCGCATGTAGCGATGCCATATTATTTGAACAGCCACGGTCACACGAAGGCAATGGTGGGAAAGTGTCACAAGAGGTGGACGATGATGAGACACAATTGCCAGAAAGTAAAGAGGAGGAGCAAGGTGCGGATGTGGAAGACAAGGTGGTGGATGGCGTAGTGACTGACCCAACCTGGCAGGAGGACATGCAGAGTGAGGACAGCAGCACACATGGGGAAGGAGGCATATCACTCCAACAGTTACTGACACAATCATGAAGCACCAAAGTAAGCTGTAACTGAGAGCAAAAAACTTTAGCTCTCCCAAAGTGCCCAAAGGGCACCAAATCACCAGGACTACTCCAAATAGAAATCAACAAAAACAAAGGGAGTAAAAAGATCCACATCAACATAATTATATATTAAAAATATATATAATGCTTTGTTACAATAAATCCAACAATATATCAACAAGACAATGTGTCAAAAACTGCAAAAATGTGCTGTAGGCACTATGCAAAATAAGAAAGGACAATAAGGAGGAGACATGACGGAAACTAAGTAAGGAGAGGAGTACTCAAACGCACCCTGTTGAGAAAGCTATTTAGCAAAACGTACGTCCGGGGGTGCTGAGAAGGTGGGGGTACCTGCCCTGATGACTACAATGGGTAAGCCTGCGATATGCTGTACATAACTTTCGTTACCTATGGTTATGGGATACCTGTGGGACCCTTATAAATGGTTGTGGCTTACATCTGTTGCCAAAAGGATGCTTTTGAGTACTCCCCTCTTACTTAGTTTCCGTCATGTCTCCTCCTTATTGTCCTTTCTTATTTTGCATAGTGCCTACAGCACATTTTTGCAGTTTTTGACTAGTGTTGAGCGATACCGTCCGATACTTGAAAGTATCGGTATCGGAAAGTATCGGCCGATACCGGCAAAGTATCGAATCTAATCCGATACCGATACCCGATACCAATACAAGTCAATGGGACTCAAGTATCGGACGGTATCCCTGATGGTTCCCAGGGTCTGAAGGAGAGGAAACTCTCCTTCAGGCCCTGGGATCCATATTAATTTGTAAAATAAAGAATTAAAATAAAAAATATTGCTATACTCACCTCTCCGATGCAGCATGGACCTCACCGAGGGAACCGGCAGCGTTCTTTGCTTAAAATGCGCGCTTTTACTTCCTTCCGTGACGTCACGCCCATGTGGCCGCGACGCGACCAATCACAGCAAGCCGTGACGTAATTTTCAGGTCCTCAATGCCTAATTCTAAGCATTCAGGAATTTAAAATTACGTTCCGGCCTGTGATTGGTCGCGTCGCGGTCACATGGGCGACGCGACCAATCACAAGCCGTGACGTCACGGGAGGCAGGAGACGCGCGCATTTTTAAAATTACGTCACGGCTTGTGATTGGTTGCGTGCCGCCCATGTGACCGCGACGCGACCAATCACAGCAAGCCGTGACGTAATTTCAGGTCCTGATGCCTATTTCTGCATTGAGGACCTGAAATTACGTCACGGCTTGCTGTGATTGGTCGTGTCGCGGTCACATGGGCGGCACGCAACCAATCACAAGCCGTGACGTAATTTTAAAAATGCGCGCGTCTCCTGCCTCCCGTGACGTCACGGCTTGTGATTGGTCGCATCGCCCATGTGACCGCGACGCGACCAATCACAAGCCGGAACGTAATTTTAAATTCCTGAATGCCTAGAATTAGGCATCGAGGACCTGAAAATTACGTCACGGCCTGCTGTGATTGGTCGCGTCGCGGCCACATGGGCGGCACGCGACCAATCACAAGCCGTGACGTCACGGAAGGAAGTAAAAGCGCGCATTTTAAGCAAAGAACGCTGCCGGTTCCCTCGGTGAGGTCCAGGCTGCGTCGGAGAGGTGAGTATAGCAATATTTTTTATTTTAATTCTTAATTTTACACATTAATGTTGTTTCGATACCGATACCCGATACCACAAAAGTATCGGATCTCGGTATCGGAATTCCGATACCCGCAAGTATCGGCCGATACCCGATACTTGCGGTATCGGAATGCTCAACACTATTTTTGACACATTGTCTTGTTGATATATTGTTGGATTTATTGTAATAAAGCATCATATATATTTTTAATATATAATTATGTCGATGTGGATCTTTTTACTCTCTTTGTTTGTGTTGATATAACTCCAAGAGACAGGAAGAAGCAGTGTGGTGGCCACAGACAGAAGGCATGCATCCGTTTCCCGTACCACCAACATGAGGGAAATTGCCATTCCAACTGTTAGATCTTCCCGAGTCTGGTTATTTTTTAAATATGCTGCCGACAACCCCAAACAGGCCATTTGCAGCACCTGCCATGCTTGCATCAGCAGGGGTAGCAAAACTACCAGCCTGACCACCACCAGCATGATTAGGCACATTGCAGCAAAGCACCCGGCTTTGTGGGCTGAACCCCAGGCTCCAGGAACACTGTCTGCAAATGACACCACTGCTTCTTCCACTGTTTTGTGTACAAGCCAATCACCAGTTCACTGTGCCTGTGAAGATGCCTCGGGCCCTGCACCTGTTGTTGCCCACAGTCAACCAGCACCATCATCAAGCCTGTCTATGTCCTTGTCCAAGCCCAGCTTTCAGTTGTCTAAACCCCAGTCATTGGAACACAAATGGAAATACCCAGCCAATGACCCACAGGACACAGTACTAAATTCTAACATTTCTGGTCTGCTTGCGCTCGAAATATTGCCTTTTCGGCTCATTGAGATGGAAGCTTTCCACAACCTGATGGCGGCGGCCATCCCAAGGTACTCAGTCCCCAGTTGCCACTATTTCTCCAGGTGTGCCATACCGGCATTACACCAGCATGTGTCCCACAACATTACCCGTGCCCTCAACAATGCTGTTACAGGGAAAGTCCACCTAACTACGGACATGTGGACAAGTGCTTGTGGGCAGGGATGTACATCTCACTGACGGCACACTGGGTTAACATAGTGGAAGCTGGGACCCAGTCGGACCTTGGGACGGAACACATCCTCCCCACGCTGAGGATTGTGGGCCCTACATCAATCAGGGTAGCCTCCACAGTCTACAGCTCCTGCACCTCCTCCTCATCAGCCTCCATCTCTGAAATAAACACATCAGTCAGAAGCTGGAAGCACTGCAGCACTGCCTCAGCCAAGCGGTAACAGGTTGTGCTAAAGCTAATCTGCTTAGGTGACAAACTGCACAATGCTGAAGAGTTGTGGACAGCGCTAAAAGAGCAGTCAGATATTTGGATGACACCGCTGAACCTACAGCCAGGCATGGCCATGTGTGACAATGCCCAGAACCAGGTGGCAGCTCTTAGGCAAGGTGAGCTCACACATGCACCTTGCCTGGCCCATATGCTTAACCTCTTGGTTCAATGTTTTTTCAAAAGTTACCCGGAGCTTCCGGATCTGCTAGTGAAACTACGCTGTCTGTCTGCCCATTTCAGAAAGTCAACTACAGGTTCTCCCGCCCTTGCCGTGCTTCAGCAGAGTTTTCAGCTTCCGGCTCACCGACTGGTGTGTGATGTCCCCACGTGTTGAAACCTTACACTTATGTTGGAAAGGATTTGTGAGCAGAAGAGGGCAGTTGTTGACTACCAGCATCAACAAGGCCGTCGATATTCAGTTCAGACTCCACACATAAGACCTCAGGAGTGGACATGGATGTCAGACATATGTACCATTCTCCAAAACTTTGAGGACTGCATCAAAATGGTGAGCGGCGATGATGCCATAATTAGCGTAACTATCCTGCTTCTCAGCATTCTGAAAACCTCTTTGCTCACAAAGAGGATGCATTGCAAGCAGAGCATGAGGACATGGAGCAAGAAACCATACAGGGTGATTACACTCAGCCCAGCCTCATGTTGTCCCAACACAGATTGGTAGACAAAGAGGAGGAGGAGGAAGAAAAGGAGCTACATTCATGCGCTATAGACGGTACTACAAAGCACAGCTGTCATACCGTCTGTTCAGTGGGGATGGCCTGAAGACAGGGAGGAAGATGATGAGGAGGAGGATAGCATGGTCATTCGTCCTGTTGGTGTGGACATGGAAGTCTGGCCTGTTAGCAGTCTGGCACACATGGCTGACTTTATGTTGCCCTGCATTTCCTGTGAACCTCGCACTATTAAAATTTTTAGTGACACTCATTACTGGTTGGTGACACTTCTAGACCCATGCTGCAAGGAGGACTTTCAATCTCTTCTTCCAGAGGCATACAGGGGTACTAAAATGTTGCAGTACCAGAGGGCCCTTGTAGTGGAAATTCCCATCTGAGAACGCTGGCAGCAAACGTCAGAGTTTGTTGTACAACCATGGAGTCCAAGCGAGAGAGACAGATGTACAATCCAGCTCAGGCAGGGGAACAATAGCAAAGTTCTGGGACAGTTTTTTAGACCCTCCCATCGTGCCGACACAGAGGCAAGGGGTGCTGTCATAAGGAGTGCAATGTTTGGGAAGATGCTGAGGGAGTACCTTGCTGATTGTACAAATGTCCTCCGGATTCCTCTGTGCCTTTTAATTATTGGGTATCCAAGCTGGACACGTGGCATGACCTGGCTATCTATGCCTTGGAGGTCCTGGCCTGCCCTGCTATTAGCATTCTGTTAGAGCAGGTTTTTAGTGCCACTGGTGGAAATATAACAGATAAGCGCATCCGACTGTCAACTGAAAATGCTGACAGGCTGACTCTTATCAAAATGAACAAGGGCTGGATTGGGCAAAACTTCTGTACACCTCCGAATGAAAACAGCAAAACATAACCTCAAATACATTGTCTTTTTTGTGGAGGTGTATTGTCATGCACCTCTTCACAACCACACATGGTATCCACTTTCTGATTTGGTCTGTTAGGTGTTACCCTCCTCTTTATCCTCATCCTCATCATCCACAGCCACTAGAATACGAGGGTGAATGGATTCCGTGATGCAAAATTCACTCAATTTTTAGACAAGGGTGTTTTTATGATGCCGGTTACTAATTTGAAACCAATGCAAATGTTTCTCCCCCAGGGGGAAATGTCATAAAAATGAGATGTACATATATTCTTACCATTTATTTTTATATTTTTTATTTTTTCTGTCACTGGACCATGCTCTTATGACCTTGTAAATACCTCCCCAATATGAAAATATTGAAATACTATTATATTTTAATTAAATCCCTGTCTCTGAGCTGTTGCTATGGTCCAACATATCTCGATGGACACATTCTTACTTCATATCTATGAACCTGTGTTCGCCCCTCCCTTTTGTTATTTTCTTTCATAGGTGGATTCACATCCTTTATTCATTTGTTTGATTTCAGTATGATTGATCATTATTATGTCTCCTCATTCTCTGCCACTAGATCAACAGGGTTAACGTGTTCTGTGCTGCTACAGCCAGTCCAATTTTTGGCAAGGGTGTCTATGATGCCCATAGAATCTTTTTTTAAAAATGTACCCACCATGGAGAAATGTTTGTCAGTCCATGCACTCCGTGTATGGGCATTACAAGTCTAGGAGACACGCTCCTTTACTAGTTTTTAACCCCTTCACCCCCGGAGCTTTTTCCGTTTTTCCGTTTTCGTTTTTCGCTCCCCTCCTTCCCAGAGCCATAACTTTTTTATTTTTCCGTCAATTTGGCCATGTGAGGGCTTATTTTTTGCGGGACGAGTTGTGCTTTTGAACGACATCATTGGTTTTAGCATGTCGTGTACTAGAAAACGGGAAAAAAATTCCAAGTGCAGTGAAATTGCAAAAAAAGTGCAATCCCACACTTGTTTTTTGCTTGCCTATTTTGCTAGGTTTACTAAATGCTAAAACTGACCTGCCATTATGATTCTCCAGGTCACTACGAGTTCATAGACACCTAACATGACTATGTTATTTTTCACCTAAGTGGTGAAAAAAAATTCCAAACTTTGCAAAAAACAAAACAAAACAAAATTGTGCCATTTTCCGATACTCGTAGCGTCTCCATTTTTCGTGATCTGGGGTCAGGTGAGGGCTTATTTTTTGCGTGCCGAGCTGGCGTTTTTAATGATAGCATTTTGGTGTAGATACGTTCTTTTGATTGCCCGTTATTGCATTTTAATGCAATGTTGTGGCGACCAAAAAAACGTAAATCTGGCGTTTCGAATTTTTTTCTCATTACGCCATTTAGCGATCAGGTTAATGCTTTTCTTTTATTGATAGATCGGGCGATTCTGAACGCGGCGATACCAAATATGTGTAGGTTGGGGGTTTTTTTTATTGATTTATTTTGATTGGGGCGAAAGGGGGGTGATTTAAACTTTTATATTTTTTTTATTTTTTTCACATTTTTAAAAACTTTTTTTTTTTACTTTTGCCATGCTTCTATAGCCTCCATGGGAGGCTAGAAGCAGGCACAGCCCGATCGGCTCTGCTACATAACAGCGATCATCAGATCGCTGTTATGTAGCTGAAATGCAGGTGTGCTGTGAGCGCCGACCACAGGGGGGCGCTCACAGCCACCGGCAATCAGTAACCATAGAGGTCTCAAGGACCTCTATGGTTACAATGGAGGAGCATCGCCGACCCCCGATCACGTGACGGGGGTCGGCGATGCGCTCATATCCGGCCGCACGGCCGGATACGGTAGTTAAATGCCGCTGTCTGCGTTTGACAGCGGCATTTAACTAGTTAATAGCGGCGGGTGATCGCGATTTCACCCGCCGCTATTGCGCGCACATGTCAGCTGTAAAAAACAGCTGACATGTCGCGACTTTGATGTGCGCTCACCGCCGGAGCGCACATCAAAGCGGGGGTCCCGACATGTGACGTACTATTCCGTCACATGTCGGGAAGGGGTTAATGAGGACTTCATCAATGTCTCCTCATTCTCTGCCATTAGAATACCAGGGTGAACGTATTCCGTGATGCAAAAGTCACTCAATTTTTGTGCAAGGGTGTTTTTATGATGCCCATTACTAATTTGAAACTAAAGCAAATGTTACTCCCCCAGAGGGAAATGTCAAAAATATTAGATGTACTTATATTCTTACCATTTGTTCCTAAATTTCAATTTTTCCTATCTCTGGTCGATCCTCTTATGACCTGCTGTATACCTCTCCAATATAAAAATATTGAAATACTATTATATTATATTTTAATTTATATCCCTGTCTCTGAGCTGTTGCTAGGAACCAACATATCTCATTGGACACATTCTGGCTTCATATGTATGAACCTGTGTTCGCCCTTTCCTTTTGTTATTTTCTTTCATAGGTGGATTCACATCCTTTATTCATTTGTTTGATTTCAGTATGATTGATCATTATTATGTCTCCTCATTCTCCACCACTAGATCATTAGAGTTAACATGTTCTGTGCTGCTGCAGCCAGTCCAAGTTTTCGCAAGGGTGTCTATGATGCCCATGAAATATTTTTTAAAAATGTATCCCCCCCATGGGGAAATGTTTGTCAGCCCCTGCACTATGTGTTTGGGCATTACAAGTCTAGGAGACACGCTCCTTTACATTGGGCCTAGTTTTTAATTTTGCTAGGTAGGCAGGGGAGTCTATTTATTTAGCTACAGTTATTATATTTAGCACTGTGATTTGTACGCCACATGCATCGCATATCATTGCACTAAATATTGTACAATTTTAGTACTCCAAATGTTTTATTTTAGTGTCATAGCCTACTTATTGACACAATTTTGGTGATCCAAAAAAAATCAGGGCCACATTTTGATCACTCTGGTATCTCCGGCAGACGCACTGTGTATCTGTGATGACAAATCCTTGCTTCGCAGGCATACATTGCATTTTTTGGTCTGCTACCCTTGCTGTATACAGAATTTTTTGTTTTAAAAATGTTTAAAAACACAGGCCACATATTGAAACAGTCTCTTATCTCAGTCACACGTCTGTTCTATCTGGGGTCTTCAAATCTTGGCTTTTCTGCCATACATTATGGTTTTTGGTCTGATACCCTTGGTGTATACAGTATTTTGTGGTTTTAAATTTTTTAAATACAGGCCACATATTGAAACAGTCTGTTATCTCCGTCCGATGCCCGTTCTATGTGTTGTCTAAAAATAGTTGTTTTTCATGCATACATTCCAATTTTTTGTCTCTCTAATACCCTAGGTCTATAAACTATCTCGGTAAAAAACAAACAAACATATATTACAGTGTGGTAGTTTTGTGACACGCCTCATCTATCTGTGGGCTACAAAGTGTGCTTTTGAGGCTTCCATTCTCCTTTTTTGCGGTGTGTTACCCTAGCACTAAACACTTTATCAGTAAAAAAAATAAATATACAGGCCACATAATGAAGAGTCTGGTATCTCAGTCAAACGCCAGATTCATCTATGGCCTACAAATTGTGGTGTTTCAGGGCTACATTCCACTGTATTTGCTTTCTTTGACCTGATTTCTATACACTATTATTGGGGCCAAAATGAAAACACAGGCCACATACTTTACAGTGTGGTATGTCCGTGACACACCTCATGTATGTTTGGTCTACAAAGTGTGCTTTTCAGGCTTCCATTCACTTTTTTTGCTGTGTGTTACCCTAGCTCTAAACAGTAAACACTATTTTGGGGTGAATTTTTGTTTTTTTAAATTTACCCCCATGGGGAAATGTTTGTCAGCCCATACACTTAGTCTATGGGCATTACAAGTCTAGGAGTCATGCTCATTTAAAATGGACCTAGTTTTTAATTGTGCTAGGTAGGCAGGGGAGTCTATGTGCACATATCCACATCACTGCAAGGCATGCAGGCACTGTATGTGAGTCTATAGATCTCCCTGCATAATCATAAGGCTCCATTACTGTCTGCTGCTGGATATTTTACATATACCTAGCTGCAGGTATCCGTGTCCATGATTTTTAGTGTATGGGCATTTCAAATCTAGGAGACCCACTCCTTTAAAATGTAAATTGGGCCTAATTTTTAATGAGGCCTTCCTCCATGTCTCATCATCCACTGCCACTAGGTCACGAGGGTTAACGCGTTCCATGCTGCTACAGCCAGTCAATTTTTTGGCAAGGGTTTCTATGATCTCCATAAAAATAGTTTAAAAAATGTACCCCCCATAGGGAAATGTTTGTCAGCCCATACACTAATTGTATGGGCATTACGAGTCTAGGAGACCCGCTCCTTTGCAATGGGACCATCTGAAGAAAGAACCTGGAAGCTATATAACCATAAAATAACAGAATTTTATTGAAGACATACAAAAATACAAAATAAATGAACTAAAATTAAAAAATGGAGGTGAAGCATATGCAAAAAAGAACCACCAAGAGGTAATATAATACAATGATGTTTAGATAAACAACAAATTAATAAACAAGTGTTCAATACAAAAATGCGCAAGAAGCAATTATAATTAAGTCCAAAAAAGGTACTTCCCTTTTATCAAGATAGTGAGGGGTACTATACGCATAATTATATCTATCCAAGCATATAACGCCTATCAAAAAAACTAATTGTATGGGCATTACGAGTCTAGGAGACCCGCTCCTTTGCAATGGGACAGTTTTTTTAGGAGGCTCTCCTCCATGTTTCTTCCAAGGGAGGATTTGGGTGCTTGCAAATTTGGGTCAAGGAGGCCCTTGCATTCAATGCATAAGGAAACTGTATGGCAGGACCAACTGAAGACTGTGAAATGGGTTTTCCTGTGGCCATCCAGTATCTGGGTTCAAAGGCTTATTGGGGTGCATATGACTTGATAGCAGGGCAGGCATTCAATGCAACATTTTTTCAGGAGGCCCTCCTGTACCTCTCGTGAAAGGGGTATTGGGGTGCGTTGTAATTCTTGGCAGCCCAGCTACTCGCTGCATGGACAATAACAGCATAGGAGACCCTCTGTTTAATAATGGCCCTTTAAGAATATTAATGCCGCCTGATGCCCCTCTAAAAATAGGCTTTGTGACTTTAAGAGTCCCTCCTTCAGAAATGAAACAAGATGTGTCTCCTTATGTGTGCACATGGAAAGAAAAATCCAGCTCCAGGAATAAAAAGTATCAAAAATTTATTTAAACATATTAAAATTTGGAAAACTGCTGACAAGCGAAAAATTACATCATTTGGATGGAAGCTACCATGTAGTCGCTGGACGCGTTTCGAGCACAAACGGCGCTCTTAGACTTCAGCCTTTGGTGGAGGAACATTTTGGTCTGGGGTTAATTATTTTGCCTCATATACAAGTCATTAGCCTGGAAAGGATGTACCTTAACATATTTACAAGCAAAATTCATTTTGGTTTAGTTTTTGTATGTTTTTGGTGCACCTGTAAAAATGACATGAAACTCTGACAACATTGCTTACAGCTGTGACCTGGGAGTCAGAAATGCTTCCAGGGGTGATCCCCATGATGTTCTTGTGTAATTTGAACAGTGTTTCCATCATTTTTAGACGTTTTTAGACTTAAAAAGGACCCACGGGGGGGGGGGGGGGGATCGCGGTAAAAATACACAGGTTTCCCATAGACTTACATTGGGCTCATTGCTTGGGTCGAGTACCCGAGTATTCCAATTTGCTTGACCCGGGCAAAGAGCACCCAAACATTTTAGTGCTCGCTCATCACTAATTATGAACTACATCAACATAAACCAAATCTCTGAGCACGCCGAAATACTCGGAGACCACCCGAGCATGCTCCGAGAAACTCGAGTAACGAGCATACTCACTCATCACTACTCATAAGCCTCATCGGAAAGATTTATTTTATAATTTCAGTTAGACTCATTTACACATAGATTGGACACTGATATCACATATACACAAATGTATACACTTTTTCACCTATATTTCAACTTATGGTAGTACCTATAAGTCATTCACATAGACAGGTTTACTGTAAAATTGTTTTTATTTTTGTGAGTCCACATTACTGGAAATAGTGTGGACAATATGCTACTTATGGTGTGCATGCTCCATTTGATCTTTCTCTGGGATCTTCCGTTAGTAGGGCGCTGTGGATTGTGTGCGCATGCATTAACACGTTGGCAACTCTATGCCGTGTTTGCGCTCCACATGCGGCCCATAGAGATGAAATCGGAAGCACTCCTGTGGGAGAAGGACATAATGACACAAGCACCATCATTACATGTTCAATAGCTTTTGTTGTTAATTTTCTGCATCCCGATTATTTTCTTGTGTGTTAGTTTAGAAATGCTTCATCTGGATAGATAGATAGATAGATAGATAGATAGATAGATAGATAGATAGATAGATAGATAGATAGATAGATACACAGATATGCTGTAGATAAGATATTGTTGCTGAACATTCTGTAGTTTGAAGCCATCGCACTGCTACAGATTTGGGTAAAATCAATTCACCTTGGATTGAAATTTGACATAGACAAATTCTGACGTGTTTGAAATAGGATGGAGTTTCACAGGTTAAGAGCAGTCAAGGAGAATGTTTTATGGTCTGAGCTGCAGGAAAGTTGCAAAGAAACAGTTTTGAGAGGAGAAAAGTGTCCCTTGAGGGACATATGCAGAAATAAAAGGCAAAAAAGAAAAGGTGGTTTTCAAATCTAATACTTGGAATGAAAATCAAGAACTAGGGTCTGGTGAAGGGAGTTAAATTGTGACTGAAAAGACACAGAAAATCTGAGATTTAAAATTAGACTACAGCATAAAGCCCAGAAGTAGTTAGATTAATTAACAAGTACAATCTTAAACAGAATAGCATAATCCATGACAGTTTTATTTAGTGACTGGAGTGAAAGTGGTATATTTTGGAAGGGTTCAATAGGAAGAGATCACATATAAAGCAAAAAAGGAGACAAATAAAAAACAGCATTTCAGCGTAGTGATCCATGAGTGAGTATTATGCCTTTATTTCTTGCACTTATACTTGGTGAAATTAATGGAACATTTAGTTATTTATGCAGTTTGCATGGTCAGGAGGAAGGATTTACAGAAGTAGTGAAACAAGAAGAAGAAAAAAATAGAACTATCCAAAAAGGCGAAATAATAAAATTTTAAGTTGTATGTATTGTAAGATTGTAGTAGCATCGTACGCAGTGAAGAGGCAGTGACCCACAAAGTTCAAACACAAAAGTCTCTTTTAATGTGTTTCCTCACAGCATTAAAGTCCAATTCACATAAATGCACATAACTTCAGTGTACATTACACTGGTCTACAAAAAAAAATAAATTCTGGCATGGACTTTAAGAACAGTTTTAGACTAATTTGAAGGCACTTAATTCAAATCTGATCTTATAATTTCTCTATCACATCATGTTTTTGCGCTACAGGTATATAGCCCATTTTCAAGAATTCCACGATAAATATAAGTAGTGTATGAAAAGTGCCGGTTTATACGGTTCACTAAGGTAAATTTAGTTTTCATTTAGTCTCCCAATAAATGTGAGAATATGTTTGTTTTCTTTGAACATGCATAATTCCCATTTGTTATGATAACACCCTTGCTTTCTGTGCTATTGGGACAGTAGAGCTACAGCTGAGCATTGGGTGAAAACTGAATTGGTCATGATTAAGGGAGCTTAGTCTCCAGAAACGCGTTGAGATTCTTACCCATATGGTTCGTGCTGAAGTTTGTATCCTCCATGTTTAAAGTTTGTGAATAAAGAAAACTCTTTTTTACGGATTTGGTGAAGCTGGACATTCTCTTCTTTTTTGGACTTTACACGCCTGGACACAGCGGGTCCGTGCTCCGGAAGCTTGTTTTATGCATCACGGGTGAGCTGGTCTATATTCCCTCTGAAAACTGAATGGCCTCAGTGACAGAGTTTGGCATCTGGTGATAAGAATGTAGTCCATGATCCTCTAGTGGAAAGGAAGGACATTGTCTTTCCTCCCTTACACATAAAACTTGGATTGATGAAGCAGTTCGTCAAAGCTCTCAATCACAGTGGAGAATGCTTTAACTATATATGTTCAACTTTTCCTGGTCTTAGTGAAGAGAAGAAAAAGGCTGCAATATTTGATGGACCTCAAATAAGAACACTTATGAGAGACCCAAATTTTATCACATCAATGAATGAGACAGAAGAAAGAGCTTGGAATGCATTTTGTAATGTGGTGCAGAATTTTCTAGGTTATAAGAAAGCAGACAACTATGAAGAGATTGTGGAAGAGCTACTAATGAGTCTGCGAACTCTTGGATGTAGAATGAGTATTAAGATTCATTATTTACACATCCATTTGGATTTTTTTCGAGAGAACCTTGGGGATGTGAGCGAGCAACAAGGGGAGCGTTTTCATCAGGACATTAAAACAATGGAAGAACGGTATCAAGGCCGGTGGGACTCACATATGATGGCTGACTATTGCTGGAGCTTGATGAGAGACAACCCAGAAGCTGTACATCACAGATCAGCCAAGAAAAGAAAGTTCAAATAACTGCCATTTGTCATTCATCTGTGTGCAATTATATATGTGTTTTTGTATTTTGTAGTTTAATTCTGTAAGTATATTTGATTTGCTGTACATAGACTTTGTAATCTTTGTTATTCCTTGATTAAAAATATACAATGTAGTATCGAAAATCATGTGCTTTTATCATAAAACATTAGATAGGAGTAATTTTCATAAAAAATTGAAAATATCTCGAAATCCTGATGTGATAGCCAAAAATGGAGTTCATATTTGTAATCAGCAGCCAAAATTGACTTAAAATATCTTTTAAAACCTTTTGCCAGAAAAATTGCATTGACCAGTGTTATCAGTATTCAGCTTACACCAGTTCATAGCAATACAAATCATATGGCTTTAGATTGCGGTCCCCAAACAGGCCAGACTTCACTTGTCCAGTTTCCCCGGGTGACCGCACGCCATATTAGAGTCTCCATATACATAGTCTCATATGTTGCAGACACTACACATGCCATCCTTCCTCTGGGTGTCTTGCATTGCTGTATCACAGTCTCTTACAGTCTCTTTACTCACACAGCCGTACACAGTCCAGGATATCCTCCAGATAGCAGCCGGGCACCATATCCACCTGTTTGCCATTGTTACACATGCTAGTCCTCTTTCGGGCACAGGACATCCACCTCCGGGCACAGGACTGTCCACATCCGACTCCTTCTGGCACAGGACATCCACCTTCGGGCACAGGACTTGTCCAAACCAGAGACCAGTACCATGGACGACTTGCATCACTGTATACGCTGGAGGTGCTTGCTCTGCTGGCCTGTGCCTCCATGCACTTAGCCAGCGCTCTGCAGGCCTCTGCTCTGCACAGCAGCACACAGCAGACTGACACTGATGTGCACTTCACACACCTGACACTCCCATACCTTTTACTGCAGGGCTTTTAACACACACAAACCTGTGGCCTTCAGCCACATGGAAAACCCAGATCAGAAATCCGTGACTCCCATGCACACCTATGCACTTCATCCGTCTGCATGCACATTCTGGGGAGCACAAACAGCGCCCCCTAGCTGTAACAGAGGCCACAGCCTCACAGTATATACAAGAACATATGAAATATGATAAACATAAGAAAAACAATGTAACAGTGTTAGTAAAGTATCATCACAATGTAAAAGAAGACCATTTTAAAAAACTGGTGACCCAGAATATCTGCTAGAGGATTTATTAGGCCACGTTCACATGTTCAGTATTTGGTCAATATTTTACCTTAGCATTTGTAATCTAAAATCAGGAGTGGCACAATCAGAGGAAAAGTATAATAGAAACACTTTACCCTTTCTACATTTTTCACCCACTCCTGGTTTTGGCTTACAAATACTGATGTAAAATACTGACCAAATTCTGAACATGTGAATAGGGCCCTTTAGAGAAATTTATATTTAGTTATAGAGGATGCAGAAGTAGGAGTCCCATCTAGATCATAGTGCTCAAGGGCTTGTTTGCCATCCAAAAAAATACCAGTGCCATACAAAGCACATGGTAGGTGAAGGTCCCATAACAGACTTCTCACTTGCTATACACCTGTAATAAAATGTGTGAACAATAGTACTAATCTAGTATAACAATTACAACCTTTATGAGTTGAGTCATTGACAGGAAATTGTCAAAAAATTCCCCTAATAGTTTGTGAAAAAGGGGATATATTCCATATACAGTCATTGCCAAAAGAGTTGGCTCCCTTGTTCCAGAAAATGAAGTATTTCTCCCAGAAAATTATTTCAGTTACACATGTTTTGTTATATGCATATTTATTTCATTTGTGTTTATTGGAAAAACACAAAAAGAAACAGGAAAAAAAGACACATTGAACATAATTTTGCACTACATTAAACCTCCAAAATGGGCAGGACAAAATTGTTGATAAACAACTTTCTTTCAAGCATGTGATGTTCATTCAAACTAACCTGTAGCAAGTAACAGGTGTGAGCAATATGGAAATCACACCTGAAACCAGATAAAAAAGGGAGAAGTTTACTCAACTCAATCTATGCATTGTGTTTCTTTGTACTAAGCATGGAGATCAGGAAGAGGAGAAGAGAATTGTCTGAGGATTTCAGTAACAAAATTTTTGAAAAATATCAACAATCTCAAGTTTACAAGTCCATCTCCAGAGATCTTGCTGTTCCTTTGTCCATGGTGCGCAACAAAATCAAGAAGTTTACAACCCATGGCACTGTAACTAATCTCCCTTGATGTGGATGACAGAAAAAATGATGAAAGGTTGCGATGCAGGATAGCCTGGATGGTGGATAAGCAGCCCCAATCAAGTTCCAAAGAAATTCAAGCTATCCTTCAGGCTCATGGTGCATCAGTGTCAGCACAAACTATCTGTCAACATTTGAAACAAATTAAATCTATTGCAGGAGACCTAGGAGGACCCCACTATTAGGGTTGGCAGATTGCACTAAAGAAATATAATGATAAAGTGCAATTGTTACCCGGGGTCCACCAGGCAGTGATGTTAAACTGCGGATAATATGAACAATGGCAGAAGACATGGTAAGCAATAGCTAGCTCGCACTGAGTTACATGTCACTCAGTGAATAGCACACGGGGCTGTGTCACTCGCACACAGCAAAGGAAAAGAAGCTCTACAGTAGAGCTGTGTCACTCGCACACAGTAACAGAGCAGGTATGGCACTAAACACTATCCCTGTTAACATCACAGTAGATCAAAACCAGCACATGGGGTAGATAGAAAACAGTGGTCATACAGCCAGCCACAACACTCAGCCAATTCCTCTCCGGAGGTTCTGAAATTCTAATGGGTAAACACCAGCCCTCAATTCACACAGAAAAACTCCTCTCTGGAGGTGACGGAATTCTAACCCCCTGACCCTGAGCACATGCTGACATAGACCACACTGTTGCAATGACTCATACACACATGTAACATGGTTGACACTAGCGCACCCATGTGCGCCTCTGAGACCCTTTTATATGTTCAGTTCATGTCCAGTCAGACAGGACCTTGGATGCGGGCCTATCTGGAGCTGCCACATCACCAGAGCAGCTGGCGACCGACCACCAATGACACGTCACCACATCACAAGCATGCTCAGTATGCTCAGTAGGGTGATTTCTGGACTTAGTCTCCATAATGTTCGCTTACCACTGTCTACCACTGGTTACCAAAGGCTTGACTGAAGAGCCAGCAGTAACCAGATGAATAGCACGAGCCTCAGAAAGACGCTGGGGCCGATGTCTATGCTCAGCAGCACCTGCAGCGGCCAAAGCTGGATGGGAGACTGCAGATGCAGGCAAGGCTTGGGATCTACCCTGTCACAACCCTCTGTTGTGACAGACATAAAAATGATAGACTGCAGCTTGCCAAAATGTATGTGAGTAAGTCTAAGGGGTAACGTTTCTCCTTATGGAGAGTGACATGCCAGCTCTGGCTTGTCAAGGCAAGGAGGCTTATTTGCCGTGCAATGCTCCTCTGGGAAATATAATATGCAAATTGCCTCTTCAGAGAAAAAGAGGACTTAAACTCTATAGCGCCACCTGTTGGAAGTAGCGATCCTACAAGTCACAATCAACTCTTTAACGAGTCGTGCAATATCCTAAGTCATAATGCATGACTCGTTAAAGGGTTGATTGTGACTTATAGGATCGCTACTTCCAACAGGTGGTGCTATAGAGTTTAAGTCCTCTTTTTCTCCGAAGAGGCAATTTGCATGTGAGTAAGTCAAAATCCTTCTGGGAAAGTGTCTTGTGGACAGATGAGTCCAAAATTGAGCTTTTTGGTGAAGCACGTCATTCTATTTACCGAAAACAGAATGAGACCTGCAAAGAAAAGGACACAGTACCTACAGACAAATATGTTGGAAGTTCAAAGATGTTTTGGGGTTGTTTTTCTGGCTCTGGAACTGGGTGCCTTGACTATGTGCAAGGCGTCATGAAATCTGAAGATTTCCAATGGATTTTGGGTCACAATATAGTAACTAGTGTCAGAAGGCTGGGTTTGAGCCCTAGGTCATGGATCTACCAGCAGGACAATTACCCTAAAAATATTTCAAGTAGCACCCAGAAATGGATGGAAACAAAATGCTGGAGAGTTCTGAAGCAGCCAGCAATGAGTCCGGATTAAAATCACATTGAGCACATGGGCAGAGATCTTAAAATTGCTGTTTTGAGAAGGCACCCTTCAAATGTGGGAGACCTGGACTGGTTTGCAAAAGGAGAGTGGACCAAAATTCCAGTTGAGAGGTGTAAGAAGTTTGTTGATGGTTATAGGAAGTGATTGATTGCAGTTATTTATTCCAAATGGTATGCAACCAAATGTTAAGTTGAGAGTACCAAAAATTTTGTCCTGACGATTTTGGGGATTTTGTGTGACATTATGTCCAATTTGCCTATTTGTTCTGTTTTTTGTGTTGTTCCAATAGACACAAAGGAAATAAACATATGTATAACAACAACACTTTCGGCCATGACTATATGTGATACCCAATGCAGGCTATATAGCAGTGCGCCGAGGATGCAGTTAAGTGAAGTATAGACTCTATGAAGATAGTTTTAATATTTTTTCCAAATCCTCCTGTAAGTATTAATGTCTTTCTGAGTGTTACGCCTCTCAGAAGATGCAGGCTCAAAATGGCTACCGACTTGGCTCAAGCTACTCCATCAGACATATTCCAGAGGAACACTGGCCTTCACTCTTTAAACCTTATACAGGGATCTGGACTTAAAACAGGGTTCACTGCATTGCTTCCATTATAGATCCGCTACCTAGAGGAGTAACCCAGAGGAAAGAGAATAGTTGGGCAGCCGGGTCAAAATCAAGAGGTGAGTGTCGGGACAAAATTGTAAAGAATGAGAATAGTTGAAAGCGAACTGAGTCAGAGCTGTCCACTGGGAGAATAGCAAGGCACAAGTTACACAGAAGCAGGTCAGATTATACCTTTCAGTGGACAGCAGGATCTCAGGATCTTAAATAGCTTGCAGCCCCCACCCAGACTATTACAATTCTCATAGAAGATGAAACTAGAACTGTCATCCTGCATCACCTACAACTAGAATGCAGTGCTGCGTGGTGTCAGAAGCAGAGGCAGTAAGGGCAGGTATTGATTCAGAGGTAACATGGAGTTGCTCTGAAAGATTTATAGGACCCAGGTCCACCATCTTCTGATTAAATCATATGTGCTTGCATTGCTCTTCAAAAATTAACACTATGCTGGTCCAACTAATTGTAAGAGGCTCTGGGGATACTGGCAGGTTCGAGGGGCTTTGCAGGGTTCTAGTCTGGAAAGATAGAAAAATGTTCCATTACATACCAGTATTTGAATTTAGAAATATTAGTTGAATGACTGAACATAAGCTATTGTCTTGCCCTGTCTCAAAATTAAATGGTTTAGATTTTTTATTTACGCGGAATGAAAAGTACCCTGTGCAGATATTATCATCACCATCCAGTTTAATGGTTCCTGTCACACAGAGATCGATAAAATTCTGTGAGTGTCCAATATGTTATCCAGTTGTTATAGTTGGAAATGTGCAAAATGGGGTAAGCAGATCAGCGTGCAATTAAGAAGTAATGGAGTCTTCTTTCTTGTTTAGCAAGATGTACAGCAGATGGTTGTGTATCATAATTTCATTAGGTCTGACAAAGCTGGGGCAAATAGTGATTACAAGGGAGTAATTTCATCACCAGGCAGTAAGGATGTAATTGAATGTGAATTGTAGACAGTTTGATATTTTGCAGTTCTCAATATATAATTAACACATTAGCTACATTGTTCTTTCTTTATCCACTGTACAGAGTGAACTGGATGTAAACAATAAATTCAGTAATTTAGTACTACAAACCATGCATCATGTTTTGTCTTAAACATATGTTTTATCTGTTCAAATACATTACTATTATCAAGGTGGACTTTTTCTGTAAATGTGTCAGGGGATTGAATAAAGGTAGCCTGAAAACTTATCTCTTCAGTAAAATCTACAGCCGGTAATAATCCCACAGCCACTTCACTACCAGAGCTGCTGCAACCCCCCTACCTGCTGTTTCCTTTCTTATTACCCAGTAGATAGTAAACCCATGAGGGCAACGTCCTATCCCCCTCTGTACCATGTATCCTACAAGAGACATGGAGTACAAAGTCCAAAAGATCCAGTAGCAAGAGCTAAAAATGGATTGAACAGGTTCCCCAATCATAAAATAGATTAGCGTACCACGATATACAATGAAACAAGTAGTCACAGTAATGGTAGGCATGGCTCACCGATGTAACACATCATGACTTTGTAAGACTGGACAAGCTAAACCCAAATAGAGGAAAAAGCATCTTACCCATAATAACCCGTATGCGGAAATGCAAAAAAATGACAGCTCTGATGCGCGTTTCACGTGGGCTTCCTCAGGGGGCTACTGGACCTTTTGGCATTTGACAATGTATCATTGACTTGTTACCTATATATACTAACATCTATTGTTATTAATGTTTATTGTTATTAGTGCATGTTGAATCCCATGCCTGGTCATTATATATATATATTTTTTTGGACATGTAAAATAATCTTTTGACACTGCGCCATTGCCTCTACCTTCTGTGTACATATATTGCTATCATTTCATGTGATTTTAAATAAAATAGTTTTTTATTACTTTTTGGACTTTGTACTCCAGGTCTCCTGTAAGATACATATTATAGTGGAGTGTCCGCTTTTTGTAAAAAAAATTTGGTCCACTATTTAAATATAGATATGAGACATTTTTTGTGTCACTATACTGTATTTAGTTTGGTTGAAATTGATAGTACCCCCTCTGTACCAGTCTGCCACTGTTAGTTTGTTCGTTGTAATTTATATATGTATTTGTATGTAAATCCTTTCCAGATGTACAGCACCATAGAATCAATGATGCTTTATTAATAATAAAAAAATACAAATATAAACAACATGGCCTTGCTCATATGGCCATTGTAAATGGTTTTGATGGTGGACAGGTGCCACCATCGGCACTCTGAGGGTATGTGCATACGCTGCGGATTTTGCTGTGGATTGGCCGCTGCAGATTTGCAGCAGTTTTCCATGCGTTGTACAGTACCATGTAAACCTATGGAAAACAAAATCCGCAGTTCTCATGCTGCGGAAAAAAACGCGCGGAAATGCTGCGTTGTTTATTCCGCAGCATGTCAATTCTTTGTGCGGATTCCGCAGCGGTTTACACCTGCTCCATAACAGGAATCCCCAGGTGTAAAACCGCAGGTGAAATCCGCACAAAAACCGCAAAAAAAAATGCGGTAAATCCGCTGTATTTCCACAGGAAATCTGCAGTGCGGATTACCTGCGGATTTACCAAAATCAGTCTGGAAAAATCTGCAGAGTAATCCACAGCGTGTGCACATAGCCTGACTGGTCTGGCTGACACAAGGTGAGGTTTTAATACTAGAGATATGGCACACCTTGTCGCAGTGGGATGGATTTTACGCTTTATTAAATAAAAGAGTGTTACCTAAGTTTCCTATGTTATTTACATGTATAATTACTATTCATTTACTGTATTTACTGACTACACGGTATATGCTCATTTTGTATTTTTCTTGGGATTTTTCTGTGAAATGGCAGCAGTGGGAATGTGCTCCTACAACACATTGAGCAGTTGCATATTCAACTTGTGCTCTGGCTCACTTCTTTGGTTTTGCTGTAGTTTCTTGTGCTTTTAACAGAAATTGGCCTCCCCCCCCTTTTTTAGCTGATCTTTTCATCTATATAGTTTTCAGTGGGCAGGTGTCTGAACTGTCCAGCCTTTATCCTGCTCTGCCCTTATCTATACTGAGGTCAGCTAGCTGAAACAAGGTGAAGTTTAATACTACAGATAGGATAGGAATATCTAAATTGGTTATACCTTGTCACGTGGGATGGCTGTAATGCTTTTTTGATCAAAATAGTGTTAACCAAGTTCCCTATGTTACATGTACAATTACTATTTACTTATTTACTGACTACAGGGTATATGCTCATTTTGTATTTTTCATGGGATTGATCTATGTATGCAAAAAATTCCAAGTGCGGTGAAATTGTAAAAAAACACAATTCTGACATTGTTTTTTGGGAATTGTTTTACGGTGTACATTTTGTGGTAAAAATGACCATGAAATATGATTCTCCTCATCCATATGACTATGGCACTATCAAACATGTCCAGTTTTTTTTTTTATTATATTGGTGGTGAAGAAAAATCTGTAGTTTGCAAAAAATTTTTGAGTGGTGTCTCGGTATTCCGAAACCCGTAACTTTTTATTTTTCATCCAATGGAGCTGTATGATAGCTTATTTTTCTGCAGTGCAAGATGACGTTTTCATTAACACCATTTGGGATAAATGTGACTTTTTAATCTCTTGTTACAGCATTTTTTGTGGAATTGTTGTGACCAAAAAAAGCGTAATTTTGGCATTCTTGATTTTTACCGTTTATGGTGTTTACTGATCTGGTTAATTGTTTTTTATTTGGATAGATCAGACTTTTCTCAATGCAGCGATACCACATATGTGTTTTTTTAATATTGTTATTTTCAATGGGGGAAAGAGGTGATTTGAACTTCTATTTTTTTAAATTTTTCATATTTTGTAAAACTTTTCTTTTACTTTTTACTGATTTTGTGCTTGAAGTTGTTTTGTGCTATATTCAACGATGCCTTAGTATAAATCACAGTCTCCTTTGAAGCTGACAGCTGACCCCCGCTGTCATCACAACCCATCGAGGACTCACGATCATGTCACCAGCGATTGTTAGCAGCAGGTACAGGCTGTAATACTCTGTCATCGTTTGCCAGGTATGGCACGTACCCAATGCATGAGCCCGCTTCTGAAGGCGCATGTCGTGAAGGGGTTAAAAAAAAGAAAAACTAGTAGCACAATTATGAAATGATGATAATAATAATAATAATAATAATAATAATAATAAAAAGAAACAATACTCACCTATTCTGTACTATTCTAGCACTGCTACTCAAGAGAAGATGTTTCCTACATTCACATGACACACAGGCATCGCTACTAAGTTCCGTAATTATCATGACCCTGTGGGCAAGATAACATGATTTGCAAGAGCGGGCTTCATTGCCAGCTCTCTGCAAAACTTGCGTGACTTTTTTTCATACAAGTCATTGCACCTTTGAAGCCGGCTATACGTTTCCTGACTTCAGAGGCGCACTGAGCATGTATGGAGGCAAAGAAGAAGCCTGACGTCAATGAAGGACCGAAAATGAAGCTTCTTCTTTGCTTCCAAACATGCCCAAGTGCGCCTCTGAAGTTGGGAAGTGTACATGTGGCTGCAAAGATGCAAAGACGTGCAGTAAAGAAGGTCGCACACATGTACAAGTTTTGAATTGACCTGGCAATGATGACGAGTCTTGCTGACAAAGGCATAATAACATTCTGAATGGAATGGCTAGTCTGGGGAAACTAACGCCACATCAACTAGTAAAAAGGTTAATTTGCATATGAAAAGCAGACTTATAAATACTTTTTCATCCAGAATAAAGGGTCTGTTTATTAGTATGTGCTGAGTGTGGGCGATCGCCCCTGGGTCCAAGCTGATTCTGAAAGCTGACACCCGGCACTAAGAGCCGGGAGCAGTCATGCACTGCTCATGCCACTTTAACCCCTTGAATGCTGCGGTTGAATATGATCGCAGCATTCTGGGAGCCAGTGGATCTGAGACCCCGCAGCATAACGTAGGGTCCGGATCATTGTCATGGTGACCCGATGACATCATGATGACTTCCAAGTCACCAGAGCTAGGAAAGTTGCTTGATCATGGGCAGTGCATGATCAGTAGCTTTCTCTGTCAGTGCAAAGCTGACAGTTTGCATAATATGGGGATGTTGCTGCATCCCCATACTATACAAGCGATCGGCCAGCAAAAAATGATAGTCTCATCGTGTGACAAAGTAAAAAAAGTTTAAAAAAAGTAAAATAATTGTAAATATATTTTTTAACCCCTTCATGACCCAGCCTATTTTGACCTCAATGACATGGCCATTTTTTGCAATTCTGACCAGTGTCCCTTTATGAGGTAATAACTCAAGAACGCTTCAACGAATCATAGCAACTCTGAGAATGTTTTTTCGTAACATATTGGGCTTCATGATAGTGGTAAATTTAGGTCAACAATTTTTGCGTTTATTTGTAAAACAAATGGAAATTTGGCAAAAATTTAGAAAATTTTGCAATTTTCAAAATTTGAATTTTCATTCTGTTCAACCAGAAAGTTATGTGACACAAAATAGTTAATAAATAATGTTTCCCACATGTCTATTTTACATCAGCACAATTTTGGAAGCAACATTTTTTTTTGCTAGGAAGTTATAAGGGTTAAAATTTGACCAGCGATTTCTCATTTATACAACAAAATTTACAAAACCATTTTTTAAGGGACCATCTCACATTTGAAGTCAGTTTGAGGGGTCTATATGGCTGAAAATACCCAAAAGTGACACGATTCTAAAAACTGCATCCCTCAAGCTGCTCAAAACCACATTCAAGAAGTTTATTAGCTCTTCAGGTGTTTCACAGCAGCAGAACGAAAATGGAAGGAAAAAATGAACATTTAACTTTTTACAAAAATGATCTTTTAGCAACAATTTTTTTTTATTTTCTCAAGGGTAAAAGGAGAAACTGGACTACGAAAGTTGTTGTACTATTTGTCCTGAGTACGCTGATACCCCATATGTGGGGGGAACCACTGTTTGGGCGCACAACATCTCTCGGAAGGGAAGGAGCGCCATTGGACTTTTTGAATGAAAAATTGCCTCCAATCTTTAAAGAACACCATGTCACATTTGGAGAGCCCCTGTGTGCTTAAAGATTGGAGCTCCCTCACAAGTGACTACATTTTGGAAACTAGACCCCCCAAGGAACTTATCTAGATGCATAGTGAGCACTTTGAACCCCCGTTGCTTTACAAATTGATCCGTACAAATGAAAAAGTCCTTTTTTTTCACAAAAAAATTTATTTAGCCTCAATTATTTCATTTTCACATGGGCTACAAGATAAAATGGATCATAAAATTTGTTGGGCAATGTCTCCTGAGTACACCGATACCTCATATGTGGGGTAAACCACTGTTTGGGCACATGGCAAGGCTCGAAAGGGAAGGAGCGCCATTTGACTTTTTGAATGAAAAATTAGCTCCAATCATTAGCAGACACCATGTCACGTTTGGAGAGCCCCTGTGTGCCTAAACATTGGAGCTCTCCCACATGTGACCCCATTTTGGAAACGAGACCTTCGAAGGAACTAACCTATATGCTTGGTGAGCACTGTGAACCCCCAAGTGCTTCACGGAAGTTTATAACGCAGAGCTGTGAAAATGAAAAATAATTTTTCTTTCCTCAAAAATTATTTTTTTAGCCTGCAATTTTTTATTTTCACAAGGGTAAAAGGAGAAATTGGACCCCAAATGTTGTTGTCCAGTTTGTCCTGAGTACGCTGATACCCCATATGTGGGGGGAATCACTGTTTGGGCACACGTCGGGGCTCGGAAGGGAAGTAGTGACGTTTTGAAATGCAGACTTTGATGAAATGGTCTGCGGGCGTCATGTTATGTTTGGAGAGCCCCTGATGTGCCTAAACATTAAAAACCCCCACAAGTGACCCCATTTTGGAAATTACATCCCCCAAGGAACTTATCTAGATGTGTGTTGAGCACTTTGAACCCCAAAGTGCTTCACAGAAGTTTATAACGCAGAGCCGTGAAAATAACAAATCTTTTTTTTCCCACAAAAATAATTTTTTTGAAAAATCCGCAGGTAAAAATGCACTGTGTTTTACTTGCAGATTTACCATGGATTTCCAGTGTTTTTTGTGCGGATTTCACCTTCAGATTCCTAGTGAGGAACAGGTGTAAAACGCTGCGGAATCCACACAAAGAATTGACATGGTGTGGAAAATACAACGCAGCATTTCCTCGCGGTATCTTCCGCATCATGGGCACAGCGGATTTGGTACTGTAAACGTGATGGAAAACTGCCACAAGTCCACAGCGGCCAATCCGCACCATGTGCACATAGCCTAATTCTAACCCTAACCCTAATTCTAACCCTAACCCTGATTCTAACCCTAATTCTAACCCTCACTCTAACCCTAACCCTAATTGCAACCTTAACCCTAATTCTAACCCTAACCCTAGTGGAAAAATAAAAATATATTTTATTTATTTCATTGTTTTCCCTACCTATGGACGTGATAAAGGGGAGGTTATTTACTGTTTTTTGTGAATACCGTGAAGAAGGTGTTTAATATATGAGACTTTTCCTCATCATCTACAACCATTCTTTCCTCAGAATTTTTTAAGGGGCCTATATTTTCACTTTTGATGCTTTTACTATTGATATAGTTGAAGAACAGTTTGGGATTAGCTTTACTCTCCTCAGCAATGTGCTTCTATGTTTCTTTTTGGCAGCTTTAATTTTTTTAGATAAAGTATTTTCTCCCTATAGTTTTTTACAGCTTCAACGGTGCCATCCTGCTTTAGTAACTTAAATCCTTTCATTTTACTGTTAATTGCCCATCTTACTTCTTTGTTTAGCCACATTGGGTTTTTCCCATTTCTTGTCCTTTTATTCTCACAAGGTATAAACCGCTTACAGTGCCGATTTAGGATGTTCTTAAACAGTTCTCATTTATTATCTGTATTCTTATTTCTGAGGACATTGTCTCAGTCAACCAGATTAAGGGCTTCTCTAAGCTGGTCAAACATTGCTTTCCTAAAGTTCAGTGTTTTTGTGACTCCCCCTAGCGAAAGACATGTGAAACTGTACAATATTGGGTCTGTTAATGCTGGGATTTCCCGCTCAGGGGCATTCTCATCATTATCCAGCCAACCAGTGGCTACTAAATAGACAGGTGGCTCCTGACTGGGGTAGGATGTTCGATTAGTGGAGGTGGTGGTGCTAATCTCGTCCACCTGCTCCATTTCCAATTGTTTTACTATTTCCTCAGCTTCCACTGCTTGACCGGGAGAGTCTAATCCTGACATGCCATTTTTATTTTCTGGTTAGAAAAAGTTGAAGACAGGAGGAGAAAATGGTACCCAGAAGCGTGGTCCTGGGTGCAGCTTTCCATTTTAGATGTTGAGGGGTCACCTCAAAACTTGCAGCCTCTCCATTTATTTGTCTATTATGCTGGATGCGTACAATGGGCTTGCTTGATTTGTCACCAGTACAAAGAGCTGATGTGACGAGGTTGTTTTCGAGGTCACGCTCCACCCTGTTCCTCTTTGCGGGGTTCTCGCGATCCTCATTTATTATGCTGTCTTTGATTAAATTTTCGATGGTGGACAGCAGACTGTCAGGACTCTGAACATTTTTTTTACCTTTTATGCATTACTGCCCTTTTCCAAGATGGCGTCTTTGGTCTCATGTGCACTCTCTCTTCCTGCTATTAAACTCCACCCCAGCCTTCAGTCTGTGCTAGAGTATTCTGCCTTGCATCCAGCTCCTGACCTCTGATTACTCCTTGGCTGTATACCTGCTCCAGTGAACCTGTGTGGTGATCCTGCTACTCTGCTCTGAGTTCCTGCTGCATTCACCAGTTTCCAGTAATCCTCCTTCATCTGCTGCTCGTGTTTACTTCCATCTGCATTTGCTGGACATGTAAGCTGTTGCTGCTCTGCAAAAACCTGAGACTATTACCCAGGCCTCCCTGGTTGAGCTAAGATATTATTTGAACTGCCTTATAAGCATATCTATCTGTGTTTTGGACTAAGCAAGGACTTATTCGTGTCAAGTATCCTCAAGAATAATTGTGCTTCATAGACTTTCTGCGTGATTGCACTTTCCTCTGAAGTTCCCTATAGATTGCTAAGCTGCATTTAATGCTTACACCAAGTGTTGTGGACTTGAGTTTCTCTCTGCACCTGTTTGAATCACCGTGTAATAATATAGACTTTACCACTTATAAAACTGTGTCCTGTAGTGGCCTTGTTTCATGCAAAGAGTCTCCTGAGTTATCCCCTATAATTATTACCCAGACCAGTGTCTGGTTTAGACAGCTTTTCTGCAAGAAGTGAGTTCTCCTCCTACTCCTCTGAATGCTTCCTCCTAGTGCATGCAGTGCGCCCAGCAAGAATGTGACTGTTGTGCAGAGACACTTCCTTGGCCTCATCTTTATCATTGCCAAATAAAAGCTGGAGTGTCCTGGCGTCCTCTGGGTGATAAGCATTGAAACTGCAGGGTGCTGCTGAATTGTTCTCGGCCTTTCCCCGAGGCCGGTGTCCTCTTGATTTGTGTTTTTAATTGTTTTCATTCTGTTTAGCACTTATGTTATTCAATAAAGCCATTTTTTACTGTGTTTTTCATGCTTGGGTGTGCACCTTTTCTGTGCAACTTATTAATTTATCTGACTACCCTTTTTTTGTACAGTTAGTTGCAGCACCCGTAATCTTTTCCTATTGCATTTTTGTGGTGTCAACTATTTTTCTCTTCTATTTCTGTAGCAATGAGAGCTTGCTTAATTTACAGGGTCCATGTCTCCAGAAGCACAAGCTTTGCACAATGTATGGGCACTACAATGTATGGGCACTACAATGACAGATTTGCAATTTTCACATGGCAACATCATCTGCTGCTTGTTTCTGGAAAACAACTATGAAGTCAAAATGATCACTACACCTGTAGATAAATTCCCAGAATGGTGTAATTTCCCAAATGGGGTAATTTGAGAGAGATTCTACTCTTCTGGCACTTAGGGACCCTGTATATGGAGTCTGCAAACTATTCTACCATAATTTGTTCTCCAAGATTCAAATAGCGCTCCTGTCCTCCCAAGTCTCGAGGTATATTTAAGCAGTACTGTACAGTCACATATGGATTACTGACACATACAGCAGAAATTGTGTGCAAACATTGGTGCCATTAATTGCCATTTCCCCATGTGAAAAAGAAAATTCTGGGGCTAAAACAAAATTTGTGGTAAAAATGTAATTATGTTTTCTTCACCACTCAAATGTATAAAATTCTGCGAAACACCAGTGAGGTAAATATGATCACTGCACCCTTAGATGAATTCATTTAGAGGTGCAGTTTGTAAGATAGGGTCACTTATGGGAGGTTCTTCTGTTCTGGCACCTTTAAGTGGGTCATGGCACCCGCAAACCATAACAGCAAAGTCTGCACTGCAATATAGCACACCTTCCCTACCGATCATTCCATTGTGGTTCAAAAGTAGTTCTTGATTACATGTAGGGTATTGGCATACTCAGGAGAAATTGCGCAACAATCCATGAAGTCCTTTTTTTCATATTGGCCCTTAGAAAAATTAAACACTCGTGGCTAAAACAACATTTTAGTGGTAAAAATGTAAATATTCTATCTATACTGCCCAATGGTATAAAATTCTGTGAGGCATATGTGGTGTCAATATGATCACTGCACCCCTAGATAAATTAATTGAAAAGAGTAGTTTGTAAAATGGGGTCACTTACAAAGGGGTTCTGCTCTTCTGACAACTCATGGGCTCTTCCTATGTGACATGGCACCTTCAAACCATCCTAGCAAAATCTGAACTCCAATTTTGCATTCCTTCATTTCTGAGCTTTGCAATGTAACTCAAGTAGTTTTTCAACCACATATAGGGTGTTGGCGTACTTAGGAGAAATCGTGCAAGAAATGTTTTCATTGTCACAGCTCAATGCTATAAAATTCTGTGAATAACCTGTGTATTCACACCTCTAGATTAGTTCCTTGAGTGGTATAGTTTCTAAAATGCGGTCCCTTGTGGGGGGTTTCCACTTTTTAGGCACATAAGGGACTCTGCAAACACAACATGGTGTCCACAATCTGTTACAGCCATTTATGCATTCTAAAAGTCAAATGGTGCTCCTTCCCTTCCGAGCCCTGCCGTACACTCAAACAGTAGTTTTTCAAAACATATCAGGCACCGGTCTACTCAGGAGAAATTGGACAACAAATTGTATGGTCCATTTTCTTCTGTCACCCTTTGAAAAATGCAAAATTTGGGACGAAAAAGTAACATTTTCATTTTTTCCTTCCACATTTCTTTAATTCCTGTGAAACATCTGTAGAGTTAATAAACTTCTCGAATGTTTTTGAGCACTTTGAGGGGTGCAATTTTTTAAAATGGTGTCACTTTTGGGCATTTTCTGTCACATAGGCCCCTCAAAGTAATTTCAAATGTGCTGTGGTCCCTAAAATAAATTAGCTTTGTACATTTTGCTGAAAAAATGAGAAATTGCTGATAACTTTTTAACCCTTCTAACTTCATAGCAAAAAAAATTTACTTTAAAAAATTATGCTGATGTAAAAGAGACATGGGGTAATTGTTATTTATTAACTTTTTGTGTGATATAACTCTTTGGTTTAAGAGAATAAAAATTCATAGTTTGCAATATTTTAAATATTTTCACCAAAATTCCGATAACTTCACAAATAAATGCAAAAATTTTTTACCTATATTTACTACTAACATGAATTAAAATTTGTTTTAAAAAAATTCAACCACAGAATCACTGACATATGTTGAAGCTTTATGCTACCTCATAAAGTGACACTGGTCAGAATTGTAAGATTTGGCCTGGTTAGGAAGGTGAAAAGGGGATGGGGGTTGAAGGGGTTCAATAACAAGAAGCTAATATTCTTCAAACAAGGGGCAAGGGATGTAAGTTGAGATTCGTCATGTTCGACCGAACCTTAGTCCAAAGTTCGGGTACTAGAACTGTACCCGATCTTGAACTTGAACCCGATCCCAATAAAATCAATTGTGACCTGAACTTTGGAGCTGGAAAATCTCTCTCTCTCTATCTTCCATGAACTCTAAGGCTGCCGTCACACTAGCAGTATTTGGTCAGTATTTTACATCAGTATTTGTAAGCCAAAACCAGGAGTGGAACAATTAGAGGAAAAAGTATAATAGAAACATATGCACCACTTTGGAATTTATCGCCCACTCCTGGTTTTGGCTTACAAATACTGATGTAAAATACTGACCAAATACTGCTAGAGTGACGGCAGCCTAAAACTGTAAGGCCAGTCTCACACGTCCAGATAATTCCGGTACCGGAAAAAACTGTACCGGAGTTATCCGTGTCCGTGTGTCCGTGTGCTCACGTGGCACATCAGTGTGGCACACGTGCGGCAGCCGTGTGCCACCCGTGTGCCGCCTGAGGACCACACGGACCATGCAGGAGAGACAGCGCTACAGTAAGCGCTGTCCCCAGCGTGTGGTGCTGAAGGCGGCATTCATCTCTTGTCCCCTGCAGCGCTCGCAGGAGAGAAGAGATGAAAAATCTATATTTTTTTGTTGTTGTTAAAAATAAAGTTTGGGGTCACCTCCCTGCTCCCGCGATGCCTCCTCTCAGCGCCGGCAGCCTGTCCTGTGTGAGCGGTCACGTGGTACCGCTCATTACAGTGATGAATATGCAGCTCCACCCCTATGGGCTCACACAGGACATACCCAACTTCAGGGGAGCTGCTCTCTCTGGTCAGGAGGAGGAGTCAGTTGCTAGGCCGTTGCTAGGTAGTTAGGAAGAGTTAAAAACACAATAATTGAGCTTAACTTGAGTTGGTACACATGCAGAAGTTAAAGGCATGTTCACATTGGCAACAAAACATTAAAACATACAAGAGAAAAAGTAGGCAAAAACCCTGATATGTAACTAAGTAAAAAAGCAAAAGTGCATTTAAATAGCAGAGTTTTTAGTAATACTGTTTTTTGATAAAAAAAATAGCACAAAAGCCATTCCACCGTGTCAAGGTAACTCTGATAGGGACAGTCCTACACTGTCTAATATTAAAACCTTACCATGTGTCATTGTTGACCTCAGAGTGAATAAGGGCAGACAAAAGATCTGGGTCCAACCAGGGAACACCAGACTGGGGAAACCTTATATACAATCTCTAGCTCAGAAACAGGGAGGCCACACCCCGGCTTGCACAGAATGCAACAATACAAAGAAAAAAAACACAAAAATTGAGCTTAACTTGAGTTGGTGCACATGCTGAAGTTAAACGCATGTTCACATTGACCACAAGACATTAAAACCTACAAGAGAAAAAGTAAGCAAAAACTCTGATGTAACTAAGTAAAAAAGCAAAAGTGCATTTAAATAACAGAGTTTTTAGTAATACTGTTTTTTGATCAAAAAATAGCACAAAAGCCATCCCAACGCATCAAGGTAACTCTGATAGGGACAGTCCTACACTGTAAAATATTAAAACCTTACCATGTGTCAATGTTGACCTCAGTGTGAATAAGGGCAGACAAAAGGTCTGGGCCCAACCAGGGAACACCAGACTGGGGAAGCCTTATATATAGTTAGGAAGAGTTAGCTAGTTGGTGAGAGGAGAGCGACGTGTGAGGAAAGAAAGCTGGAGCCGGGCAGATGAGTGATTCTGTTGCTCCTGGGAAGGAAAGACAGAGCAGAGCAACTGATAAAGAGACTGAAAGGGAAAAGAGTCAAAGGCGAACTTAAGACCAGAGGAGAATAGCTGCAATTTAGCTACCTCTTGTCAGAGCGCAGATACCAGTGGCCGGGTAACCGAGGTTGTGAGGGGCTCTAAGACTCACAGCAGATACTGGCAGGACAACTGAACTACAGGTCACTTGCACGCCCTAACACCTGAAGACACAGTGGTGTTCAGAGCCCAGGTCATGATAGAGACCCTGTGAAAAGGCTCGAGCCACCTGTCATACAGGTTAGAGTCCCACTTACACAAAAGGACAGAAAACTCTTGAGGACCTTGTAGGACAGTTATAGGCAGCAAGGAACTACACCACAGCGCTAAAGGGAATGCTTCTAACCCCACCTGGTAAGGGGGAAAATCCAACTTGCTTCCAAGCCAGCCGGACCTCCACCTGCACCTGTGATCCGGTACCCTGGATTGTGGCTGCCTGAATTGCTTCAGTAAAGATGTAAAGACACTGCAACCTTGTGTCCTCTGTTTCTTATTACACCACCTTCCATCTATTCACCAGGAGCCCTGGGGACCTACTTCACCTGTGGGAAGTTATACCATCTCGCTGCTATAACATCACCCCAGAGGACCCCTTTAAGCAGCGTTGGTCATCCCTGACTGAATACCATAGGTGGCGACACAAACTTTCTTTATTTCAAAAACGCCTTTAAAGACTGTCCCTTTTACATGGGCGCCCAGGGCCACGGACTGGGTCGCTACCGCCGTGACACATCCTTTAAGTGCTGAACCCGGTGCCGAGTACCCCACGGCCCTGGCGGGTGTTCCACATTTCTGTAGTGATGAGAGCTCGCCTAATTTACAGGTGCGTGTCTCCAGAAGCAAGAGCTGGGCATAATGTACTGCTGACTGCAACGTACTGGTCACTACAACTGCAGTTTGCAATTTTCACTCAGAAGCATCCACTACTGCCTGTTTCTGGAAAACAACCATGGAGTCAAAATCATCACTACATCTGTAGATAATTTCCAAAAGGGTTAATGCAGCGCCCCAGAGTCCTGGTCGTTGCAGTAGCATGGTTCAGCCACTAAGGGGGGCCATGCTGCGTTCGATGGCACGGAAGGAGTTCTCTGAGCAGGTATCACAGTCACCAATACATTTCACAGCTGGGCCTCCGGGGGGAGCTAAGGGTGCTATTCATTAGGCCACTCCCCACCATAGTGGGTAAACTGGGGGTCAGGCAGGAAGTTAGAGAGAACGCTGACGGGATTGAACGGAGCAACACCTGGTGGCAGAGGGTGTTGTGAAGGGAGAGACTGTAGGGTCTCTGCCAGGGGTGGGATCCTGGCAGAGGCTTGGCATGGAAAGAACGTAAAGGGACCGTGCCTGCTCAGCATAGCGGCGGTGCCCAAGGAAGGACTAAGAAGCGAGATAGATTGTGCTGAGTGAGAAACGAAATCAAGCGAAAGGAGATACCAGTGAGGGTTGTGCTGAAAGAGGCAGCACCTTACTGAGGCGCACTACCGGTGGCCGGAACGCCGAGGAGGTAAAGAGTTTCAAGCCATACCTCAGACCTACGGCAGGGCAGTTAGCTTGAGGCGGACTGTCTCACGCATCACCCAGGAAGGCAAAGGGGGGTACCAACAGGAGAGGGGCGCAGATAGAGTCCCGGAAGATCTCCGAGCCTCCCCGTCATACGGGTGCGTTCCTACCATAGTATCTGGAGGGACGAGGAAGATCATTGCGAATTAAGTTGTTGTGAGGGAACACGAGAAACAGACACAACAGTTGTGGGGTACTTTCCGTAAGCACAGCAGGGAAGGACTGCAACACATAGCGCTAGAAGGAAGGCACCGATTTCCACCTGCAAGGAGAGCTCTGGAAGTGCCATTGGACCGGCCGGACTTGCGCAGCCTGGTGAGCCGTATTCCGGACTGAGGACCCAGAGAGCTTCAGTAAAGAGGTAAAGAGACTGCAACCTGGTGTCCTCGTTATTTACCGCGACCTGCACCCCACAACTGCACCGCTACAACATCACTTATTGCACCGGACGTCCCCCACTGACAGACAGGGCCACGGACCGGGTCTAGCTACCGTGACAACCCCAGGACTGAGACCTAGAGGCCCGGCTCCGGGTACCCCTCGGCCCTGCGGCGGTGTGGGGGCGCTCCAACTTGGCGTCACGAACAGGATCTACTTAAGCCTGAAGAATCAGGTCATGTGTGCCTAGAGACTGTGATTTACTGTGCTTGGACTGTACTTTATTGCAAGACTGTGTGCTGTGCCATTTGCCGCCAAAATCCGCCGCCATTGCAGCGCTGAGGAGAGCGCAGGAAGAGAAGAGGGGCGTGGAGTGGGCGTAGCCGAGCTGGAGAGCGCGAACAGTAATGGCCGCCCAGTCTAAATATTTCTGTGCAGTGAGGACGTGTCCGTCAGCAGCAGAGATCCGCCTCCTAATCCTTAATGGGGGGCGGAGGCAGAGAAAACGAAACTGCTCACGCAGGAGAGAGCGGGAAAAAGACCAGGAAGCGACCCACGTGGAGGACGCTATGGCTAGCAGCTCCGAACCCGACAGCGGGGTTGAAGTGGAAGTCTCCCCTGACTACCCGGCTGAGCCCAGCAGCTTGTCCTCCGTGGATAACACCAAATTCCTGAGAGCCGAGATGGAGGATTTATATAACCAGCTCCTCCAACTGCATGTGAGAGTCCAGGCCCCGCATCAGGTAGGACCGGCAGTGGATTCCCGGACATCGGAAGAACCAACGGGACCTGTCGCAGAAGGTGGAATCGTACCAGTGGGTGAGTCCGCCGATCCTACCCCACTAGCAGAGGGTGTGTTAGTGGGTCCCGTAGCAGCACCACCTCTCCCGGGGACCCATAGACTTCAGCGCCTGTTACCATGGGAGGAAGCCACGGGCATGGAACACCGTATGCGAGCCCCAATCACCCCTACTCCCTTGCCGTGTGAGGTCAGCGCGGAGCGCACGGTGTGCCGCTGGGTGAACCCTGGATCCAATCTCATGGGGTTCCCCGGGGTGGAGACCCAGAAGGGAGAAATGGTACAGGCCCTAAGCTGGGAGGAATACCAGATCCAGCTAGAACAGCGGTGGCGAGAGGAAGAGAAAGCACATCAGGCTAAACGGGAGGCCTACCATCAAAAAGATTTGGCGGTCAAGGACCGGGCCCGTAAGGACCCCACCACTCACCAGGCCCCGCGTAGGCAGGGTATCGTCACTGTCTTTAAACTCCAAGGAGGCTGGGGCTTCATTAAAGAACCGGGGCTATACGCGGAGGTCTTTGTTAACCGACGGGATGTCGAGTCACACCTTAGAGAGGGTCACCCCGATCGAGACCTCTATCCGGGAGACAGTGTTACTTACACCCGGCATTTTGGGGAAAAGGGGTGGTTCGCCCTGAACGTCTACAAGAAAGAGAAACCAGCCCCTGTAGCCAAAGTGCCGCCGTGTGACCGACCTGTAACCACCCTGGTCGCCTCCACCTGCCCAACCACAGAACTAGCGATCTGCCGCCCGATCGCCGCAACCACCGTAGTGGCTAAAGAAGTTCCTCTGCGGGCGATCAATGTCCCTGATGTGCCAGCACAGAGAGAAGTGGGAACACAGACCTTGATCGCCGCGCACGACCTGGTCGTGCAACAGACTCGAACCCATGGGGTGTATCTGGCAGCGGGAGTGGACCTGAAACCTGGATTGCAGGGGTCCGCCCGCCAGGAGGCGCCTCATGGAAACTTCTGAAAGAAGAGTCACTTTGTGAAAATGTAAATAGTTACTGTTTGTCTTTTATTCCTTTAAGTTGCTGCTAAACCCGCCCAGGGTTAATGGATCCCTCTGTTCACCCGGGATCCTCTTTGTTTGTTTTCCTTTCCTAAAATTATTGCACAAGTTTAAAGAACTGCAGAAATCATGGACTGTGCATGATTCGAACTTCCCTTGTAAATAGTTTGCACCTTCTTAAAGGTGCTCCCTACTGGGTTTAGCCAAAGACACTTTGCGAAGATATTTGCCCTATTTGTTTGAGCCAAAGACACTTTGTGAAGATACCTTTCCTACCGGTTCTAGTTAAAGACACTTTGCGAAGATACCATGCCGGAACCTTTGCATGGGCCGGTAGGCTGAGGAGACGAGCTACCTTAGAAAGACTTGGTCTCCTCTTAAAGGGGATGTGAGAAACTGAACTTGAGAGAGATACTGTTGCAGAACAGTAATGCCATAATGATGCCTTGAAAAGAAATGTAACTGTTTTACATGCTAAGTTATATGTGTTGAATTTGTTAAAATGTGAAATTTGAATAATGTTTTGAAGACAGGAAAGATGCAGAGAGCCCGTAGGGGTAGAAGTAGAGGTCTGCATAGTTGAAAGTAAGAGAAGTAATAATGAGGGTGAGGATAGAAGGTAAACCCTGCGTCCCCATTGAAAAGTTACTTTATTGCTAAGGACAGAGAGCGAACCCGTAGGGGTTAGAGAGTGAGTCCTTAAAGGGGCCGAGTAGAGCTGGCTCAGAGTTCTTCAACCGAAAGGAATGTTATGTCTATACTGTGTATAGTAGCGAAAGGCAGTAGGCCCTGGCTGAACAGGGCGGTCCTGTAGAAGAAAGGAGAGGCAGTAGGCCTGGTGCCGTAGGGACAGGCGGTCCTGCAGGTTCACAAGAAGGAGAATGTAAAGTTGAAATGCCTTATAATGTGATTATAGGAAGGCCTTTGATAGACTAAGAGTGTGAGTTTCTTAAAGGCAATGTTAAGTTATTATTTCAAAAATTGCACTAAATAGAATACCCGGTTGGGTAACAGAAGTTATTTATACTCTGTAGATTATAAGGTTAATTATGTTTGTAACGTTACAAGTGTCCTCACCTCCCATAAAGGGAAGCCTACTTAAGTATACTTATTGTTATTTGCACTCAACAAAATTGTATGTCTTTTTGCTAACCTGTATTGTTGTTTTTCTTCCCAGTCCCGGAGTACTGTGTTTAACCAGGGGGGAGTGCAGCGCCCCAGAGTCCTGGTCGTTGCAGTAGCATGGTTCAGCCACTAAGGGGGGCCATGCTGCGTTCGATGGCACGGAAGGAGTTCTCTGAGCAGGTATCACAGTCACCAATACATTTCACAGCTGGGCCTCCGGGGGGAGCTAAGGGTGCTATTCATTAGGCCACTCCCCACCATAGTGGGTAAACTGGGGGTCAGGCAGGAAGTTAGAGAGAACGCTGACGGGATTGAACGGAGCAACACCTGGTGGCAGAGGGTGTTGTGAAGGGAGAGACTGTAGGGTCTCTGCCAGGGGTGGGATCCTGGCAGAGGCTTGGCATGGAAAGAACGTAAAGGGACCGTGCCTGCTCAGCATAGCGGCGGTGCCCAAGGAAGGACTAAGAAGCGAGATAGATTGTGCTGAGTGAGAAACGAAATCAAGCGAAAGGAGATACCAGTGAGGGTTGTGCTGAAAGAGGCAGCACCTTACTGAGGCGCACTACCGGTGGCCGGAACGCCGAGGAGGTAAAGAGTTTCAAGCCATACCTCAGACCTACGGCAGGGCAGTTAGCTTGAGGCGGACTGTCTCACGCATCACCCAGGAAGGCAAAGGGGGGTACCAACAGGAGAGGGGCGCAGATAGAGTCCCGGAAGATCTCCGAGCCTCCCCGTCATACGGGTGCGTTCCTACCATAGTATCTGGAGGGACGAGGAAGATCATTGCGAATTAAGTTGTTGTGAGGGAACACGAGAAACAGACACAACAGTTGTGGGGTACTTTCCGTAAGCACAGCAGGGAAGGACTGCAACACATAGCGCTAGAAGGAAGGCACCGATTTCCACCTGCAAGGAGAGCTCTGGAAGTGCCATTGGACCGGCCGGACTTGCGCAGCCTGGTGAGCCGTATTCCGGACTGAGGACCCAGAGAGCTTCAGTAAAGAGGTAAAGAGACTGCAACCTGGTGTCCTCGTTATTTACCGCGACCTGCACCCCACAACTGCACCGCTACAACATCACTTATTGCACCGGACGTCCCCCACTGACAGACAGGGCCACGGACCGGGTCTAGCTACCGTGACAACCCCAGGACTGAGACCTAGAGGCCCGGCTCCGGGTACCCCTCGGCCCTGCGGCGGTGTGGGGGCGCTCCATTAAAATTTCCAAAATATGGTCACTTAAGGGGGGGATTTTGCTGTTGTAGCACTTAGAGGCTCTTTACATGGAATCCGCAAACTAGTCTAGGAAAATCTGCGCTCCAGGAGGCAAATAGTGATCCGTCCCTTCCGAGTCACTCCATATAGCAAAGTAGTACTGTACATACACATGGGATATTTCTACATTCAGCAGAAATTGTGGGACACATTTTGGTGCCATTTTTTCTCATTTACAAGTGTGAAAATGTAAAACTTAGGGCTACCACACAATCTTGGTGTCTGTGACACACCTGTGGTGTCAATATAATCACTGCACCCCTAGATGAATTCATTGAGAGTTTTAATTGGTAAAATGGGGTCACTTATGGGAGGTGCTGCTGTTCTAGCACCTAAGAGGCTCTGCCAATGTAACATGGCACCCTCAAACAAGTGCAGCAAAATCTGCACTCTTATATGGCGCTACATCCCTTTTGAGCTTTGCACTGTTCCTCAAAAGTAGTTTTCGACCAAATATGGGGTATTGCTGAACTCAGGAGAAATTGCATAACAAACTTTGGGGTCCATTTTGTCCTTTTACGCTTGTGAAAATACAAACATTTTTTCCACATAGTTTGGCGGTAAAAATGTGATTTTTTTATTTTTATTTTCAAGGCTTAACGTTTGTCACGCTCACGCCCTGACTGGTGGGCGTGAGCTCGGGGGTTTGTGGCCCCACTGTGCCACGAACCAGACTACCCTGGAAGGGGCGTGACTATGACAGCTGCCTTGGTCTTCTCTGGAACCTCTGATGGTGAGGTCAGACTTGTGCGGCAGGCAGCTGCCAGGTGCAACTCCAGGGTGGTGTCTGGCTGTGTCTGCTGATCCCACTTGGAGAACAGGAACACTAGGACAGGTGCGGGCATCAGGGAGGACTGGCAGAAGAGCACGGCTGAAACTTAGATGACTAGGCTGGCACGGCTGAGACACAGGGCTGGCAGAGACACAAGGCTGGCAGGTACGGCAGAGACACAGGGCTGGCAGGTACAGCAGAGACACAGGGCTGGCAGGCACGGCAGAGACACAGGGCTGGCAGGCACGGCAGAGACACAGGGCTGGCAGGCACGGCAGAGACACAGGGCTGGCAGGAACGGCAGAGACACAGGGCTGGCAGGAACGGCAGAGACACAGGGCTGGCAGGCATGGCAGAGACACAGGGCTGGCAGGTACGGCAGAGACACAGGGCTGGCAGGTACGGCAGAGACACAGGGCTGGTAGGTACGGCAGAGACACAGGGCTAGTTGGTGTGGTTTATGAAGGAACAGGTAGGGACCTGTTCACACAGGAGATGCAGGTAAGGAAACTAGCAGGAAGGAATGGAGTATGAAGGAACAGGTTGGGACCTGTTCACACAGGAGGTGAACTGCAAGGTATGCGGAGAGGAGCTGCAGCAAGAGATTCTGCAGCAGCAAGAGCAGAGCGAAACCACAAGGTATGCGGTGAGGAGCTGCAGCAAGAGATTCTGCAGCAGCAAGAGTAGAGCAAAACTACAAGGTATGTGGAGAGGAACTGCAGCAAGAGATTCTGCAGCAGCAAGAGCAGAGCTGAACGGAGCAGAACCGCAGGAGTGCGGAGCAGAGGCAAAGCCGCAGAGAGACAAGGGTAGAACCACAAAGTGCAGAGCCAAGAGCAGAGTGAAGGCACAGAGTGCAGAGCCAAGAGCAGAGTGAATGCACAGAGTGCAGAGCCAAGAGCAAAGCAAAGGCACAGAGTGCAGAGCAAAGTCACAGGTTGCAGAGTAAGAAGCAAAGTAAGGTCGCAGAGTCCAGAGCTGAGAGCAGAGCAGAGAGGCACTGCAGGGAAAGAAACCACAGACAAGGAGACAGAGGTAGGACAAAGTTCAGACAAGGTAATGGTAGAAGACAAGGTATAAGAACAAAGACACAGGGACCAGGATACACAGCCTCCTGGAGGGCAGACAAACAAGATACAAGGCAAAGCAAGGAGAACAGCCTTCAGAGAAGGCAAGACACAGAGCAAGGCCTGGCAGCTCAGAAGCAAAACACAAAATAAGTTAACACATTGCACAGGCGCAGTCCACAGGGTGGAGCTGACCTAAATACTGGAGGCCTCTTGGTAATTGGTCAGGAGCAGATTAGACAGGTGCGCCCTGATTCTATAAGAACCAGAGAATTCTGGCGCCGCCCCTCTATGCACACAGACTGGAAGCATGCAGAGAGCAGAGGCACAGAATATGGAGCTGGCAACAAACAGAAACCACAACATGACCTGGAGCAGTGGGTAACATAGTGTGAGAGATGAGAGGCCATGCCGTGATGCCAGCATAGTTGTTACAATGTTATAAACTTCTGTGAAGCACCCGGGGGTTCAAGGTGCTCAATACACATCAAGATCTTTATAATAATCTTTTTTTTTTTTTTATACAGCGCTAACATATTTCACTGTGCTTTACAGACATTATAATCGCTGTCCCCAATAGGGCTCACAATCTAAATTCCCTATCAGTATGTCTTTGGAAAGTGGGAAGAAACTGGAGAACCGGGAGGAAACCCACGCAAACACGGGGAAAACATACAAACTCCTTGCAGATGTTGTCCTTGGTGGGATTTGAACCCAGGACCCAAGCAAGGCAAGGCTGCAGTGCTAACCATTGAGCCACCGTGCTGCCCTAGATAAGGTCTAGATAAGGACCATAAAGGGTCTAGTTTCCAAAATGGTGTCATTTGTGGGGGGTTTCCACTGCTTAGGCACATCAGGGGCTCTCCCAATGCGACACGGAGTCCGCTATTTATTCCATCAAATTTTGCATTCAAAAAGTCAAATGCGCTCCTTTTATTCCAAGCCCTGCCATGCACCCAAACAGTTGTTTTCCTCCACATATTGAGTATCAGCGTACTCAGGAGATATTGCACAACAAATTGTATGGAGCAATTTCTCCTGTTAATCTTATGAAAATGCAAAATATGTATTTGTACATTTTCTCCTGTTACCCGTGGGAAAGTAAAAAAAAAAAATTAGATCTAAAGGAAAATTTTTATGAAAGAAAAGTAAGGGTATGTTCACACGCTGCGGATTTGGCTGCGGATCCACAGCAGATTTGGCTGTGGATCTACAGCAGTTTTCCATGCGGTGTACAGTACCATGTAAACCTATGGAAGACCAAATCCACAGTGCACATGCTGCAGAAAATTCCGCGCAGAAACGCAGTGGTTTATTTTCCACAGTCTGTCAACTCTTTCCGCAGATTCTGCAGCGTTTTACACCTATTCCATTATAGGAATCCGCAGGTGTAAACATGCAGGTGAATTTCGCACAAAATCCACAGAAAACCCGCAGGTAAAACGACCTGCGGATTTTGCAGAATCCGAGCTGAAAAATCCGCAATGGAATCCGCAAAGTGTTCACATACCCTAAATGTTTATTTTTTCCTTTTTTAATCAGGGCTACCATCCAAGAACAATTGAAAACCAGATTACAAGAGCCACCAGAATATCAAGGAATCACCTGCTACATTACAAAGCTAAAGAAGAAAATAACCGGGTACCTCTAGTAGTTACCTGCAATCCATATCTGGAGATGCTAAGGGGAGCTGAACGGAAGTTACAACCTTTACTACAAAAAGATGCCCGATTACAATCCATTTTTCCAGACCCCCCACTACTGTGTTTTAGGCAGCCCCCAAATCTAAGAAGCATCATTGTCAAGAGCTCCCTGTCCTCTCCAACAGCTGCAGGTACCTTTCCTTGCAATCAGAAAAAATTTAAAACCTGTCTATTTATAATAACCACGGACAAGATAAAGATCCCCAATTCACATCAGGACTACAAGATACCAGGTACATTCAGCTGTGACACTTCTAATGTGGTGAACTTAATTATTTGTACTAAATGTCCAACTGGGGGTCTGTATGTGGGGGAGACAGGGCAAAAGCTTAGAACAAGAATGAACTCTCACCGCCACACAATAAGAGAAAAAAGAATGGATCTACCTGTGGCAATACATTTTTGTCTCCCAAATCATAATATTATGGACATGAAATTACTTGTGTTAAAAGGTAGCTTCAAATCTAAGAGAGACAGAAGAGTTTGGGAATATAAACTCATGACGACCTTTGACAGTCTCACTGCAGGAATGAATGTGTCGCAAGGATTTATGTCTTTTTACATCAACTGAGGAACTTGCCCCTCAGACCATGTGGGGTCATCACAACAGAACCAACCCCAATCAGAGGACAATAAAACATTGCTTATCTAAGAACTGGCCCAATATTTATGGACATAACTGTTTATCACTCATGGTAATTCTGCTTTATGTCACCTATCTTATCCGTGGTTTTTTCCTTTTTTTTTTTTTCTGTGCTATGTTGTGCATAAATATGTGATTCTACAGAATTTCTTTTAGTCTTTGCCTGATGAAGAGACCTGTGTAGTCTTGAAAGCTTGCAATTTGTTACCATCTTTTCAGATAGCCATTAAAAGGTATCAACCACTGAGGACTCTCAATTCTAAATATTTTTCTATCTACTGGCTAACACGGTACCAAGATGTATATCTTTCCTGTATCAAAATGGAGGATACCAGAATGTACCGCATCTTTATGGAACTAAAACCACTTCTGAAGAAAAGTGCACAAATGGACAGCAACATTTGTTTCCTATCTAAATGCAAAAAGGAGAATCTAATTCCAAAAGGACTCTGGGTTACAAACCCAATTCTTCATACCTACAATACCCATTATGCACAAAACCTGTATCACAGGACTTCTGAGAGATTAAGGAATCATCTTTTGCATGTCTGCTACAGCATAAAGAGTAAAGTCCAAGGGCAATTTGAAACTTTGAGGAAGACACTTACAGAAGACACAGAGCAAAAATTACAACAATATTACAACAAACTACGGGCCCTTCTGATTCATAACAAGGAAAAGAAACTGCACAGATTGCGCCTCAATTCAGTACTCTATGCAAACAGATACAAAACAAAGCCAAAACCTGACAACTTGGACAACCACTCCATTCCAGACACAAAAGCATCTAACTGTGTCATTAATCTCTCAGATTATAAACCCAACAAAGTGGAACTGGCCATGATTTCCAGAGGACTCTCATTTTGTCCTACTAAGGCCCTGGATAAAACTGAACTCTGCAGTGATATGGAACATTTTTTCAGGAGACTGCGCCTGAGGGAATATTTCAATGATACAGAAGATTCAGAACCCACCTGGACTGAAGTAAAAGGGATCCTAACAACAAAGAAGAGGTCAGACTGGACACCTCCACCTGGACGCAACCCTCATTTGGATAAATATATAGACTCCTTCAGACATTTGATAAAATCCACCATCATAGATACTAACAGGAGACAAGCATCCAACATCAGTGCCTGTAATAATTATAGGGATTAACTCAGGAGACTCTTTGCATGGAACAAGACAACTACAGGACACAGTTTTATAAGTGGTAAAGTCTATATTATCACATGGTGATTCAAACAGGTGCAGAGAGAAACTCAAGTCCACAACACGGTGTAAATATTAAACGCAGCTTAACAGTCTATAGGGAACTTCAGAGGAAAATGCAAACACGCAGAAAGTCTATGAAGCACAATTATTCTTGAGGATACTTGACACGAATAAGTCCTTGTTTAGTCCAAACACAGATAGATATGCTTATAAGGCAGTTCAAATCATATCTTAGCTCAACCAGGGAGGCCTGGGTAATAGTCTCAGGTTTTTACAGATCAGCAACAGCTTACATGTCCAGCAAAAATGCAGATGGAAGTAAACAGGAGCAGCAGATGAAGGAGGATTACTGGAAACTGGTGTATGCAGCAGGAACTCAGAGCAGAGTATCAGAATAACCACACAGGTTCACAGGAGCAGGTATATAGCCAGGGAATCACCATGGTCAGGAGCTGGATGCAAGGCAGAATACTCTAGCACAGACTGAAGGCTGGGGTGGAGTTTTATAGCAGGAAGACACAGTGCACATGAGACCAAAGACGCCATCTTGGAAAAGGGCAGTAATGCATGAAAGGTAATAAAAAATGTTCAGAGTCCTGACAGTGCCCAGGAGAGAAAGGCCATACAGAAAAACCAACAAAGAAATCATCATCAAACCTGCTGACAAGGGAGGTGCAATAGTCCTGATGAACACATCAGACTATATGAAGGAAGCAAACAGACAACTTATGGACACACGATACTACAAAAAATTGGAGTCGGATCCTACACAGGACTATTACAAGGAACTAAACAAGTTGGTATCTTGTCTGCCTGACGAATCCATAAGAACCAATGACCTGATACCAGAAAGTCCAAGAACAGGGATATTCTACATGCTTCCCAAAATCCACAAATCTGGAAATCCAGGAAAACCAATTATTTCATGTGTGGGCACTCTTACTGAGCAGGTATCTGGATGTGTAGAGGGTATTTTTTAACCCCTGGTAAAGGATACACCCAGCTTCATTCAGGACACAACTGACCTATTGAATAAACTATCAGCAATAGGTCCTCTACCAGAAGGAACCATCCTGGCCACCATGGATGTGGAATCTTTGTACTCCAATATCCCACACCAGGATGGATTAAATGCCTGCAAATTCTTCCTGGAAAACAGGACTGATGCAAAATCAGGGACTGATTCAAATTCTGTGGTGAAACTTATAAAATTCATCCTCACCCACATTTACTTTGAATTTGACAAGAAGATCTATCTACAGGAGACTGGCACAGCAATGGGAAGTAAAATGGCCCCACAGTATGCAAATCTTTTCATGGCCAAGCTTGAAAGCGACTTTTTGTCCTCATGTCCCATCAGGCCTCTGGCCTACTACCGCTATATTGATGACATTTTAATCATCTGGACGGAGTCTGAGCCACAGCTAAAGACGTTCCATGAACAGTTTAATCAATTTCATCCAACCATCAACTTGACACTCAACTACTCCTGTACTGAAATTAACTTTTTGGACACCATCATTAAGCTGCAGAACAATAAAATAGAGACATCCCTGTATCAGAAGCCAATCACCCATCCAACATACCTTAAATGGGACAGTTTCCATCCAAAACACATAAAAAACTCCATTGTCTACAGCCAAGCCATCAGATACAATCGTATATGTTCCAACCCAATGGACAGAAATGAACACCTTGGTCGCCTCAGAAATACCTTTTTGAATCAGGGCTACCATCCAAGAACAATTGAAAATCAGATTACAAGAGCCACCAGAATATCAAGGAATCACCTGCTACATTACAAAGCTAAAGAAGAAAATAACCGGGTACCTCTAGTAGTTACCTACAATCCAAATCTGAAGGTGCTAAGGGGAGCTGCACGGAAATTACAACCTTTACTACAAAAAGATGCCTGATTACAATCCATTTTTCCAGACCCCCCACTACTGTGTTTTAGGCAACCCCCAAATCTAAGAACCATCAATGTCAAGAGCTCCCTGTCCTCTCCAACAACTGCAGGTACCTTTCCTTGCAATCAGAAAAAATGTAAAACCTGTCCATTTATAATAACCACGGACAAGATAAAGATCCCCAATTCACATCAGGACTACAAGATACCAGGTACTTTTAGCTGCGACACTTCAAATGTGGTGTACTTAATTATTTGTACTAAATGTCCAACTGGGGGTCTGTATGTGGGGGAGACAGGGCAAAAGCTTAGAACAAGAATGAACTCTCACCGCCACACAATAAGAGAAAAAAGAATGGATCTACCTGTGGCAATACATTTTTGTCTCCCAAATCATAACATTATGGACATGAAATTACTTGTGTTAAAAGGTAGCTTCAAATCTAAGAGAGACAGAAGAGTCTAGGAATGTAAACTCATGACGACCTTTGACAGTCTCACTGCAGGAATGAATGTGTCGCATGGATTTATGTCTTTTTACATCAACTAAGGAACTTGCCCCTCAGACCATGTGGGGTCATCACAACAGAACCAGACCCCAATCAGAGGACAATAAAAAATTCCTTATCTAAGATCTGGCCCAATATTTATGAACATAACTGTTTATCACTCATGGTAATTCTGCTTCATGTCACCAATCTTATCCATGTTTTTTCCTTTTTTTTTTTTTCTGTGCTATGTTGTGCATAAATATGTGATTCTTCAGAATTTCTTTTAGTCTTTGCCTGATGAAGAGACCTGTGTAGTCTCGAAGGCTTGCAATTTGTTACTATCTTTTCAGATAGCCATTAAAAGGTATCAACCACTGAGGACTCTCAATTCTAAATATTTTTCTATCTACTGGCTAACACGGTATCAAGATATATATCTTTCCTGTATCATATTTTTTCCTTCCACATTCCATTCCAAAAATTCCTGTGAAGCACCTGAAGGGGTAATTAACTTATTCAATGTGGTTTTGAGTACCTTGAGGGGTGCAGTTTTTAGAATGGTGTTGCTTTTGGGTATTTTCTGTCACATAGGAGCCTCAAAGTCACTTCAAATGTGAGGTGGTCCCTAAAAAAAATGATTTTGCAAATGAGAAATCGCTGGTCAACTTTTAACAATTATAACTTCCTAACAAAAAAATTATGCTTCAAACATTGTGCAGATGTAAAGCAGATACGTGGGAAATGTTATTTAGTTACTATTTTGTGTGATATGACTGTCTGATTTAGGGGTATAAAAATTAAAAGTTTGAAAATTGCAAAATGTTCAAAATTTTCACAAAATTTCCATTTGTTTTTTTTTTAAAAAACGCAAGTCATATCAAGGAAATTTTACCACTATCGTGAATTACAATATGTCACGAGAAAACAGACTCGGAATCACTGGGATCCATTGAAACGTTCCAGAGTTATAACCTAATAAAGTGACAGCGGTCAGAATTGTAAAAATTAGCCTGGTCAGGAAGTTGAAAACAGGCTTCTGGGTGAAGGGGTTAAATGTTCATATTTCACATCTGATGTACCTTATACACTTTGGCATTATTTTCCCTTTTGTCAAAAAATATTTTTGATACTTATTAACTCAGTATTGTGATATATTGCATTTTTTTGTACATTGTGGATTGTACTTTTCCATTTTGATGCTTTTACACCTTAACTCATAGTGGCTATATGTGTATTTATTGGCGATTTCTGTATACAGTATATGTATTACTTATCATATCCCTCTGTCACCTATTAAAATTGCATCTTATAACTTTCAAGGTAGCCACAGTTCCAGTGGATTTCTTACCCACCTGCTCTTTTGTTTTTGTGTGTTTGTAAATTTTGGAATTTTTTGTATGTTTTTAACATTTGTATAAAAAAAAGGTATTTTAAGTAATTATTTCATAATTATTGTCCTGGCACATTTTTCTTTATAGGAATAAAGCTGAAGGTCTAGGGGCTAAAGTTTATGTTAGTCAAGAATACTGTTGCGCATGTAGTCTATTAAGACAGGCAAAAGGCTCTGGGAAAAAAGGTATGCAAATTAGCCTCCAAGAGGAAGAAACCTGGTTTTCTAGTACCACTTATTAGAAGTACCTACTCTATTAGTCAACATTATTATTATTATTATTATTATAATTTATATAGCACCATTAATTCCATGGTGCTGTACATGAGAAAGGGGTTACATACAGGGTTATAGATATCATTTACAGTAAACAGGTTTACAGTGACACATTGGTACAGAGGGGAGAGGACCCTGTCCTTGCGGACTTACATTCTATGGGCAACATTGTCTCTATAATGACAGTTCCTACATGACTTAAAGTCCAGATGTACATAAGACAGTGGTGAGGAAAGAGCTATAACACCTTAAATGAAGTGTACGCTCCCATTAGGTCAAATTCATTTTTGTGATTTCGTACAAAATGTATCATTCCAATTGTTATACTGTTGATAGAGCTATTTTAACTTCTCACTCTGAATATGGCGACAACTAGGTCCACTAGCTAGTAATAATAAATGCCATGAAGAAGCACACAGATGACAATCCCATTTTATTCATATTGCAGAATCAAACCTATAGTCTTCAAAACATACAAACTGTACAGCTACAATGTGTGCAGTGAAGGAGTTGCTCTTATTGCAGGATGAGTATTAAGAGCCCAGCACTTGTGGAGATGCTTCAGAATAAATTAATTCTTTTCAAAGGATGAAAATACCAAGTAATTTGCTAGCTAAATACACTGCTGAAGTTGATGTATCTGCTGCGTTTAAAGTAAAAATGAGAATAAGCACCTCTATTATGCATAAAATTCTTTTTAATAATCTTTTACAATGATATTACTTGCTTCATTATTTACTTTTTGTGGGATTATTTCTATATTTGCTGCTGAATGGGACATCAATGAATATATGTTCATGTATACAGGTCCTTCTCAAAAAATTAGCATATAGTGTTAAATTTCATTATTTACCATAATGTAATGATTACAATTAAACTTTCATATACTATAGATTCATTATCCACCAACTGAAATTTGTCAGGTCTTTTATTGTTTTAATACTGATGATTGTGGCATACAACTCCTGATAACCCAAAAAACCTGTCTCAATAAATTAGCATATTTCACCCGACCAATCAAATAAAAGTGTTTTTTAATACCAAACAAAAAAACCATCAAATAATAATGTTCAGTTATGCACTCAATACTTTGTTGGGAATCCTTTGGCAGAAATGACTGCTTCAATGCGGCGTGGCATGGAGGCAATCAGCCTGTGACACTGCTGAGATGTTATGGAGGCCCAGGATGCTTCAATAGCGGCCTTAAGCTCATCCAGAGTGTTGGGTCTTGCGTCTCTCAACTTTCTCTTCACAATATCCCACAGATTCTCTATGGGGTTCAGGTCAGGAGAGTTGGCAGGCCAATTGAGCACAGTAATACCATGGTCAGTAAACCATTTACCAGTGGTTTTGGCACTGTGAGCAGGTGCCAGGTCGTGCTGAAAAAAGAAATCTTCATCTCCATAAAGCATTTCAGCCGATGGAAGCATGAAGTGCTCCAAAATCTCCTGATAGCTAGCTGCATTGACCCTGCCCTTGATGAAACACAGTGGACCAACACCAGCAGCTGACATGGCACCCCACACCATCACTGACTGTGGGTACTTGACACTGGACTTCAGGCATTTTGGCATTTCCTTCTCCCCAGTCTTCCTCCAGACTCTGGCACCTTGATTTCCGAATGACATGCAAAATTTGCTTTCATCAGAAAAAAGTACTTGGGACCACTTAGCAACAGTCCAGTGCTGCTTCTCTGTAGCCCAGGTCAGGCGCTTCTGCCGCTGTTTATGGTTCAAAAGTGGCTTTACTTGGGGAATGTGGCACCTGTAGCCCATTTCCTGCACACGCCTGTGCACGGTGGCTCTGGATGTTTCCACACCAGACTCAGTCCACTGCTTCCTCAGGTTCCGGTCACCTCTTCTCGTTGTACAGCGTTTTCTGCCACATTGTTTCCTTCCAACAGACTTACCATTGAGGTGCCTTGATACAGCACTCTGGGAACAGCCTATTTGTTGAGAAATTTCTTTCTGGGTCTTACCCTCTTGCTTGAGGGTGTCAATGATGGCCTTCTTGACATCTGTCAGGTCGCTAGTCTTACCCATGATGGGGGTTTTGAGTAATGAACCAGGCAGGGAGTTTTTAAAAGCCTCAGGTATCTTTTGCATGTGTTTAGAGTTAATTAGTTGATTCAGAAGATTAGGGTAATAGGTCATTTAGAGAACCTTTTCTTGATATGCTAATTTATTGAGACAGGTTTTTTGGGTTATCAGGAGTTGTATGCCAAAATCATCAGTAATAAAACAATAAAAGACCTGACAAATTTCAGTTGGTGGATAATGAATCTATAGTATATGAAAGTTTAATTGTAATCATTACATTATGGTAAATAATGAAATTTAACACTATATGCAAATTTTTTGAGAAGGACCTGTATTTCTAAACTAACAGTTCCATTATAATGTTGCCAATAATTTCTCTAAAGTGAATCTGTCAGCAGATTTTTTGCCAATTATTCTGAAAACAGCATAATAAAGGGACAGATACCCTGATTACAGTGCTGTGTCACTTACTGGGCTGCTTACTGCAATTTTGATAAAATTACTGTTTTATCAGCAGATTTTCACAATAGGACTAGTAAACCTGTTGTCATGTAGTCTTCCAAATTCATTAACACTATATACCCCACTCCCACCACTTTCTGCTTATGTACAGTGTATATAGAAAGATGTAAATTAATGGTGCTGGTGGTAGAGATGAGCAGATTTGACAAAATTCGAATTCAACAAGTCATGTGGATTTTTCTAAGAAATTCGAATCACAATTTTCCTCTGCAATTTGAATGTCCATTGTTATATTCTGAGGTCTCTGATGGGCAATATGTAAAAAATAAAAAACGTTACATATTCATCTCACTTCTGTTCTGTCTGGCGCCCAATCTCTTTACTGTTCCCCGTCCAGTCCTCAGCACATCTTCTTATCACCAACACGGAGCACTGAATCCCTGTGCCTCTTCACACTAGATCTGGACTTCAGACTCTGAGGCGATCTGGGACATTATTTTGCCAGTGTGCATCAGATCACAGAGTCATAACCTGGCCAAGTCTGAGGTCCAGAGCACTCTGGAAGAGGTTTTCATCTAAGATATCTCTGTACTTGGCAGCATTCATGCTTTCTTCAATGACAACCAGCTGTCCCATCCCTGAAACTGAAAAACACCCCCATAGCATGATGCTGCCACCGCCATGTTTCACTGTTGGGATTGTATTTTGCAGGTGATGAGCAGTGCCTGGTTTTCTCCACACATACGGCTTAGAATTATCACCAAGAAGGTCTATCTTCATCTCATCAGACCAGAGAATCTTATTTCTCATAGTCTGGGAGTCCTTCATATGTTTTTTAGCAAACTCTTTGCGGGCTTTCATATGTCTTGCAATGAGGAGAGGCTTCCATCGGGCCACTCTGCCATAACAGCCCAACTGGTGGAGGGATGCAGTGATAGTTGACTTTGTGGAACTGTCTCCCATCTCTGGAACTCAGTCACAGTGATTTTGGAGCTCTTCTTTACCTCTCTCAGCAAGGCTCTTCTCCCATGATTGCTCAGTTTGGCTGAACGGCCAGGTCTAGGAAGAGTTCTGATGGTCCCAAACGTCTTCCATTTAAAGATTATGGAGGCCACTATGTTCTTAGGAACCTTGAGTACTGCAGAAATTCTGTCTCTGAGCTCCTTAGCCAGTTCCTTTGACCTCATGATTCTCATTTGGTCTGACATGCACTGTGAGCTGTGAGGCCTTATATAGACAGGTGTGTGCCTTTCCAAATCAAGTCCTATCAGTTTAATTAAACACAGCTGGACTCCAATAATGAAGGAGTAGAACAATCTCAAGGAAATGGACAGCATGTGACTTAAATATGAGTGTCTGAGCAAAGGGTCCGAATACTTATGACCATGTGATATTTCAGTTTTTATTTTAATTAAATTTGCAGAAATTTCTACATTTCTGTTTTTTTCAGTCAAGATGGGGTGCAGAGTGTACATTAAAGTGAAAAAAAATTAAGTTTTTTGAATTTACCAAATAGCTGCAATGAAACAGAGTGAAAAATTTAAAGAGGTATGAATATTTTCTGTACCCACTGTGTATATATATATATATATATATATATATATATATATATATATATATATATATATATATATATATGTATGTAGTAGAGTTTTGTACTCACTCAGCTGCGGTTGATGTAGGCACCGGAAGCGATATTGCTAAAATTCCCAGGCAAGTTCATTTCAGCTGCATAAACCACTCTGGATAGCAAAACAAAAGACAGCCTTTTCCAGCACAAAGTGAAAACATAAAATAAAAAGTCTATAAAACGTATAGCGGGTCCGCCCGCTCAGGATAGGGTCCGGTTCTTTATGCCTTAGCACAGACCAACACACAGGTGATCCACACATCTCCAGCCACTAAATGAGACATTCGGCCTCCATTTTATCTGCCAAACCACGCCCCTGGGGTTGGGATATGTGAGCAGTCATTTCCACCCATCTTTTATGACTGTTCGTAAAACCAGTTCTTCAGGCCTTAGCACAGACCAACACACAGGAGATCCACACATCTCCAGCTATGGAATGGCCTAATAACTCTATAACAGCTAATAACCGCAATAACAAATATCTCCCCTCAAGTACCCGTCCAGCGGCCATGTCAGTTAGGCATTTTCAGTAAACACACAATATGCTGTTATTCATGTCACCTATATGACTTAAAGTGTAAGGGATTTTGAATGCAGAAATCTGTATTAATTCTAAAAAATGAAAAATCCAGCAGCCTGTCTATCTCTGATTCACCTCTGCAGTGAAACTTGTTGAGCAGTATAAGTTTAGCAGGTCCTTGTGAGATGTGTCTGATATTTCACAGGAAGGTTTCCCCCTAGGAATCTGAGACACACAAAGCATTCAAGAAAGAGCAAACGAATAAATCGAAGTTTCCCAACAGGTGGGAATTCATAGAGGATTTGTAAAAAGGTAAAAATAAAATGGCTCAGAAAATCTACACCTCCTCTGTCTCCATGTAGTGTGAATAGATATACTACATGAAAAATAGACTTTACAATTATTTAGGATCTGCCGGTTAGCTCTTACCAAGTAAATGTATAAGTTTGGCATTATCATTGGACACATCATTAACAGGGAAGTCAATTTCCACTTTCAAGTTGGTAGTCACATTTTGTTATGTTTTTTCAGTGCCGCTAAGCTGTTTAACTTAGGCAGATACTGTTTTTCTTATTAAAAGTCTTAAGTCCCTTCAGGATATGGCCAATTTTTTTTGTTGCTGTTTTCTCCTCCCCTTCTTGCAATAGACATAACTTTTTTATTTTCCCGACCGAAATAAGGGCTTGCTTTTTTGCTGCACAAGTTGTACTTTTGAAAGATAAAATTAATTGTATCATGTGATGCAGTGAAGAAAGGGAAAAAAACCAAGTCCAGTGAAATTGCAAAAAAAACCTGTTATTTCCCAATTGTTCTTTGGGTTTTTAATTTACCATGTTCATTATATGGTAAAACTGACCTGACAATATGATTCTCCAAGTCAGTACAAGTAAACAGATACCAATCAAGTAAAAAACACCACAGAGAGACAGGCAAAGGTGCTTACCTGTCCAGGCCTCAAATCAAATGCACTAACATGGTGCAGTGGGCCCAAGTAAAGATGGCAACTACACAGGTGCGGTAATACCAAATGAGACAGCCAGCCTACAATCAGCCCAGTGCTAACTGTAATGCGTCTCGTGTGAACAGAGGCCACAACTTACAAAGCCATCAGTAGTGTTGAGCATTCCGATACCGCAAGTATCGGGTATCGGCCGATATTTGCTGTATCGGAATTCCGATACCGAGATCCGATACTTTTGTGGTATCGGGTATCGGTATCGAAACAACATTAATGTAAAAATGTGTAAAAGAGAGAATTAAAATAAAAAATATTGCTATACTCACCTCTCCGACGCAGCCTGCACCTTACCGAGGGAAGCGGCAGCGTTCTTTGTTTAAAATTCGCGCTTTTCTTTCCTTACGTGAAGTCCCGGCTTTGTGATTGGTTGCGTCGCAGTCACATGGGCGACGCAACCAATCACAGCAAGCCGTGACGTAATTTCAGGTCCTTAAGGATTTTAAAATTACGTCCCGGCTTTGTGATTGGTTGCGTCGCAGTCACATGGGCGACGCAACCAATCACAAGCCGTGACGTCACGGGAGGCTGGACACGCGCGCATTTTAAAATGCGCGCTTGTCCAGCCTCCCGTGACGTCCCGGCTTGTGATTGGTTGCGTCGCGATCAACCAATCACAAGCCGGGAGGCTGGACAAGCGCGCATTTTAAAATGCGCGCGTGTCCAGCCTCCCGGCTTGTGATTGGTTGACCGCGACGCAACCAATCACAAAGCCGGGACGTAATTTTAAAATCCTGAAGGACCTGAAATTACGTCACGGCTTGCTGTGATTGGTTGCGTCGCCCATGTGACTGCGACGCAACCAATCACAACGCCGGAACGTAATTTTAAAATCCTGAAGGACCTGAAATTACGTCACGGCTTGCTGTGATTGGTTGCGTCCCGGCCACATGGGCGGCACGCGACCAATCACAAGCCGGGACTTCACGTAAAGGAAAGAAAAGCGCGAATTTTAAACAAAGAACGCTGCCGCTTCCCTCGGTAAGGTGCAGGCTGCGTCGGAGAGGTGAGTATAGCAATATTTTTTATTTTAATTCTTTCTTTTACACATTAATATGGTTCCCAGGGCCTGAAGGAGAGTTTCCTCTCCTTCAGACCCTGGGAACCATCAGGGATACCGTCCGATACATGAGTCCCATTGACTTGTATTGGTATCGGGTATCGGTATCGGATTGGATCCGATACTTTGCCGGTATCGGCCGATACTTTCCGATACCGATACTTTCAAGTATCGGACGGTATCGCTCAACACTAGCCATCAGGGTCCAACTGCACCTCAAAAAGTAAAAGTAAAGAAAGTGCACAAGAACATATCAAAATATGTAAGGTATTAGTTAATATTATGGCCACAATACCTAAGCTGACAACCCACGTCACCAATACCAATCATGTGTAGTTTTTTCTTATTTAACCCCTTCCCAAGATGCGCCGTACTAGTACTGCTCTATGGTGCTCTGTGATCATAAATGCTATGTAAAATGTTCCCAATAAAAACTTCAACTCAATCCACAAAAAAGCAAGCCCTCACTCAGGTCCGTCATCTGTTAATGGAAATATAGGGGCTGCCACGTTACAGGTAGCACAAAGGCTCTGGAAAAGCTAAATTGCTCCTCGCCCCAAAAAAGAAATTTAGCAAATTCTCTTCTCCCAAATCCAAATGCCCCCTCCCTTCTGAGCCCCAGAGTGCCTAAACCACATTTAGCGCCCACATGTTTGACATTTCTGTAGTGATGAGAGCCCACTTAGCTTACAGGTGCGTGTCTCCAGAAGCATGAGCTGGGCATAATGTAATGGTCACTACAACGGCAGGTTGCAATTTTCACTCAGCAACAACTACTGCTGCTTGTTTCTGGAAAACACCCATGGAGTCAAAATTGTCATTACATCTGTAGATAAATTCCCAAAGGTTATAATTTCCAAAATGGGGTCACTTCAGGGGGGATTCTGCTTTTGCAGCACTTAAGGACTCTTTATAAGGAATCCGCAGATTATTCTAGTAAAATCTGCGTTCCAGGAGGTAAATAGCTTTCCGTCCCTCTCGAGTCTCTCCGTATGGCTAAGTAGTACTGCACAGCCACATATGGTGTATTGCCACGTTCAGTAAAAATTGTGGGACACATTTTGGTGCCATTTTTACCCATTTCTCAGTATGAAAATGTAAAACTTGGGGCTAACACACAATCTTGTTGGTAAAAATGTTAATTATTTTATCTTCACTGCTCAGTGTTATAAAATTCTGTGAAACACCTGTGGTGTCACTAAAACTACTGCACCCCTAGATGAATTCATTGAGAGGTTTAATTTGTAAAATGGGATAATGCGTATTTTCAGAGAGATATTTTTCAGAGATATGTGAGTGCTCTGAATAATGCACCATCGGCCTCCCCTCGCTCTGGATCTCTTCACATGCCTGACTCTGCTTAATCACATTTCTTACATTATGGTAAAAAAATGCTCTTATATAAAAATCTAAGATTTCTTATTATTTCCCTTTATTTACTACCATCCTTAGTGATAATGTGTCCTCCTCTGATGATTTTTCTAGTGATGCGTCCCTGCACACTAGTGGTACACATGTTTCTCTTTAGCAGCGTTTATGAGGCTGCCGTCAACTGGCAGTAGTTGGTCAGTATTTTACCTCAGTATCTGTAAGCCAAAACCAGGAGTGGGTGATAAATGCAGAAGTGGTGCATATGTTTCTATTATACTTTTCCTCTAATTGTTCCACTCCTGGTTTTGGCTTACAAATACTGATGTAAAATACTGACCAAATACTGCTAGTGTGACGGCAGCCTTAGTGTTATCCACCTTGTAAACAGGGGTGGAACTCAAGTAAGCATTGTTGGAATGCACAGCCATGTTGTTTATGGCTCATACTCACTAGCGAGAAACTCGGATGAGTCTCGCACGTCAATACCCGGCACTGCATCCGACACTCAGGAGCGGAGCGTTCAGTTTCATGTATTCCTATGCGGCCGCACGCTCCGCTCCTGAATGTCGGGTGCAGGGCCAGGTATTGACGTGTGACACTCATCCGAATTTCTCGCTAGTGAGTATGAGCCCTTACATCACTTCCGGTACCGAATAACAGCGGTGGGACGCAAGTCCATCCTATGAAACGCAGGACGACTTCCGCCCACACCATATCCGGCTTACAAACCTGACACTCTGCTTGGAGCAGCAATTAAATCACCCGCCCCCTCCACAATATAACCAGGCACTTTTGCTACATCCCTCAGACCAGCGGTGGACGATGTGTCTGCAGCAGGGGTGTCAAACTGCATTCCTCAAGGGCTGCAAACAGGTCATGTTTTCAGGATTTCCTTGTATTGCACAGGTGATCATTTAATCACCTGCACAGAATGATTCCAGCACCTTGTGCAATGAGAAGGAAATCTTGAAAACACGCATGGTTTGAGGCCCTCGAGGAATGCAGTTTGACACCCCTGGTCTGCAGCATACCCTTCTAGGTGAAAAAAAAAACCCCTTCTATTCTTATTTACCATGGACATCTTTCCGAATAGATGTTTGTAGATCTATTAATATTTTTCTCCTTAGGCTGCATCCATATAAGCTTTTTCCAAGATTGAATATACTTCATATTTACCACCTACGGGTATGTCTTTAACCCTTTCTATACCGCGCTCCTAACCTGTAGCCATCTGATCATCTCATGCACACATTTTTATTATATTATAGGTATTAACTCCGACAATATTATTCAACCTTTTGGTTGTAGCTGTTTACTCCACTATAAGGCCGCCATCACACTTAGGCTACTTTCACACTAGCGTCGTACGACGCACGACGAATTGCGTTGTTGCGATGTACCGACGCAAGCAGTGAAAGCGCCGCACAACGGGGGCAGCGGATGCTGTTTTTCAATGCATCCGCTGCCCCATTGTGAGGTGCCGGGAGGAGGGGGCGGAGTTCCGGCCGCGCATGCGCAGTCGGAAATGGTGGACACGATGCACCAAAAAACGTTACATGCAACGTTTTTTGGTGCTGACGGTCCGACGCAACACGACGCAACCGTCGCACAACGATTGCGACGTGTGGCAATGCGTCGCAATGCGTCGCTAATGTTAGTCTATGGACAAAAAACGCATCCTGCAAGCAATTTTGCAGGATGCGTTTTTCAGCCACAACGACGCATTGCGACATGCAGTGCATGACGCAAGTGTGAAAGTAGCCTTAGCGTACAGAAATACTGTCCATTTTTTACAGGCGTAATACCTCAAAAAATTATCCGTGTGTCATCCGCATGGCATCCGTATGGCAAGAATTTCTCGCCAGCTTGCAAAATGCACATAGAATGGATCCTTGGGCTCAAATATTCGTGAAAACATATATACGGTCTATATATATACAGGTCCTTCTCAAAAAATTAGCATATAGTGTTAAATTTCATTATTTACCATAATGTAATGATTACAATTAAACTTTCATATATTATAGATTCATTATCCACCAACTGAAATTTGTCAGGTCTTTTATTGTTTTAATACTGATGATTTTGGCCTACAACTCCTGATAACCCAAAAAACCTGTCTCAATAAATTAGCATATTTCAACCGTCCAATCAAATAAAAGTGTTTTTTAATAACAAACAAAAAAACCATCAAATAATAATGTTCAGTTATGCACTCAATACTTGGTCGGGAATCCTTTGGCAGAAATGACTGCTTCAATGCGGCGTGGCATGGAGGCAATCAGCCTGTGACACTGCTGAGATGTTATGGAGGCCCAGGATGCTTCAATAGCGGCCTTAAGCTCATCCAGAGTGTTGGGTCTTGCGTCTCTCAACTTTCTCTTCACAATATCCCACAGATTCTTTATGGGGTTCAGGTCAGGAGAGTTGGCAGGCCAATTGAGCACAGTAATACCATGGTCAGTAAACCATTTACCAGTGGTTTTGGCACTGTGAGCAGGTGCCAGGAAGCATGAAGTGCTCCAAAATCTCCTGATAGCTAGCTGCATTGACCCTGCCCTTGATGAAACACAGTGGACCAACACCAGCAGCTGACATGGCACCCCACACCATCACTGACTGGGTACTTGACACTGGACTTCAGGCATTTTGGCATTTCCTTCTCCCCAGTCTTCCTCCAGACTCTGGCACCTTGATTTCCGAATGACATGCAAAATTTGCTTTCATCACAAAAAAGTACTTGGGACCACTTAGCAACAGTCCAGTGCTGCTTCTCTGTAGCCCAGGTCAGGCGCTTCTGCCGCTGTTTATGGTTCAAAAGTGGCTTTACCTGGGGAATGCGGCACCTGTAGCCCATTTCCTGCACACGCCTGTGCACGGTGGCTCTGGATGTTTCCACACCAGACTCAGTCCACTGCTTCCTCAGGTTCCCCAAGGTCTGGAATTGGTCCTTCTCCACAATCTTCCTCAGGGTCCGGTCACCTCTTCTCGTTGTACGGCGTTTTCTGCCACATTGTTTCCTTCCAACAGACTTACCATTGAGGTGCCTTGATACAGCGCTCTGGGAACAGCCTATTTGTTGAGAAATTTCTTTCTGGGTCTTACCCTCTTGCTTGAGGGTGTCAATGATGGCCTTCTTGACATCTGTCAGGTCGCTAGTCTTACCCATGATGGGGGTTTTGAGTAATGAACCAGGCAGGGAGTTTTTAAAAACCTCAGGTATCTTTTGCATGTGTTTAGAGTTAATTAGTTGATTCAGAAGATTAGGGTAATAGGTCGTTTAGAGAACCTTTTCTTGATATGCTAATTTATTGAGACAGGTTTTTTGGGTTATCAGGAGTTGTAGGCCAAAATCATCAGTATTAAAACAATAAAAGACCTGACAAATTTCAGTTGGTGGATAATGAATCTATAATATATGAAAGTTTAATTGTAATCATTACATTATGGTAAATAATGAAATTTAACACTATATGCTAATTTTTTGAGAAGGACCTGTATATATATGTATTCTGTATATATGTATATATATATATATATATATAGATATATATATATATATATATATACAGTACAGAGCAAAAGTTTGAACACACCTCATTAAAAGATTTTTTTCATGTCTATGAAAATTGTAAATGCACACTGAAGGCATCAAAACTATGAATTATCACATGTGGAATTACATACTTAACAAAAAAATGTGAAACAACTGAAAATATGTCTTATATTCTAGGTTCTTCAAAGTAGCCACTTTTTGCTTTGATGACTGCTTTGCACACTCTTGGCATTCTCTTGATGAGCTTCAAGAGGTAGTCACCGGGAATGGTTTTCCAACAATCTTGAAGGAGTTCCCAGAGATGCTTAGCACTTATTGGCCCTTTTGCCTTCACTCTGCGGTCCAGCTCACCCAAAACCATCTTGATTGGGTTCAGGTCTGTGTGTGTGTTTTTTTAACCCTTTATTAATATTGGATTAATAATGGATAGGTGTCTTATTGACACCGCTCCATTATTAACCAGGCTTAATGTCACCTTACATTAGCAAAGTGACATTAACCCTTTATTACCCCATATCCCACCGCTACTCGGGAGTGGGAAGAGAGAGGCTAAGTGCCAGAATAGGCGCATCTTACAGATGCGCCTTTTCTGGGGTGGCTGGGGGCAGATGTTTTTAGCCAGGGGGGGGCAATAACCATGGTCCCTCTCTAGGCTATTAAAGGAAACCTGTCACCCCCCCCCCAGGCATTTTTTACTAAAAGAGCCACCTTGTACAGCACTAATGCTGCATTCTGTCAAGGTGGCTCTTTTAGTTTGGGTCCCTGCAAACAATGAAATAATCGCTTTTATAATGTACCCCTGACACAAACGCCTCCCAGCACACTCCGTTAATGCTGCTATTAACCCTGTGGGACCAACGTTTTACTATTGATATTCATAAAGAGAAACAAGAGTTCTTTTGGGTATGCGAAGATAAAAGACAAAAGTTTATTGAAAATTCACATTACATATAAATACCAATAGTCTAAAAAGAAAGAGAGACCCAGTAAAGTGACACATGCGCAAACAGGATAACAGGGCAACCAGAAGCCTCCAACAACTTAAGCCCCTTTGTGCCTAGTAGTCTAATCAAATGTAAAGTGCACGTGCAGCAGGGTATGGCACAGATAGGCTGGCACAGCCCATATATATGCAGTTTACCCCAACAGGGAAAAGAGTATGCAGTGAGTAGAGTAACAAGACAATATCGTATGGGGCCAGCCAGCACTTACCATGGGCAGAAGTTGGAGGAATTCCGGGGCCGGGTGTAAAGAGAGCCCCCCGACGCGCGTTTCGCGTCCACAACAGACCGCTTTCTCAAGGGAGAAATGCCTATGCAGCATCAATAGTGAAAAGATCTAATGTTAAAAATAATGAAAAAAAAAAAAATAGTTATATACTCACCGTCCGTCGGCCCCTCGGATCAGGCACAGGCTTTTCCCGCTCCTCGCGACGCTCCGGTGACGCTCCATGCATTGCGATCTCGCAAGATCATGACGTAGCGGTCTCGCGAGACCGCTACGTCATCATCTTGCGAGACCGCAATGCACTCTTGGGACCGGAGCACGCGAGGAGCATCGGTAAACGCTTCGCTTGGATCCGGGGGCCAACGGAAGGTGAGTATATCACTATTTTTTATTTTAATTCTTTTTGTAAACAGGGATATGGTGCCCACATTGCTATATACTACGTGGGCTGTGCAATATACTACGTGGGCTGTGCAATATACTATGTGGGCTGTGCAATATACTACGTGGGCTGTGCAATGTACTACGTGGGCTGTGCAATGTACGACGTGGGCTGTGCAATATACAACGTGGGCTGTGCAATATACGACGTGGGCTGTGCGATATACTACGTGGGCTGTGCGATATACTACGTGGGCTGTACAATATACTATGTGGGCTGTGCAATATACTACGTGGGCTGAGCAATATACTACGTGGCTGTACAATATACTACGTGGGCTGTGCTATATACTATGTGGCTGTGTTATACACTACGTGGGCTGTTATATACACTGTGTTCCAAATTATTATGCAAATTGGATTTAAGTGTTATAAAGATTTAATTGTTTTGTTTTTCAAATAAACTCGTGGATGGTATTGTGTCTCAGGGCTCAATGAATTACTGAAATCAATCTTAAACACATGTGATAATTAGTTTCCCAGGTGATTCTAATTAAAGGAAAACTACTCAAAAATGATGTTCCACATTATTATGCAGGTCACAGGTTTCAAGCAATATGGGAAATAAAAAGGATCTCTCTGCTGCTGAAAAGCGTTAAATAGTGCAATGCCTTGGACAAGGTATGAAAAAATTAGATATTTCACGAAAACTTAAGAGTGATCATCATACTCTGATGAGATTTGTGACTGAAACAGAGCACAGACAGAGTTCATGCAAATAAAGGCATAATGAAGAAGTTTTCTGCCAGACAAATTCATTGGATTAAGAGAGCAGCTGCCAAAATACCATTACAAAGCAGCAATCAGTTATTTGAAGCTGCTGGTGCGTCTGGAGTCCCTCGAACCTCAAGGTGTAGGATCCTTCAAAGGCTTGCTGTGGTGCATAAACCTACTATTCGCCCACTCCTAAACAGTGTTCACAAGCAGAAACGGTTGCAGTGGGCTCAGACATACATGAAGACTAATTTTCAAACAGTCTTGTTTACTGATGAGTGTCGAGCAACCCTGGACGGTCCAGATGGATGGAGTAGTGGATGGTTGGTGGATGGCCACCATGTCCCAACAAGGCTGCGACGTCAGCAAGGAGGTGGAGGAGTCATGTTTTGGGCTGGAATCATGGGGAACCAGCTGGTAGGGCCCTTTAAGTTTCCTGAAGGTGTGAAAATGACCTCAGCAAAGTAAATAGAGTTTCTGACTGACAACTTTCTTCCATGGTCTAAAAAGCAGAAACGTGCCTTCAGGAACAAAATCATCTTCATGCATGACAATGAATACCTCTGAGTAATTGGCTGCTATGGGCATAAAAGGAGATAAACTCATGGTGTGGCCACCATCTTCCCCTGACCTCAACCCTATAGAGAACCTTTGGAGTATCATCAAACAAAAGATCTATGAGGGTGGGAGGCAGTTCACATCAAAACAGCAGCTCTGGGAGGCTATTCTGACTTCATGCAAAGAAATACAAGCAGAAACTCTCCATAAACTAACAAGTTCAATGGATGCAAGAATTGTGAAGGTGATATCAATGAAGGGCTCCTATCTGTTAACATGTAACTTGGCCTGTTAGGATGTTTTGGAGTTAAATAGCTTTTTTGTTCAGTGAATGTGACCTCCTAATGCTGCAAATTCCACAAATGAGCATTTTCAGTTCTGTAAAACAAATCAAATGTTTAGAAATACTACTGTGCCTAATAATTTGGAACTGTGCATTTTGAGTTTTTGTTCATTTTGGAGATTATACTGTTATCATTGGGAGGTTTCTTCAATAAAATTCGATGAATACTCTAACGGGTGATGACTTTTATTAGACTGACTGTTATTTGCACTGACCATTTAGGAAAATCCGAGAAAAATGTAATTTGCATAATAATTTGGAACATACTGTACTACATGGCTGTGCTATATACTAAGTGGGCTGTGCTATATAGTGCGTGGGCTGTGTTATATACTACGTGGGCTGTTATATACTACGTGGGCTATGTTATACACTACGTGGGCTGTGTTATACACTACGTGGGCTGTGTTATATACTGCGTGCATGAGCTGTTATACACTACGTGAGCTGTGTTATATGCTATGTGGGCTGTTATAAACTACGTGGCTGTGTTATATGCTATGTGGGCTTTTATACACTCCGTGGGCTGTGCTACATACTACATGGCTGTGAAATATACTACGTGGCTGTGCTATTTATTACGTGGGCTATTATATACTACGTGGATGTGCTATATACTACATGGCCGGCCACGAACAATCAGCGATAGGCGCAGTCCGGCCGCGAATTGGCACGGGATTTGAACCATGCTTCGCTAATTGATCGCTGCCGGCCGAATCCTGTGTATTCAATGTATTCTAAAATCTTCATAAATAAACTACATACATATTCTAGAATACCCGATGTGTTAGAATCGGGCTACCATCTAGTGTGTATGTATATATATATATATATATATATATATATATATATATATATATATCTACTTATACTATGTGTAGATATTTATTTTATCTATTCCATACTAACCTGTCAGTGTGATTTTACTGTACACCACACTGAATTACCGGCTTTTCTATAGAACGCTGCTGCGTATTTCTCGCAAGTCACATGCATGGTCCGTGTGTAATCCATATTTTTCTAGCCCACATAGACTTTCATTGGCTGATTTTTTGCGCAATACGCTGACAAATGCAGCATGCTGCAATTTTCTCAGCCCGTAAAATACGGCCAAGAAATATACGGCAGATAGGAGCTGCCCAATAGAGAAACATTGGTCCGTGTGCAATGCGGATTTTTTGCACCTCTAATACGTCCGTATTCCTCTCTAGTGTGACCTCGGTCTCACTTGCGAGAAACTCGGATGAGTCTCACATGTTAATATGCCGGCACTCAGATCGGAGCGTGCAGCCGCATAGGAATACATTCAGCCGCACGCTACGCTCCTGCAGTGCCGGGTAATAACATTCGAGACTCATCCGAGTTTCTCGAAAGTGAGTATGAGCCATATCTCTAAGTACGGTATGTATTGCCTCACAGTGTCTATCATTAGCTTTGATTGTGCCTTGATCTATCTCTTCTCTATAGGCACTCCTATTTATCACTATGTCACCATGAAATATATGTATATACTTTATTTGCATTACTCTACTTGCTTATCCTTTCCCTTTTTTTGAGTGTTATATTTTGCATTATCATGTATTCCCACAGCAGCTGATGAAGGTCGTCTTATGTGACCGAAACGTTTTGCCGTACCTTATAATAACACTGCCTAGGATTGAATAAATCACTTGTACATTATTACTAAGTTGAGTGCGAGGTTCTTTCTTTGTATATTACCACCGTATGGAAACCTACCTTGGCACCACGATTCAGCTGTGCACACGTACGTCTACTTAATACACTGATCTCTCACTGACCTGCCCCCCTAGTTAAGATATTGAATATTATATATGCATTGAAAAAAAATCCCCTTCTGTAGGCATGAAAATAAAGATTAACCCCTTCATGACCTTGGGATTTTCCATTTTTTCCGTGTTTGTTTTTCGCTCCCCTCATTCCCAGAGCCATAACTTTTTTATTTTTCCGTTAATATGGCCATGTGAGGGCTTATTTTTTGCGAGACGAGTTGTACTTTTGAACAACATCATTGGTTTTACCATGTCATGTACTAGAAAATGGGAAAAAAAATCCAAGTGCGGTGAAATTGCAAAAAAGTGCAGTCCCACACTTGTTTTTTGTTTGGCTTTTTTGCTAGGTTCAATAAATTCTAAAACTGACCTGCCATTATGATTCTCCAGGTCACTACGAGTTCATAGACATCTAACATGACTAGGTTATTTTTTATCTAAGTGGAGAAAAAAATTCCAAACTTTGCTAAAAAAAATAAATAAATAAAAATTGCACCATTTTCTGATACTCGTAGCGTCTCCATTTTTCATGATCTGGGGCTGCTTGATGGCTTATTTTTTGCGTGCTGAGCTGATGTTTTTAATGATACCATGTCGGTGCAGATACGTTCTTTTGATCGCCTGTTATTGCATTTTAATGCAATGTCGCGGCGACCAAAAAAACTTAATTCTGGCGTTTCAAATTTTTTTCTCGCTACGCCGTTTAGCGATCAGGTTAATACTTTTTTTTGTTATTGATAGATCAGGCGATTCTGAACGCGGCGATACCAAATATGTGTAGGTTTTTTGGTTTTTTTTGATTAATTTATTTTGATTGGGGCGAAAGGGGGGTGATTTAAACTTTTATATTTTTTTTTATTTTTTTCACTTTTACTTTTGCCATGATTCAATAGCCTCCATAGGAGGCTAGAAGCTGGCACAACGCGATCGGCTCTGCTACATAGCAGCGATCATCAGATCGCTGCTATGCAGCAGAAATGCAGGTGTGCTATGAGCGCCGACCACTGGGTGGCGCTCACAGCTACCGGCGATCAGTAACCATAGAGGTCTCAAGGACCTCTATGGTTACTCTGCAGAAGCATCGCTGACCCCCAATCATGTGACGGGGGTCGGTGATGTGCTCATTTCCGGCCTCCCGGCCGGAAGCGCCAGTTAAATGCTGCTGTCTGCGTTTGACAGCGGCATTTAACTAGTTAATAGCGGCGGGTGAATCACGATTTCACCCGCCGCTATTGCGGGCACATGTCAGCTGTTCAAAACAGCTGACATGTCCCGGCTTTAATGCGGGCTCACCGCCAGAGCCCGCATCAAAGCGGGGGTTCTGACCTCGGACGTACTATCCCGTCCGAGGTCAGAAAGGGGTTAAACAGAAACCACAGTACTGATTTCATCAACCCAGGTATCATTTTAATCAGTAAAACAGCAGCAAACCTGACACTGTCTGTAGGTTACTCAGCACAATCCTGCTGACAGGGTCACTTTAATGTAATATGCTAATTAATCTGGAAGCACACTGGAGTTGCACACACCCCAATGCACTTCCAAACCAATTTGCAACTGGATTCAAAGGTTGATTTTTCAGCATAGTCACATCAAATTATCACAAAAAAGATAATTTTTGTTGTACTATAAACAATACAATCATATCACCATTAAAGTTTCCACAGTTATATTGTCCTGATGAGTGCCCTTTGAATTTGGCTCCCATATAGCAGAATTAGGCAGGGCTCACCCGACGGAAGATTCTTTTATCCCAGATAATTGGGTCAATTATGTTAATGACTCTCTGGTCAAACTTTGATCTAAAGGTACCGTCAGATTAAGCGACGCTGCAGCGATATAGACAACGATGCCGATCGCTGCAGCGTCGCTGTTTCGTCGTTGTGTGGTCGCTGGAGAGCTGTCACACAGACAGCTCTACAGCGACCAACGATGCCGAAGTCCCCGGGTAACCAGGGTAAACATCGGGTTTCTAAGCGCAGGGCCGCGCTTAGTAACCTGATGTTTACCCTGGTTACCAGTGTAAATGTAAAAAAAACCAAACACTACATACTTACATTCCGATGTCTGTCGGGTCCCCCGGCGTCCGCTTCCCTGCACTGTGTAAGCGTCGGCCCTAAAGCAGAGCGGTAACGTCACCGCTGTGCTCTGCTTTACGGCCGGCACTGACACATTCAGTGCAGGAAGCTCTGAGCAGCAGCGCGGACGCCGGGGGACATGACAGACATCAGAAGGTGAGTATGTAGTGGGTTTTTTTTTACTTTTACAATGGTAAACAGGGTAAATATCGGGTTACTAAGCGCGGCCCTGCGCTTAGTAACCCGATATTTACCCTGGTTACCATTGTAAAACATCGCTGGCATCGTTGCTTTTGCTGTCAAACACAACGATACACGCCGATCTGATGACCAAATAAAGTTCTGGCCTTCTAGCTCCGACCAACGATATCACAGCGGGATCCTGATCGCTGCTGCGTGTCAAACACAACGATATCGCTATCCAGGACGCTGCAACGTCACGGATCGCTATCGTTATCGTTGTTAAGTTGTTCAGTGTGAAGGTACCTTTAGTTTGCTCAGAGTGTCAACACATTGTGATCTGATTCTCTCAGATGAGGAGAAGATAGAGAACAAAATTTCTCCATTATTTCCACTGTCTGTGTCCATGGAAATCGGAATACACTCAGACTGCACTAAGATGACATTCGAGTGCAGTCCGATGTTTTCCAAGCACCCATAGATTTGAATGGGTGAGTGTTTTCCGATTTCAGTCTGACAGATTATGTCAGTGAAAAAAAAAATGTCATTACCAATGCTCCATTAAACAACATTGGCCCGACTGGTATCAGATAAAACATCAGATGTCCGATTTATATGCTGGGGTGACCTTGGCCTTAATGCGAGGATGAGATGCTAAATGCATTCTAGATATGTTTTTCATGAACTATTGAAATAAGCACTAAAACGTGTAGTTTATCCTTGTGGGTATGCCAAGTATGCAGACTCTGCATTGTTTTAGAGAAGGAAGGAATAGCAGACTGCTAAAATGCTCGCTTTTCTCGGAGCACTGTTGCCAATTGAATAGGATAAAAAAAAACCTTTGAACTATAACATGCACACAGGGATTTCCTAAATTATCTGACCATGTGGTAGCATATAACAATAAAACGTATACGCTGGTGTGAAGCTTTGAGCTTTTTGCTAATGAGCTGCAAGCTGGATATAAATGCCACAATCAATTAATCTGTAAAACTCCCAACAGGATCTGCTTAGCCAGTTTTGTTGCAGGTGATTGATGGTGAATATAAAGTAGTTGTTTCTGCAATTGTGGCATCGTTCAGAGAAAAAAGAATAGTTAAAAACGGGATCTGAAAGTTTGTTATGCACACATATAATAAAAACATACATAATAAACATAACCATTGGTCATATTAGAAATCTTGTCAGCTTCTGCAACACATTAATGCTGTGTACAAAACTTGAGCCATTGGATTATGCGGCCATATAACCAATTAACAAGACAACATATTCAAAAGTCTTGGCTAGGATCTGAGAAACCTTCAATCATTTTCATTCACCCTTTATGGCCTAAAATATACTGCAATTCAAAGCTAAGTGACAGAATTGGCATATCTCATGGATGCGCTTTTTCTGGGGTGGCTGAGAGCTGTCAGGGGGCCAATGTCCATGGCCTATTCCTGGCACATTTATAACAGCCCACAGCTGTCTGCCTAGCCTTTGCTGTTTATTAATTATAGAGGTACCATACATAATTTTTTTCTGGGGTCCTCCATTTTAATAACCAGTAAAGGCTAAGTATAGAGTTATGAGCTGATATTAATAGCCTTGGAAGCTCCATTGTTATTACCCTCTTCCCAGGGTATAAATGTTTGCCCCCTCTGTAAGCTATCTCTCTGCTGTTTAATAAAATTTGGCGGGATCCCACGCCATTTTTAATAGTACGCTATTCGGGTTATTTGTTAGTTGGTGAGTAATTTGCTATACCCTTGGTATATTCACGTGACCCACCCAGCATGTTTGGCCCTTTATTTGCAGCCAATGAACATGCTGGGCTGTCTTGCCAAATACAGTAATGCCAGCACCACCTTTGGTGTGGCATTACTGTGATTGGCTGGCCTTACAGCATCATAGGGGATATTTAGTCTCTGTCAGCGCCATCTCGCACACCTTGCAGCCGGAAACAACATAGTGAGAGCATAGTGTGAGCAAAGGGAGAGTGAAAGAAGCATACAGGGAGAGTTTGTGATGCCAAAAAACTCTTTTAACCCCTTAAGAACCAGAGGTATTTTTTATTTTGTAATTTCGTTTTTCACTCCCCTTTTTGCCATAGCCATAACTTTTTTATTTTTCCGTCAATATGGCCATGTGAGGGCTTGTTTTTTGCGGGATGAATTGTCCTTTCGAACGACACAATTGGTTTTACCATATCGTGGAGTTGAACGGGAAAAATTCCAAGTGCTGTGAAATTGCAAAAAAAAGTGCAATCCCACAGTTGTTTTTTGTTTTAGCTTGTTCACTAAATGCTAAAACTGATGCTATTATGATGTTCTCTGTCATTACGAGTTCATAGACACCAAACATGTCTAGGTTCTTTTTTATTTAAGTGGTGAAAAAAAATCCATAGCTTGTTAAAAAAAAAAATTGCGCCATTTGGGGGTGGCAGTGGCATGGGGGGTGGGGTTAGAACAGTTAATAATTTAAGAAAGAATAGAGGTACAGAAAGGAACATCAAGTGCATGTATACTAATGCCAGAAGCCTCGCCAACAAAATGGACGAATTAGAATTAATGTTGTTGCAGCATAATGACCTGGCCGTTTTTTGCAATTCTGACCAGTGTCCATTTATGAGGTAATAACTCAGGAACGCTTCAACGGATCCTAGCGATTCTGAGATTGTTTTTTCGTGACATATTGGGCTTCATGGTAGTGGTAAATTTAGGTCAATAATTTCTGAGTTTATTTGTGAAAAAAATGGAAATTTGACGAAAATTTTGAAAATTTCGCAATTTTCACATTTTGAAATTTTATTCTGTTAAACCAGAGAGTTATGTGACACAAAATAGTTAATAAATAACATTTCCCACATGTCTACTTTACATCAGCACAATTTTGGAAACAATTTTTTTTTTGCTAGGAAGTTATAAGGGTTAAAATTTGACCAGTGATTTCTCATTTTTACAACAAAATTTACAAAACCATTTTTTTTAGGGACCACCTCACATTTGAAGTCAGTTTGAGAGTTCTATATGGCTGAAAATACCCAAAAGTGACACCATTCTAAAAACTGCACCCCTCAAGGTGCTCAAAACCACATTCAAGAAGTTTATTAACCCTTCAGGTGTTTCACAGCAGCAGAAGCAACATGGAAGGAAAAAATTAACATTTAACTTTTTAGTCACAAAAATTATCTTTTAGCAACAATATTTTTATTTTCCCAAGGGTAAAAGGAGAAACTGTCACGGGAGACCTAGATAGGAAAGAGCTAATAACCCGGGCCCCTGCGATTTCCCTCAGACTAGGGAAACCCTGACTGACCCTCTCCCAGAGTTTACACTGATGGTGTGCATGTCTGGGCCTCCACCCTCACCCTATCTCCTGTTTCAACCCTAGGCTGAATCCACCACCCCCACCAGTGAAGAGACCACACTCCAATACCCACAGTTAGCACAGACAAGGATAACGGAAAAATAAGCACCACGCCGCAGTCACTCAGGAATACACTATAAATGCAAAGGGCAAAACAAATACAAATATGGGAAGGAGAAAATAAGACAAAGGGAAATACACCACCAGCAATGATACTCCAACTACTTAGCTCACCACTCCAGACCGAGATAACCATGCACAAGACAGAAGCTATAATCGGCGACGCCCAATGTTCAGGAGAACTATGTAAAGGCAGTGGGCATGGCCCAGCTTCCAATCCGAGCACCAGGTAAATTAACCCCGGACCAGCTAGATAAAATCTAGTCAACACCAATGAGCATAGTGGACAAAAGCGGAATTACCGCTGTCTGTCGGATGACCTGGTCTGAACAGCGTCCAACATGACAGAAACTGGACCACGAATGTTGTTGTACAATTTGTCCTGAGTACGCTGATACCTCATATGTGGGGGTAAACCACTGTTTGGGCGCATGGCAGGGCTCGGAAGGGAAGGAGCGCCATTTGACTTTTTGAATGAAAAATTGGCTCCAATCTTTAGCGGACACCATGTCGCGTTTGGAGAGCCCCTGTGTGCCTAAACATTGGAGTTTCCCCACAAGTGACACCATTTTGGAAACTAGACCCCCCAAGGAACTTACCTAGAAGCATAGTGAGCACTTTAATCCCCCAGGTGCTTCACAAATTGATCCGTAAAAATGAAAAAGTACTTTTTTTTCACAAAAAAATTATTTTAGCCTCAATTTTTTCATTTTCACATGGGCAACAGGATAAAATGGATCCTAAAATTTGTTGGGCAATTTCTCCTGAGTACACCGATACCTCACATGTGGGGGTAAACCACTGTTTGGGCACATGGTAAGGCTCGGAAGGAAAGGAGCACCATTTGACTTTTTGAATGAATAATTATCTCCATCGTTAGCGGACACCATGTCGCGTTTGGAAAGCCCCTGTGTGCCTAAACATTGGAGATCCCCCACAAGTGACACCATTTTGGAAACTAGACCCCCCAAGGAACTTATCTAGAAGCATAGTGAGCACTTTAAACCCTCAGGTGCTTCACAAATTGATCCGTAAAAATGAAAAAGTACTTTTTTTTCACACAAAATTTCTTTTAGCCTCAATTTTTTCATTTTCACATGGGCAACAGGATAAAATGGATCTTAAAATTTGTTGGGCAATTTCTCCTGAGTACGCCGATACCTCATATGTGGGGGTAAACCACTGTTTGTGTGCACGGCAAGGCTCGGAAGGGAAGGCGCACCATTTGACTTTTTGAATGGAAAATTAGCTCCAATCATTAGCGGACACCATGTCGCGTTTGGAGAGCCCCTGTGTGCCTAAACATTGGAGTTCCCATACAAGTGACCTCATTTTGGAAACTAGACCCCCCAAGGAACTTATCTAGATGCATAGTGAGCACCTTTTGGAAACTAGACCTCCCAAGGAACTAATCTAGATGTGTGGTGAGCACCTTGAACCCCCAAGTGCTTTGACTTTTTTCACTTTTTGACTTTTTGAATGGAAAATTAGCTCCAATCATTAGCGGACACCATGTCGCGTTTGGAGAGCCCCTGTGTGCCTAAACATTGGAGCTCCCCTACAAGTGACCTCATTTTGGAAACTAGACCCCCCAAGGAACTTATCTAGATGCATAGTGAGCACCTTTTGGAAACTAGACCTCCCAAGGAACTAATCTAGATGTGTGGTGAGCACCTTGAACCCCCAAGTGCTTCACAGAAGTTTATAACGCAGAGCCATGAAAATAAAAAATAATTTTTCTTTTCTCAAAAATGATTTTTTAGCCCACAATTTTTTATTTTCCCAAGGGTAACAGGAGAAATTAGACCACAAAAGTTGTTGTCCAGTTTCTTCTGAGTACGCTGATACCCCATATGTGGGGGTAAGCTACTGTTTGGGCACACGTCGGGGTTCGGAAGGGAAGTAGTGACGTTTTGAAATGCAGACTTTGATGGAATGGTCTGCGGGCATCATGTTACGTTTGCAGAGCCTCTGATGTACCTAAACAGTAGAAACCCCCCACAAGTGACCCCATTTTGGAAACTATACCCCCAAGGAACTTACCTAGATATGTGGTGAGCACTTTGAACCCCCAAGTGCTTCCAGAAGTTTATAACGCAGAGCCGTGAAAATAAAAAATCATTTTTCTTTCCTCAAAAATGATGTTTTAGCAAGCAATTTTTTATTTTCACAAGGGTAACAGGAGAAATTGGACCCCAATATTTGTTGACCAGTTTGTCCTGAGTACACTGATACCCCATATGTGGGGGTAAACCACTGTTTGGGCACAAGTCGGGGCTTGGAAGGGAAGTAGTGACGTTTTGAAATGCAGACTTTGATGGAGTGGTCTGCGGGCATCACAATTCCATTTGCAGAGCCCCTGATGTGCCTAAACAGTAGAAGCCCCCCACAAGTGACCCCATTTTGGAAACTAGACCCCCCAAGGAACTTATCTAGATGTGTAGTGAGCACTTAGAACCCCCAAGTGCTTCATAGACGTTTACAATGCAGAGCTGTGAAAATAAAAAATATTTTTTCATTCCTCTAAAATTATGTTTTAGCGAGCAATTTTTTATTTTCGCAAGAATAACAGGAGAAATTGGACCCCAATAATTGTTGCCCAGTTTGTCCTGAGTATGCTGGTACCCCATATGTGGGAGGAAACCACTGTTTGGGCGCATGTTGGGGCTCGGAAGGGAGGGAGCACCATTTGACTTTTTGAACGCAAGATTGGCTGGAATCAATGGTGGCGCCATGTTGCGTTTGGAGACCCGTGATGTGCCTAAACAGTGGAAACCCCTCAATTCTAACTCCAACACTAACCCCAACACACCCCAAACCCTAATTCCAACTCTAGATATAACCCTAACCCCAACACACCCCTAACCACAACCCTAACCCAACACACCCCTAACCCTAATCCCAACCCTAACCCTAATCCCAACCCTAACCACAACCCTAATCCCAACCCTAACCACAACCCTAACACCCCTAACCCTAACTACAAGCCTAATCTTAACCCTATTTCCAACCCTAGCCCTAATTCTAGGCAGCATTGTGGGCAGCACGGTGGCGCAGTGGTTAGCACAGCAGCCTTGCAGCGCTGGAGTCCTGGGTTCTAATCCCACCTTGGACAACATCTGCAAAGAGTTTGTATGTTCTCTCCGTGTTTGCGTTGGTTTCCTCCGGGCACTCCGGTTTCCTCCCACATTCCAAAGACATACTGATAGGGAATTTAGATTGTGAGCCTCATCGGGGACAGCGATGATAATGTGTACAAACTGTAAAGCGCTGCGTAATATGTTAGCGCTATATAAAAATAAAGATTATTATTATTCCAACTCTAACTCTAATTCCAACCCTAACCCTAAGGCTATGTGCCCACATTGCGGATTCGTGTGAGATTTTTCCGCACCATTTTTGAAAAATCCGCAGGTAAAAGGTGCACTTTCCAGTGTTTTTTGTGCAGATTTCACCTGCTGATTCCTATTGAGGAGCAGGTGTAAAACGGAATCCGCACAAAGAATTGACATGCTGCGGAAAATACAACACAGCGTTTCTGCGCGGTATTTTCTGCACCATGGGCACAGCGGATTTGGTTTTCAGTAGGTTTACATTTTACTGTAAACCTGATGGAAAACTGCTACGAATCCGCAGCGGCCAATCCGCTGCGGATCCACAGCCATATCCGCACCATGTGTGCACATAGTCTAATCTAACCCTAACTCTAGTTCTAATCCTAATTCTAACCCTAACCCTAACTCTAACCCTAGCCCTAACCCTAACTCTAACCCTAGCCCTAACCCTAACCCTGGTGGGGGAAGAAAAAAAAATATTTTCTTTATTTTTATTATTGTCCCTACCTATGGGGGTGCTAAAGGGGGGGTGTTCATTTATTATTTTTTTTATTTTGATCACTGTGATAGGTTTTATCACAGTGATCAAAATGTTCCTGGAACGAATCTGCCGTCCGGCAGATTCGGTGGGCGCACTGCTCATGCGCCCGCCATTTTGGAAGATGGCGGCGCCCATGAAGAGGACAGACGGACACCGCGAGGCTCGGTAAGTATGAGTATGAGATCGGAGCACGGGGAGGATCGGAGCACGGGGGGTGGATCGAAGCACGGGGGGAGCGGACAGGAGGACGGGGGAGCGGACAGGAGGACGGAGGGGAGCGGAGCACAGAACGGGGCTTAAAGGACGACTGGGGAGACGATCGGTGGCGGTGGGGGGGGCAGATTGGGGTCTCCAGCCATGGCAGATGCTATTGCAGCATCGGCCATGGCTGGATTGTAATATTTCACCATTTTTATAGGTGAAATATTACAAATCGCTCTGATTGGCTGTTTCACTTTCAACAGCCAATCAGAGCGATCGTAGCCACGGGGGGTGAAACCACCCCCCCTGGGCTGAAGTACCACTCCCCCTGTCCCTGCAGATCGGGTGAAATTGGAGTTAACCCTTTCACCCGATCTGCAGGGACGCGATCCCTCCATGACACCACATAGGCGTCACAGGTCGGATTGGCACCGACTTTCATGACGCCTACGTGGCGTCATGGGTCGGGAAGGGGTTAATGAAATGTTGCCGCGACCAAAAAAATGTAATTCTGGCATTTTGACTTTTTTTCTCGTTATGCCGTTTAACGAATGGGTTAATTCTTTTTTTTATATTGATAGATCGTGCTATTCTAAACGCGGCGATACCAAATATGGGTGTTTGAATTTTTTTTTATTGTTTTAATTTGAATGGGGCGAAAGGGGGGTGATTTGAACTTTTATATTTTGAATTTTTTAAATATTTTTAAAAACATTTCTTTTTACCTTTGGCATGCTTAAATAGTCTCCACCTGCGGCTGTTAGAGGCACATGTCAGCTGTTCAAAACGGCTGACATGTGCCAGAAGATGTGGGCTTAGCACCGGAGCCCATATCAAAGGGAGGCAGTCTGACATCGGCGTACTATTACCCCCGATGTAGGAAAGGGGATAAGAGCTACTGTGGGTGAAGATTATTTCTATGTTAGGTGGAGAAAGCACAGCGACTTGGGAGAGATTTAATATGAGGGAGAGTGAAACACAGTCACCTGGGTGTTATCATCATTGCAAGTACATGTAGTTTAGGAACAGACTGTAGGATTAGGGAGAGATAGGCAGGGTTTCATCCACTACCATAATATACAAAGCAGCTCTTTTTAGAGCCAAATAATATTAGTTAGTACCAGCATATACTAAACAATTTTTTTTGGAGCTACATAATACTCCTACATTCCAGCATTATTTTACAGCTAAATAATATTCATCAGTGCCAACAAATAGTAAACATCCTTTTTAAAAGCTAATTGATAAATAATATTCCTTGCCTATTGCTGAAATAGCTAATATTTATCTAACAGTTGTGAAACAGACACCAGGCCCCTTGGGTAATTTTTGGAAAACTTTGTGCAATGGTGAAACTTGCACTTTCCAGTTCAACCTATTGTAATAACTGCAAAATGTATTGTGAGGTCTCCATCATGGTCTCTTTCAGCATGTATCATACAGACCCCTTTGGTAATTTTTGGAAAACTTTGCACATTGTGCAATGGGGAAACTTGTACTCTCTATCTCTACCTATTCTAATAACTGCAAAATGCATTGTGAGGTCTCCATGACAGTCTCTTTCAGCGTGTATGATACAGAACCCTTAGATAATTTTTGGAAACCTTTCTACATTGTGCAATGGTCACATTTCTACTCTCAATCTCTATATATTCTATTATTAGATTTTTTTTTTTATTGTGTTGCCCTCTTCACGGTCTCTTTAAGCGTATATCTGGGAGCCTGATGTTGATTTTTGGGTCTGGACATTGTGGAACATTAATGCATTAATATGCTCCACACACTCCTTCATGTTTCAGCCTTACACAGAATAATAATATGAGTAATGAAATATGCTCTATACACAGCTCTGGCAAAAATTAAGAGACCATTGCAAAATTTTCAGTTTGTCTGATTTTTCTCTTTATAGGTATATTTTTGAATAAAATGTAAATTGTTCTTTTATTCTACATAAACTACTGACAACATGTCTCCGAAGTTCCAAGCAATACATTTTGTATTTCTTTTCTGAAAATGAGAAATGATTAAAATAACAAACAAAATGCATTGCTTGCAGACCTCAAATAATGCAAAAACACAAGTTCATAATCATTTAGAAACAACAATACTAATGTTTTAACTCAGGAAGAGTTCAGAAATCAATATTTTGTGGAATAACCATGATTTTTAATCACAGCTTTCATGCATCTTGGCATGCTTTCCATCAGTCTTTCACACTGCTTTTGGGTGACCTTATGCCACTCCTGGTACAAAGATATAAGCGGTTCTTCTTTGTTTGATGGCTTGTGACTATCCATCTTCCTCTTGATTGAAAACCTCTGGAATGTAATGGGGTTCAGGTCTGGAGATTGGGCTGGCCATGACAGGGATTTGATGTGGTGGTCCTTCATCCACACCTTGATTGACCTAGCTGTGTGGCATGGCGTATTGTCCTGCTGGAAAAACCAGTCCTCTGAGTTGGGGAACATTGCCTGAGTAGAAGGAATCATCTGTTTTTCTAGGATAGCCTTGTATGCAGTTTAATTCGAACATCCTTCGCAAAGATTAACCTGCCCAATTCCAGCCTTGCTGAAGCATCCCCAGATCAACACCTGGTTGTCTAATGGTTAGACAGAGACCTGGAGAGGCATACAAGCCACAGTGTCTTGCACCCACTGTGAAATTTGGTGGAGGATCGGTGATGAATGCAGCAGGTTATCAACAAACACTGGAGGCAAATTGGAGGCAATCACCTGCCCGAAAGCTGAGCATGGGATGAAATTGGACATTCCAACATGACAACGATCCAAAACACCAAGGCCAAGTCGACCTGTGATTGGCTACAGCAGAACACAGTGAAGGTTCTGGAGTGGCCATCTCAGTCTCCTGACCTCAATATAATTGAGCGACTCTGGGGATATCTCAAGTGTGCAGTTCATGCTAGACATCCCAGGAATTTACAGGAACTGGAGGCTTTTTGCCAAGAAGAGTGAGCTCCTTTACCATCTGAGAAAAAAAAGAACCTCATCCACAACTGCTACAAAATACTTCAAGCTGTCATTGACTGATGTTAGAGGTGGCAATTCACCGTACTAAGAAATGGGGCATGTAAACTTTTGATCAGGATCATTTGGATGTTTTGGGTTGTTATTAGTGTTGAGCGATACTTTCCGATATCGGAAAGTATCGGTATCGGAAAGTATCGGCCGATACCGTCAAAATATCGGATCCAATCCGATACCGATACCCGATCCCAATGCAAGTCAATGGGACGAAAATATCGGAATTAAAATAAACCCTTTATAAACTTGTAGGTTCATTCTACATGAAGGAAAACAACTAAGAATAATGTAGGATGTATTGGGGGACGTGGCGGAGATATTAAAGGGACAGAGGTTTAGCCCAATGTAATAGAATAGCAGGATTTTTAATTTTTTTTTATGAAGTTCGGCGTTAGAAAGAATTTGACTATGTTATTTTTTTTTTTTTTTATGTCAGATATTGATGTTTCACTACTTCCACGCCCTTCACCTTCTTTTTTACTTCTCCCACGCTTTCTTCTTAATTATCCTCATCATCAGCTTCTTTGACATCAACTTCTTCACCTTATTCATCTTCTTCTTCATCTTCTACCTATTATTTTTTGGGTTACATTGTTCATATTCTTTTTATTTTACTATTATCTTCATCATATTCAACTTCTTCATCATATTCTTATTTGTGACAGGCATTCCCGTAGTTGTTATCTATAAAAGTTTGAAGATTACACCTTCCGTTCTGCCTGTCACAAACCAGTTACATTTGTCCGCGTTCAGTTTGGCCTGCAGCATCAGGCTTTATCCAGGGGCACCACGAGGAGGAACGGACTCACCCCCATACACTGCTTAGTCTTCTTCTGCTTATAATTTACATAATATTTTTTTGCTCTGATATTTTGTGTTATGCTTAATGTCCTTCTGCTCTTTGTTCTGCAGCCTCTTGTTCTTCTGCTTCTCGGTCTTCCAGGTCGTCGTCGTCTCCAGGGTCGTCGTCTCCGGGGTCGTCGTCATCGGGGTGGTCTCCGGGGTCGTCGTCATCGGGGTGGTCTTCAGGGTCATCGTCTCCAGGGTCGTCGTCATCACGGTGGTTGTCGTCTCTGGTGTCGTCGTCATCTTAGGGGTGTTCTTCCGGGTCATCGTGTTTAGTCTCTTGAACTTGGAAATGTAGCAGAAGGTACAAGAAGGCTGAGAAAATGCCGAGAACCAGCTGATGGAACTGGAACTCGGATGGCTACCCGAAGGTCCAAGAGCCAATGGAACTACCGAGGACCAGCTGACGTTACTGGAACCCGGTTACTAAGCAGGAGGTACCCGTGCCTGAAAGCACTACCAAGGACCACCTGACGTTGGTGGAACTCGGATACCCAGAGGGAGGCACCTAAGCCAAAGGCTCTGCCCGGAACCAGCTGACGGTACTGGAACCAGGATGGGGAGCAGAAGGTACAAGAGCAAAAGACACTGCCGAGAACCAGCTGACGGTGCTGGAACCCGGATGGGTAGCCGAAGGTCCAAGAGCCAATGGAACTACCGAGGACCAGCTGACGTTACTGGAACCCGGTTACTAAGCAGGAGGTACCCGTGCCTGAAAGCACTACCAAGGACCACCTGACGTTGGTGGAACTCGGATACCCAGAGGGAGGCACCTAAGCCAAAGGCTCTGCCCGGAACCAGCTGACGGTACTGGAACCAGGATGGGGAGCAGAAGGTACAAGAGCAAGTGTCTGCGTGGCTTTTGCAGGACACGTTGCCGGCTGCACAGCAGGGGAACAGCTGGCGGTGCTGGACCCCACTGACACATTGGCTGGTGTTTTTCTCTGTGCAGCTAGCACATCTGGGCCCCAACTGGCGGTGTGTTAGAGCCCAGGGACAGCAGGAGGAGGAGCAGGAGGAGGAGGAGCAGGGGGAGGGGAGTGTAGGCCGAAGCCTGCACTGGCGGCAGCTTTGGGTGTGTTGTGTCTGCGTGGCTTTTGCAGGACACGTTGCCGGCTACACAGCAGGGGAACAGCTGGCGGTGCTGGACCCCACTGACACATTGGCGAGGTGTTTGGCTCTGTGCAGCCAGCACTTCCGGACAGCAACTAGCGTTGTTGGAGCCCGGGCTCTGCAGGTGGAGCAGAGTGTAGGCCGAAGCCTACTTGAACCGATTTCAAAGGTCACCTTTAACCCCCCCTCAGGGGTTAGAAAGTAGAAGAGCCACAGCTTATGCAGCAGTAGTGCTGCACAAGTCAAAGGTTGCTCTTTTAATTTTTCTCCTTGCACACGCTGAATGAAACACGTATAACATTTAGCCCTTTATACAGTCAAACTGTGTAATGGAGGCGCGAGTTCCCTTTGTAATGAGACGCAGCACAGGTGTCAAGAATCCCACCTTGGTGCTGGGTGCAGCCTCCCGAGCGTTGTTATTTGCTGTACAGGAGTCTGCGCTGTCGTGTTATCCCCTGGCCTAGCGCCGTTAGCGCTGCCCATCTTCTGGCATCATGTAATGTCGGCCGGTGCGGTTCGCGATGACCATGAATCCCAGCCCCGCAGTGTCTTAACATTGTTAAAACACTGCGGGGCTGGGATTCAGGGCCTGGCGCAGCACATATGTTGGCCTCTCACACTCGGGTCCTTACACCCGCTTCAGACTGTGCGGCGTCATCTGATCCCTTATCGCATGCCACGGCCATGAAGCCGCACAGTCCGAAGAAGGCGGAAGGAGAGGAGGGACAGGCGAACTGATGCACTGATCCTGCCCATCAATCACACCCTCGCAGTCCCAATAAATAAGACAACGAGGGGCGTTGTGTGGGTCAGGGCGGCCGCAGAGGCGCAGGCAGCCAAACAATGATGCCAGAAGACGGGCAGCGCTACCAAGGGGGTTGCAGCGTGTCATTACAAAGGAAAGTCACACCACCGGGACGGTTAAATGGTCACACAGAGGACACATTGCAGACGTGTTTTCAGTTCCACATGTGCGAGGAGAATACGTTTCTGAGCCACCTTGCACACATGCAGCATTACCGCTGTACAAGGTGGCTGGATAACGTAAAAACGCCTGGGGGAGGGGGGACAGGTTCCCTTCAATTTCAGTTCTTGTGTCTGCGTGGCTTTTGCAGGACACGTTGCCGGCTGCACAGCAGGGGAACAGCTGGCGGTGCTGGACCCCACTGACACATTGGCTGGTGTTTTTCTCTGTGCAGCTAGCACATCTGGGCCCCAACTGGCGGTGTGTTAGAGCCCAGGGACAGCAGGAGGAGGAGCAGGAGGAGGAGGAGCAGGGGGAGGGGAGTGTAGGCCGAAGCCTGCACTGGCGGCAGCTTTGGGTGTGTTGTGTCTGCGTGGCTTTTGCAGGACACGTTGCCGGCTACACAGCAGGGGAACAGCTGGCGGTGCTGGACCCCACTGACACATTGGCGAGGTGTTTGGCTCTGTGCAGCCAGCACTTCCGGACAGCAACTAGCGTTGTTGGAGCCCGGGCTCTGCAGGTGGAGCAGAGTGTAGGCCGAAGCCTACTTGAACCGATTTCAAAGGTCACCTTTAACCCCCCCTCAGGGGTTAGAAAGTAGAAGAGCCACAGCTTATGCAGCAGTAGTGCTGCACAAGTCAAAGGTTGCTCTTTTAATTTTTCTCCTTGCACACGCTGAATGAAACACGTATAACATTTAGCCCTTTATACAGTCAAACTGTGTAATGGAGGCGCGAGTTCCCTTTGTAATGAGACGCAGCACAGGTGTCAAGAATCCCACCTTGGTGCTGGGTGCAGCCTCCCGAGCGTTGTTATTTGCTGTACAGGAGTCTGCGCTGTCGTGTTATCCCCTGGCCTAGCGCCGTTAGCGCTGCCCATCTTCTGGCATCATGTAATGTCGGCCGGTGCGGTTCGCGATGACCATGAATCCCAGCCCCGCAGTGTCTTAACATTGTTAAAACACTGCGGGGCTGGGATTCAGGGCCTGGCGCAGCACATATGTTGGCCTCTCACACTCGGGTCCTTACACCCGCTTCAGACTGTGCGGCGTCATCTGATCCCTTATCGCATGCCACGGCCATGAAGCCGCACAGTCCGAAGAAGGCGGAAGGAGAGGAGGGACAGGCGAACTGATGCACTGATCCTGCCCATCAATCACACCCTCGCAGTCCCAATAAATAAGACAACGAGGGGCGTTGTGTGGGTCAGGGCGGCCGCAGAGGCGCAGGCAGCCAAACAATGATGCCAGAAGACGGGCAGCGCTACCAAGGGGGTTGCAGCGTGTCATTACAAAGGAAAGTCACACCACCGGGACGGTTAAATGGTCACACAGAGGACACATTGCAGACGTGTTTTCAGTTCCACATGTGCGAGGAGAATACGTTTCTGAGCCACCTTGCACACATGCAGCATTACCGCTGTACAAGGTGGCTGGATAACGTAAAAACGCCTGGGGGAGGGGGGACAGGTTCCCTTCAATTTCAGTTCTTGTGTCTGCGTGGCTTTTGCAGGACACGTTGCCGGCTGCACAGCAGGGGAACAGCTGGCGGTGCTGGACCCCACTGACACATTGGCTGGTGTTTTTCTCTGTGCAGCTAGCACATCTGGGCCCCAACTGGCGGTGTGTTAGAGCCCAGGGACAGCAGGAGGAGGAGCAGGAGGAGGAGGAGCAGGGGGAGGGGAGTGTAGGCCGAAGCCTGCACTGGCGGCAGCTTTGGGTGTGTTGTGTCTGCGTGGCTTTTGCAGGACACGTTGCCGGCTACACAGCAGGGGAACAGCTGGCGGTGCTGGACCCCACTGACACATTGGCGAGGTGTTTGGCTCTGTGCAGCCAGCACTTCCGGACAGCAACTAGCGTTGTTGGAGCCCGGGCTCTGCAGGTGGAGCAGAGTGTAGGCCGAAGCCTACTTGAACCGATTTCAAAGGTCACCTTTAACCCCCCCTCAGGGGTTAGAAAGTAGAAGAGCCACAGCTTATGCAGCAGTAGTGCTGCACAAGTCAAAGGTTGCTCTTTTAATTTTTCTCCTTGCACACGCTGAATGAAACACGTATAACATTTAGCCCTTTATACAGTCAAACTGTGTAATGGAGGCGCGAGTTCCCTTTGTAATGAGACGCAGCACAGGTGTCAAGAATCCCACCTTGGTGCTGGGTGCAGCCTCCCGAGCGTTGTTATTTGCTGTACAGGAGTCTGCGCTGTCGTGTTATCCCCTGGCCTAGCGCCGTTAGCGCTGCCCATCTTCTGGCATCATGTAATGTCGGCCGGTGCGGTTCGCGATGACCATGAATCCCAGCCCCGCAGTGTCTTAACATTGTTAAAACACTGCGGGGCTGGGATTCAGGGCCTGGCGCAGCACATATGTTGGCCTCTCACACTCGGGTCCTTACACCCGCTTCAGACTGTGCGGCGTCATCTGATCCCTTATCGCATGCCACGGCCATGAAGCCGCACAGTCCGAAGAAGGCGGAAGGAGAGGAGGGACAGGCGAACTGATGCACTGATCCTGCCCATCAATCACACCCTCGCAGTCCCAATAAATAAGACAACGAGGGGCGTTGTGTGGGTCAGGGCGGCCGCAGAGGCGCAGGCAGCCAAACAATGATGCCAGAAGACGGGCAGCGCTACCAAGGGGGTTGCAGCGTGTCATTACAAAGGAAAGTCACACCACCGGGACGGTTAAATGGTCACACAGAGGACACATTGCAGACGTGTTTTCAGTTCCACATGTGCGAGGAGAATACGTTTCTGAGCCACCTTGCACACATGCAGCATTACCGCTGTACAAGGTGGCTGGATAACGTAAAAACGCCTGGGGGAGGGGGGACAGGTTCCCTTCAATTTCAGTTCTTGTGTCTGCGTGGCTTTTGCAGGACACGTTGCCGGCTGCACAGCAGGGGAACAGCTGGCGGTGCTGGACCCCACTGACACATTGGCTGGTGTTTTTCTCTGTGCAGCTAGCACATCTGGGCCCCAACTGGCGGTGTGTTAGAGCCCAGGGACAGCAGGAGGAGGAGCAGGAGGAGGAGGAGCAGGGGGAGGGGAGTGTAGGCCGAAGCCTGCACTGGCGGCAGCTTTGGGTGTGTTGTGTCTGCGTGGCTTTTGCAGGACACGTTGCCGGCTACACAGCAGGGGAACAGCTGGCGGTGCTGGACCCCACTGACACATTGGCGAGGTGTTTGGCTCTGTGCAGCCAGCACTTCCGGACAGCAACTAGCGTTGTTGGAGCCCGGGCTCTGCAGGTGGAGCAGAGTGTAGGCCGAAGCCTACTTGAACCGATTTCAAAGGTCACCTTTAACCCCCCCTCAGGGGTTAGAAAGTAGAAGAGCCACAGCTTATGCAGCAGTAGTGCTGCACAAGTCAAAGGTTGCTCTTTTAATTTTTCTCCTTGCACACGCTGAATGAAACACGTATAACATTTAGCCCTTTATACAGTCAAACTGTGTAATGGAGGCGCGAGTTCCCTTTGTAATGAGACGCAGCACAGGTGTCAAGAATCCCACCTTGGTGCTGGGTGCAGCCTCCCGAGCGTTGTTATTTGCTGTACAGGAGTCTGCGCTGTCGTGTTATCCCCTGGCCTAGCGCCGTTAGCGCTGCCCATCTTCTGGCATCATGTAATGTCGGCCGGTGCGGTTCGCGATGACCATGAATCCCAGCCCCGCAGTGTCTTAACATTGTTAAAACACTGCGGGGCTGGGATTCAGGGCCTGGCGCAGCACATATGTTGGCCTCTCACACTCGGGTCCTTACACCCGCTTCAGACTGTGCGGCGTCATCTGATCCCTTATCGCATGCCACGGCCATGAAGCCGCACAGTCCGAAGAAGGCGGAAGGAGAGGAGGGACAGGCGAACTGATGCACTGATCCTGCCCATCAATCACACCCTCGCAGTCCCAATAAATAAGACAACGAGGGGCGTTGTGTGGGTCAGGGCGGCCGCAGAGGCGCAGGCAGCCAAACAATGATGCCAGAAGACGGGCAGCGCTACCAAGGGGGTTGCAGCGTGTCATTACAAAGGAAAGTCACACCACCGGGACGGTTAAATGGTCACACAGAGGACACATTGCAGACGTGTTTTCAGTTCCACATGTGCGAGGAGAATACGTTTCTGAGCCACCTTGCACACATGCAGCATTACCGCTGTACAAGGTGGCTGGATAACGTAAAAACGCCTGGGGGAGGGGGGACAGGTTCCCTTCAATTTCAGTTCTTGTGTCTGCGTGGCTTTTGCAGGACACGTTGCCGGCTGCACAGCAGGGGAACAGCTGGCGGTGCTGGACCCCACTGACACATTGGCTGGTGTTTTTCTCTGTGCAGCTAGCACATCTGGGCCCCAACTGGCGGTGTGTTAGAGCCCAGGGACAGCAGGAGGAGGAGCAGGAGGAGGAGGAGCAGGGGGAGGGGAGTGTAGGCCGAAGCCTGCACTGGCGGCAGCTTTGGGTGTGTTGTGTCTGCGTGGCTTTTGCAGGACACGTTGCCGGCTACACAGCAGGGGAACAGCTGGCGGTGCTGGACCCCACTGACACATTGGCGAGGTGTTTGGCTCTGTGCAGCCAGCACTTCCGGACAGCAACTAGCGTTGTTGGAGCCCGGGCTCTGCAGGTGGAGCAGAGTGTAGGCCGAAGCCTACTTGAACCGATTTCAAAGGTCACCTTTAACCCCCCCTCAGGGGTTAGAAAGTAGAAGAGCCACAGCTTATGCAGCAGTAGTGCTGCACAAGTCAAAGGTTGCTCTTTTAATTTTTCTCCTTGCACACGCTGAATGAAACACGTATAACATTTAGCCCTTTATACAGTCAAACTGTGTAATGGAGGCGCGAGTTCCCTTTGTAATGAGACGCAGCACAGGTGTCAAGAATCCCACCTTGGTGCTGGGTGCAGCCTCCCGAGCGTTGTTATTTGCTGTACAGGAGTCTGCGCTGTCGTGTTATCCCCTGGCCTAGCGCCGTTAGCGCTGCCCATCTTCTGGCATCATGTAATGTCGGCCGGTGCGGTTCGCGATGACCATGAATCCCAGCCCCGCAGTGTCTTAACATTGTTAAAACACTGCGGGGCTGGGATTCAGGGCCTGGCGCAGCACATATGTTGGCCTCTCACACTCGGGTCCTTACACCCGCTTCAGACTGTGCGGCGTCATCTGATCCCTTATCGCATGCCACGGCCATGAAGCCGCACAGTCCGAAGAAGGCGGAAGGAGAGGAGGGACAGGCGAACTGATGCACTGATCCTGCCCATCAATCACACCCTCGCAGTCCCAATAAATAAGACAACGAGGGGCGTTGTGTGGGTCAGGGCGGCCGCAGAGGCGCAGGCAGCCAAACAATGATGCCAGAAGACGGGCAGCGCTACCAAGGGGGTTGCAGCGTGTCATTACAAAGGAAAGTCACACCACCGGGACGGTTAAATGGTCACACAGAGGACACATTGCAGACGTGTTTTCAGTTCCACATGTGCGAGGAGAATACGTTTCTGAGCCACCTTGCACACATGCAGCATTACCGCTGTACAAGGTGGCTGGATAACGTAAAAACGCCTGGGGGAGGGGGGACAGGTTCCCTTCAATTTCAGTTCTTGTGTCTGCGTGGCTTTTGCAGGACACGTTGCCGGCTGCACAGCAGGGGAACAGCTGGCGGTGCTGGACCCCACTGACACATTGGCTGGTGTTTTTCTCTGTGCAGCTAGCACATCTGGGCCCCAACTGGCGGTGTGTTAGAGCCCAGGGACAGCAGGAGGAGGAGCAGGAGGAGGAGGAGCAGGGGGAGGGGAGTGTAGGCCGAAGCCTGCACTGGCGGCAGCTTTGGGTGTGTTGTGTCTGCGTGGCTTTTGCAGGACACGTTGCCGGCTACACAGCAGGGGAACAGCTGGCGGTGCTGGACCCCACTGACACATTGGCGAGGTGTTTGGCTCTGTGCAGCCAGCACTTCCGGACAGCAACTAGCGTTGTTGGAGCCCGGGCTCTGCAGGTGGAGCAGAGTGTAGGCCGAAGCCTACTTGAACCGATTTCAAAGGTCACCTTTAACCCCCCCTCAGGGGTTAGAAAGTAGAAGAGCCACAGCTTATGCAGCAGTAGTGCTGCACAAGTCAAAGGTTGCTCTTTTAATTTTTCTCCTTGCACACGCTGAATGAAACACGTATAACATTTAGCCCTTTATACAGTCAAACTGTGTAATGGAGGCGCGAGTTCCCTTTGTAATGAGACGCAGCACAGGTGTCAAGAATCCCACCTTGGTGCTGGGTGCAGCCTCCCGAGCGTTGTTATTTGCTGTACAGGAGTCTGCGCTGTCGTGTTATCCCCTGGCCTAGCGCCGTTAGCGCTGCCCATCTTCTGGCATCATGTAATGTCGGCCGGTGCGGTTCGCGATGACCATGAATCCCAGCCCCGCAGTGTCTTAACATTGTTAAAACACTGCGGGGCTGGGATTCAGGGCCTGGCGCAGCACATATGTTGGCCTCTCACACTCGGGTCCTTACACCCGCTTCAGACTGTGCGGCGTCATCTGATCCCTTATCGCATGCCACGGCCATGAAGCCGCACAGTCCGAAGAAGGCGGAAGGAGAGGAGGGACAGGCGAACTGATGCACTGATCCTGCCCATCAATCACACCCTCGCAGTCCCAATAAATAAGACAACGAGGGGCGTTGTGTGGGTCAGGGCGGCCGCAGAGGCGCAGGCAGCCAAACAATGATGCCAGAAGACGGGCAGCGCTACCAAGGGGGTTGCAGCGTGTCATTACAAAGGAAAGTCACACCACCGGGACGGTTAAATGGTCACACAGAGGACACATTGCAGACGTGTTTTCAGTTCCACATGTGCGAGGAGAATACGTTTCTGAGCCACCTTGCACACATGCAGCATTACCGCTGTACAAGGTGGCTGGATAACGTAAAAACGCCTGGGGGAGGGGGGACAGGTTCCCTTCAATTTCAGTTCTTGTGTCTGCGTGGCTTTTGCAGGACACGTTGCCGGCTGCACAGCAGGGGAACAGCTGGCGGTGCTGGACCCCACTGACACATTGGCTGGTGTTTTTCTCTGTGCAGCTAGCACATCTGGGCCCCAACTGGCGGTGTGTTAGAGCCCAGGGACAGCAGGAGGAGGAGCAGGAGGAGGAGGAGCAGGGGGAGGGGAGTGTAGGCCGAAGCCTGCACTGGCGGCAGCTTTGGGTGTGTTGTGTCTGCGTGGCTTTTGCAGGACACGTTGCCGGCTACACAGCAGGGGAACAGCTGGCGGTGCTGGACCCCACTGACACATTGGCGAGGTGTTTGGCTCTGTGCAGCCAGCACTTCCGGACAGCAACTAGCGTTGTTGGAGCCCGGGCTCTGCAGGTGGAGCAGAGTGTAGGCCGAAGCCTACTTGAACCGATTTCAAAGGTCACCTTTAACCCCCCCTCAGGGGTTAGAAAGTAGAAGAGCCACAGCTTATGCAGCAGTAGTGCTGCACAAGTCAAAGGTTGCTCTTTTAATTTTTCTCCTTGCACACGCTGAATGAAACACGTATAACATTTAGCCCTTTATACAGTCAAACTGTGTAATGGAGGCGCGAGTTCCCTTTGTAATGAGACGCAGCACAGGTGTCAAGAATCCCACCTTGGTGCTGGGTGCAGCCTCCCGAGCGTTGTTATTTGCTGTACAGGAGTCTGCGCTGTCGTGTTATCCCCTGGCCTAGCGCCGTTAGCGCTGCCCATCTTCTGGCATCATGTAATGTCGGCCGGTGCGGTTCGCGATGACCATGAATCCCAGCCCCGCAGTGTCTTAACATTGTTAAAACACTGCGGGGCTGGGATTCAGGGCCTGGCGCAGCACATATGTTGGCCTCTCACACTCGGGTCCTTACACCCGCTTCAGACTGTGCGGCGTCATCTGATCCCTTATCGCATGCCACGGCCATGAAGCCGCACAGTCCGAAGAAGGCGGAAGGAGAGGAGGGACAGGCGAACTGATGCACTGATCCTGCCCATCAATCACACCCTCGCAGTCCCAATAAATAAGACAACGAGGGGCGTTGTGTGGGTCAGGGCGGCCGCAGAGGCGCAGGCAGCCAAACAATGATGCCAGAAGACGGGCAGCGCTACCAAGGGGGTTGCAGCGTGTCATTACAAAGGAAAGTCACACCACCGGGACGGTTAAATGGTCACACAGAGGACACATTGCAGACGTGTTTTCAGTTCCACATGTGCGAGGAGAATACGTTTCTGAGCCACCTTGCACACATGCAGCATTACCGCTGTACAAGGTGGCTGGATAACGTAAAAACGCCTGGGGGAGGGGGGACAGGTTCCCTTCAATTTCAGTTCTTGTGTCTGCGTGGCTTTTGCAGGACACGTTGCCGGCTGCACAGCAGGGGAACAGCTGGCGGTGCTGGACCCCACTGACACATTGGCTGGTGTTTTTCTCTGTGCAGCTAGCACATCTGGGCCCCAACTGGCGGTGTGTTAGAGCCCAGGGACAGCAGGAGGAGGAGCAGGAGGAGGAGGAGCAGGGGGAGGGGAGTGTAGGCCGAAGCCTGCACTGGCGGCAGCTTTGGGTGTGTTGTGTCTGCGTGGCTTTTGCAGGACACGTTGCCGGCTACACAGCAGGGGAACAGCTGGCGGTGCTGGACCCCACTGACACATTGGCGAGGTGTTTGGCTCTGTGCAGCCAGCACTTCCGGACAGCAACTAGCGTTGTTGGAGCCCGGGCTCTGCAGGTGGAGCAGAGTGTAGGCCGAAGCCTACTTGAACCGATTTCAAAGGTCACCTTTAACCCCCCCTCAGGGGTTAGAAAGTAGAAGAGCCACAGCTTATGCAGCAGTAGTGCTGCACAAGTCAAAGGTTGCTCTTTTAATTTTTCTCCTTGCACACGCTGAATGAAACACGTATAACATTTAGCCCTTTATACAGTCAAACTGTGTAATGGAGGCGCGAGTTCCCTTTGTAATGAGACGCAGCACAGGTGTCAAGAATCCCACCTTGGTGCTGGGTGCAGCCTCCCGAGCGTTGTTATTTGCTGTACAGGAGTCTGCGCTGTCGTGTTATCCCCTGGCCTAGCGCCGTTAGCGCTGCCCATCTTCTGGCATCATGTAATGTCGGCCGGTGCGGTTCGCGATGACCATGAATCCCAGCCCCGCAGTGTCTTAACATTGTTAAAACACTGCGGGGCTGGGATTCAGGGCCTGGCGCAGCACATATGTTGGCCTCTCACACTCGGGTCCTTACACCCGCTTCAGACTGTGCGGCGTCATCTGATCCCTTATCGCATGCCACGGCCATGAAGCCGCACAGTCCGAAGAAGGCGGAAGGAGAGGAGGGACAGGCGAACTGATGCACTGATCCTGCCCATCAATCACACCCTCGCAGTCCCAATAAATAAGACAACGAGGGGCGTTGTGTGGGTCAGGGCGGCCGCAGAGGCGCAGGCAGCCAAACAATGATGCCAGAAGACGGGCAGCGCTACCAAGGGGGTTGCAGCGTGTCATTACAAAGGAAAGTCACACCACCGGGACGGTTAAATGGTCACACAGAGGACACATTGCAGACGTGTTTTCAGTTCCACATGTGCGAGGAGAATACGTTTCTGAGCCACCTTGCACACATGCAGCATTACCGCTGTACAAGGTGGCTGGATAACGTAAAAACGCCTGGGGGAGGGGGGACAGGTTCCCTTCAATTTCAGTTCTTGTGTCTGCGTGGCTTTTGCAGGACACGTTGCCGGCTGCACAGCAGGGGAACAGCTGGCGGTGCTGGACCCCACTGACACATTGGCTGGTGTTTTTCTCTGTGCAGCTAGCACATCTGGGCCCCAACTGGCGGTGTGTTAGAGCCCAGGGACAGCAGGAGGAGGAGCAGGAGGAGGAGGAGCAGGGGGAGGGGAGTGTAGGCCGAAGCCTGCACTGGCGGCAGCTTTGGGTGTGTTGTGTCTGCGTGGCTTTTGCAGGACACGTTGCCGGCTACACAGCAGGGGAACAGCTGGCGGTGCTGGACCCCACTGACACATTGGCGAGGTGTTTGGCTCTGTGCAGCCAGCACTTCCGGACAGCAACTAGCGTTGTTGGAGCCCGGGCTCTGCAGGTGGAGCAGAGTGTAGGCCGAAGCCTACTTGAACCGATTTCAAAGGTCACCTTTAACCCCCCCTCAGGGGTTAGAAAGTAGAAGAGCCACAGCTTATGCAGCAGTAGTGCTGCACAAGTCAAAGGTTGCTCTTTTAATTTTTCTCCTTGCACACGCTGAATGAAACACGTATAACATTTAGCCCTTTATACAGTCAAACTGTGTAATGGAGGCGCGAGTTCCCTTTGTAATGAGACGCAGCACAGGTGTCAAGAATCCCACCTTGGTGCTGGGTGCAGCCTCCCGAGCGTTGTTATTTGCTGTACAGGAGTCTGCGCTGTCGTGTTATCCCCTGGCCTAGCGCCGTTAGCGCTGCCCATCTTCTGGCATCATGTAATGTCGGCCGGTGCGGTTCGCGATGACCATGAATCCCAGCCCCGCAGTGTCTTAACATTGTTAAAACACTGCGGGGCTGGGATTCAGGGCCTGGCGCAGCACATATGTTGGCCTCTCACACTCGGGTCCTTACACCCGCTTCAGACTGTGCGGCGTCATCTGATCCCTTATCGCATGCCACGGCCATGAAGCCGCACAGTCCGAAGAAGGCGGAAGGAGAGGAGGGACAGGCGAACTGATGCACTGATCCTGCCCATCAATCACACCCTCGCAGTCCCAATAAATAAGACAACGAGGGGCGTTGTGTGGGTCAGGGCGGCCGCAGAGGCGCAGGCAGCCAAACAATGATGCCAGAAGACGGGCAGCGCTACCAAGGGGGTTGCAGCGTGTCATTACAAAGGAAAGTCACACCACCGGGACGGTTAAATGGTCACACAGAGGACACATTGCAGACGTGTTTTCAGTTCCACATGTGCGAGGAGAATACGTTTCTGAGCCACCTTGCACACATGCAGCATTACCGCTGTACAAGGTGGCTGGATAACGTAAAAACGCCTGGGGGAGGGGGGACAGGTTCCCTTCAATTTCAGTTCTTGTGTCTGCGTGGCTTTTGCAGGACACGTTGCCGGCTGCACAGCAGGGGAACAGCTGGCGGTGCTGGACCCCACTGACACATTGGCTGGTGTTTTTCTCTGTGCAGCTAGCACATCTGGGCCCCAACTGGCGGTGTGTTAGAGCCCAGGGACAGCAGGAGGAGGAGCAGGAGGAGGAGGAGCAGGGGGAGGGGAGTGTAGGCCGAAGCCTGCACTGGCGGCAGCTTTGGGTGTGTTGTGTCTGCGTGGCTTTTGCAGGACACGTTGCCGGCTACACAGCAGGGGAACAGCTGGCGGTGCTGGACCCCACTGACACATTGGCGAGGTGTTTGGCTCTGTGCAGCCAGCACTTCCGGACAGCAACTAGCGTTGTTGGAGCCCGGGCTCTGCAGGTGGAGCAGAGTGTAGGCCGAAGCCTACTTGAACCGATTTCAAAGGTCACCTTTAACCCCCCCTCAGGGGTTAGAAAGTAGAAGAGCCACAGCTTATGCAGCAGTAGTGCTGCACAAGTCAAAGGTTGCTCTTTTAATTTTTCTCCTTGCACACGCTGAATGAAACACGTATAACATTTAGCCCTTTATACAGTCAAACTGTGTAATGGAGGCGCGAGTTCCCTTTGTAATGAGACGCAGCACAGGTGTCAAGAATCCCACCTTGGTGCTGGGTGCAGCCTCCCGAGCGTTGTTATTTGCTGTACAGGAGTCTGCGCTGTCGTGTTATCCCCTGGCCTAGCGCCGTTAGCGCTGCCCATCTTCTGGCATCATGTAATGTCGGCCGGTGCGGTTCGCGATGACCATGAATCCCAGCCCCGCAGTGTCTTAACATTGTTAAAACACTGCGGGGCTGGGATTCAGGGCCTGGCGCAGCACATATGTTGGCCTCTTACACTCGGGTCCTTACACCCGCTTCAGACTGTGCGGCGTCATCTGATCCCTTATCGCATGCCACGGCCATGAAGCCGCACAGTCCGAAGAAGGCGGAAGGAGAGGAGGGACAGGCGAACTGATGCACTGATCCTGCCCATCAATCACACCCTCGCAGTCCCAATAAATAAGACAACGAGGGGCGTTGTGTGGGTCAGGGCGGCCGCAGAGGCGCAGGCAGCCAAACAATGATGCCAGAAGACGGGCAGCGCTACCAAGGGGGTTGCAGCGTGTCATTACAAAGGAAAGTCACACCACCGGGACGGTTAAATGGTCACACAGAGGACACATTGCAGACGTGTTTTCAGTTCCACATGTGCGAGGAGAATACGTTTCTGAGCCACCTTGCACACATGCAGCATTACCGCTGTACAAGGTGGCTGGATAACGTAAAAACGCCTGGGGGAGGGGGGACAGGTTCCCTTCAATTTCAGTTCTTGTGTCTGCGTGGCGGTCGCAGGACACGTTGCCGGCTACACAGCAGGGGAACAGCTGGCGGTGCTGGACCCCACTGACACATTGGCTGGTGTTTTTCTCTGTGCAGCTAGCACATCTGGGCAAAAACTGGCGGTGTTAGAGCCCAGGGTCAGCAGGAGGAGCAGGGGGAGCGGAGTGTAGGCCGAAGCCTGCACTCGAGCAAGTTGAAAGGAAACCTTTAACCCCCCCCCCCCCCCCAGGCGTTTGTAGCTGAAAGAGCCATTGTGTACAGCACTAATGCTGGAAAAGGTAAACTTAGCTCTTTTAATTATGGTCCTTGTACATGCGGAACCTAACATTTATGAAATGTGTCCCCACACAGCGTTAAACCGTCCGGTAGGTGGAACTTTCCTTTGTCGTGTGACGCAGCACAGCCATCATTTTTACCCCCTTGTCGCCGTTCGCCCCCTCCTCAGCGTTGTTTGAATCTGTCCCGGAGCCTGCGCTGTTAGGTTAGCCCATGGCTATGCACACATGTTGCGCTGCCCGTCTTCTGACCTCATTTGGTGTCAGGCTGGCTGCGCCTGTGCGGGTGCGTTGGCCGAGATCCCGCCTCGCAGTGTCGTCTCATGTAATCCCACCGCGGGCCTGTGATCCGTGCCCGTGCGCAGTGCATATCCTCTCCTCTCACTCCCCTCCCTACGGCTTTTTCAGACTGTGCGGTGTCACGGCCGTGGCATGCTATTAGGGACCAGCTGACATCGCACAGTCTGAAGAAGCCGTAGGGAGGGGAGTGAGAGGAGAGGATATGCACTGCGCACGGGCACGGATCACAGGCCCGCGGTGGGATTACATTAGACGACACTGCGAGGCGGGATCTCGGCCAGCGCACCCGCACAGGCGCAGCCAGCCTGACACCAAATGAGGTCAGAAGACGGGCAGCGCAACATGTGTGCATGGCCAAGGGCTAACCTAACAGCGCAGGCTCCGGGACAGATTCAAACAACGCTGAGGAGGGGGCGCACGGCGCCAAGGGGGTAAAAATGATGGCTGTGCTGCGTCACACGACAAAGGAAAGTTCCACCTACCGGACGGTGTAACGCTGTGTGGGGACACATTTCATAAGTGTTTGGTTCAGCATGTGCAAGGAGCATCACGAAAAGAGGCACTTTTTCCCTTTGCATCATCATTACTGCTGCACAAGGTGGCTCCTTCAGTAACAAACGCCTGGGGGGGGGGGGGGGGGGTCAGGTTCCCTTACATTTAACTTGTTGTGTCTGCGTGGCGGTCGCAGTACACGTTGCCGTATACACAGCAGGGGAACAGCTGGCGGTGCTGAACCCCACTAACACATTGGCGAGGTGTTTGGCTCTGTGCGTACAGCACTTCTGGACGGCAACTAGCGGTGTTGGAGCCCAGGGACAGGTGGAGGAGGAGGAGGTTGGAGGAGGTAGGAGGAGGTAGGAGGGATTGCCACACACACAGCAGGGGAACAGCTGACGTTACTGAACCCCAATAACAGAGGAGGGACTGTTGACTGTGCGTACAGCACTTCTGGACGGCAACTGGCGGTGTTGGAGCCCAGGGACAGGTGGAGGAGGAGGAGGTTGGAGGAGGTAGGAGGGATTGCCACACACACAGCAGGGGAACAGCTGACGTTACTGAACCCCAATAACAGAGGAGGGACTGTTGACTGTGCGTACAGCACTTCTGGACGGCAACTGGCGGTGTTGGAGCCCAGGGACAGGTGGAGGAGGAGGAGGTTGGAGGAGGTAGGAGGGATTGCCACACACACAGCAGGGGAACAGCTGACGTTACTGAACCCCAATAACAGAGGAGGGACTGTTGACTGTGCGTACAGCACTTCTGGACGGCAACTGGCGGTGTTGGAGCCCAGGGACACGTGGAGGAGGAGGAGGTTGGAGGAGGTAGGAGGAGGTAGGAGGGATTGCCACACACACAGCAGGGGAACAGCTGACGTTACTGAACCCCAATAACAGAGGAGGGACTGTTGACTGTGCGTACAGCACTTCTGGACGGCAACTGGCGGTGTTGGAGCCCAGGGACAGGTGGAGGAGGAGGAGGTTGGAGGAGGTAGGAGGGATTGCCACACACACAGCAGGGGAACAGCTGACGTTACTGAACCCCAATAACAGAGGAGCGACTGTTGACTGTGCGTACAGCACTTCTGGACGGCAACTGGCGGTGTTGGAGCCCAGGGACAGGTGGAGGAGGAGGAGGTTGGAGGAGGTAGGAGGAGGTAGGAGGGATTGCCACACACACAGCAGGGGAACAGCTGACGTTACTGAACCCCAATAACAGAGGAGGGACTGTTGACTGTGCGTACAGCACTTCTGGACGGCAACTGGCGGTGTTGGAGCCCAGGGACAGGTGGAGGAGGAGGAGGTTGGAGGAGGTAGGAGGGATTGCCACACACACAGCAGGGGAACAGCTGACGTTACTGAACCCCAATAACAGAGGAGCGACTGTTGGGACTGTGCGTACAGCACTACCAGGCAACAACTAGCGGTGTTGGAGCCCAGGGACAGGTGGAAAAGCAGAGGAACACAATGTAGGCCGAAGCCTGAGAAAGTCGAAAGGGAACCTTTAACCCCCCCCCAAGGCGTTTGTAGCTGAAAGAGCCAGCTTGTGCAGCACAAAAGATGCAAAAGGAAAAGGTGGCTCTTTTCATCATGCTCCTTGCAAACACAGAACTAAACACTTATAAAATGTGTCCCCTGCAACCGTAAAACCGTCCCGGAGGTGGGACTTTCCTTCGTAATGTGACGCAGCCCAGCCGTCATTCCTACCCCCCCGGCGCCGCGCACCGGCTCCTCAGCGTTGTTTTATTCCGTCCAGGAGCCTGCGCTGTTATGTTATCCCATGGCCAGGCACACTTAGCGCTGCCCGTCTTCTGGCATCATTTGGTGTCTGGATGGCTGCGCCTGTGCGGCCGCGCTGGCAGAGAGCCCGCCTCGCAGTGTCTTCTGATTTAATCCCACTGGGGGCCTGGGATCCATGGACATGCGCAGTGCATATCTGAACCTCCACCTCTCACTCATCTCCCTATGGCTTCTTCAGACTGTGCGGTGTCACGGCCGTGGCATGCTGTTAGGGACCAGCTGACACCGAACAGTCTGAAGAAGCCATAGGGAAATGAGTGAGAGGTGGAGGTTCAGATATGCACTGCGCATGTCCATGGATCCCAGGCCCCCAGTGGGATTAAATCAGAAGACACTGCGAGGCGGGCTCTCTGCCAGCGCGGCCGCACAGGCGCAGCCATCCAGACACCAAATGATGCCAGAAGACGGGCAGCGCTAAGTGTGCCTGGCCACGGGATAACATAACAGCGCAGGCTCCTGGACGGAATAAAACAACGCTGAGGAGCCGGTGCGCGGCGCCGGGGGGGTAGGAATGACGGCTGGGCTGCGTCACATTACGAAGGAAAGTCCCACCTCCGGGACGGTTTTACGGTATCAGTGGACACATTTTATAAGTGTTAAGTTCTGCGTGTGCAAGGAGCTAAACAAAAATAGCTACCTTTTCCTTGGGCAGCATTACTGCTGCACAAGGTGGCTCTTTCAGTAACAAACGCCTTGGGGGGGGGGGGGACAGATTCCCTTACATTTCAGTTGTTGTGTCAGCGTGGCGGTCGCATGACACATTGCCGGCTACACAGCTGGGGATCAGCTGACGTTACTGAAACCCAATAACACTGGGTCGTATGTTTTGACTGTGCAGACGGCACGTCTGAGCCTCAACTGGCGGTGTTGGAGCCCAGGAATTTAAGTTCAGGTGGTAGAAAGATGAACACAACAGGAGACCTGGATAACGTATACAGTGACCTAATTATTCAATCAGGAGGAGGAGTGGCAAATTCCGGCGAGATCCAGGCCTTGTTCATTTTCAGGAAAGTAAGCCGGTCAACGTTATCGGAGGATAGTCGCATGCGACGGTCAGTTAGTACACCACCTGCAGCACTAAAGACACGTTCCGATAATACACTGGCCGCAGGGCAAGACAGCACCTCCAATGCATACTGGCTTAGCTCTGGCCATGTATCCAGCTTTGAGACCCAAAACTTGAAAGGGGAAGAGCCGTCTGGGAGTACAGCAAGAGGGCAAGACATGTAGTCTGTCACCATCTGACGGAACCGTTGCCTCCTGCTGACTGGAGCCGTCTGTGATGGTGTAGACTTTTGTGGCGGGCACAGAAAACTGTGCCACAGTTCGGCCATACTGGTCTTGCCTTGGGCAGAGGCACTGCTTCTGCTCCCTCTTTGTGCAGAGCCTCCACCACGGCCTGGACGCACTGAGCTGCTTTGGAATGCACTAGCAGCACTTCTCTCAGTTGGAATGGAGAAGATGATGGAATTGACCAGTGTGTCTTGGTACTCCCGCATTTTTCGCTCCCGGTTCAACGGTGTGATGAGGCTTTCTACGTTGTCCCGGTAGCGAGGATCGAGGAGGGTGAACACCCAATAATCAGACATGTTGAGAATGTGGGCGATGCGGCGGTCGTTTCTCAGGCACTGCAGCATGTAATCCACCATGTGCTGCAGACTGCCAACTGCCCAAGAAACGCTGTCCCCTGCTGGAGGCGTGATCTCTGCCCGCTCGTCATCACCCCACCCTCGCTGTACACACTGACTACTGGACAATTGTGTAACTCCCTCCTCTGGACGGATGTCTTCCTCCTCCATTGACTCCTCCTCATCCTCCTCACAAACGGTCCCCTGCCTACGCGTTTGTGAGGAACCACGTGGCGCTGACTGTCCAGAAGATGATGGAAATGGTGAATCCTCATCCTCCACCTCTTCCACAACATCATCCCTTAGCGCTTGCAGTGATTTTTCAAGCAGGCAGATAAGGGGGACAGTCATGCTGACTAGTGCATCATCTGCACTCGCCATCCGCGTGGAATAATCAAAGGGACGCAAAACCTGGCAGACGTCATTCATAGTGGCCCACTCTGTGGTTGTGAAGTCTGTACGGCGCTGACTGCGACTTTTTTGCGCCTGAAGCAGCTGGTACTCCATTACAGCTTGCTGCTGCTCACACAACCGCTCCAACATATGTAACGTGGAATTCCACCTGGTAGGTAGGTCACATATGATGCGATGTTCCGGCAGGCGGTGTCGGCGCTGCAGAGCCGCAATGCGCGCTTTTGCCGTGCTGGAACGCCGCAAGTGAGCACACTCTAGGCGGACCTTGTGCAGCAGTGCATCAAGATCCGGATAGTCCCTCAAAAAGCTCTGCACGACCAAATTGAGCACATGTGCCAGACATGGGATGTGAGTGAGGTTGCCGAGGCCCAGAGCTGCCACCAGATTTCGGCCATTATCACACACTACCATGCCTGGCTGGAGATTCGCTGGCACAAACCACACATCGCTCTCCTGCTTGATGGCATTCCAGAGCTCCTGCGCTGTGTGGCTACGATTCCCCAAGAAAATTAATTTCAAGACGGCCTGTTGACGTTTGGCCACGGCTGTGCTCATGTCGGTCGTAACAGGTACACGTTCATCACGGGTCCATGTGGAGGTGGACTGTGACGGCTCCTGCAGCGATGATTCTGAGGAACTGGTGTAAGAGGAGGAGTCAATGCGTACAGAATGGATTCCGGCAATCCTTGGAGTGGGCAGGACACGTCCTGCGCCACTCGCACGGTCTGTACCCGGCTCAACGACATTAACCCAATGGGCAGTGAGGGAAAGGTATCGCCCCTGTCCATGTTGACTGGTCCACGCATCGGTGGTGAGGTGGACCTTGCTACTGACGGCGTTCAGTAGCGCGTGTTTTATGTGTCCCTCCACATGCTTCTGCAGGGCAGGGACGGCTTGCCTGCTGAAGTAAAAGCGGCTGGGCACATTGTACTGTGGGACTGCCAATGACATCAAGTCACGGAAGCTGTCAGTCTCCACCAGCCTGAATGACAGCATTTCCAGTGACAGAAGTTTGGCAATGCCTGCAGTCAGAGCCTGTGCTCGTGGGTGGTTTGACGAGAAAGGCCGCCTTTTCTCCCATGCCTGTACTACCGATGGCTGTAGACTGGGCTGGGAGTGTGTGGATGACTGGGAAAGTGGCGCTGCGGGTGGAATTACAGCGGGTCTCTGGACAACAGGGGCAGAGGTTCTTCCACGGCGATCCTGGGAGGACGCCGAACCAGCTGCGTGTGAGGTAGAGGAAGAGGCAACACGAGCTGAAGAGGTGGTAGCTGCCGCTGTTGGTTGGCCTACCTCTTCAGTGTGTTTTTCTAACTCCGCCGGGTGCCTGTTGCGCACATGTTTCCACATGTTGGAGGTATTGAGGTTGCTGACATTTTTCCCTCTTTTGACTTTTTGATGACACACGTTGCATCTGACATAGCAAATGTCATCTGCAACTGTGTCAAAAAAGGACCAGGCACTGCAAGTCTTGGGAGCGCCCTTTTTGGCTTTTGGAAGAGACATGCTCCTAACGGGTGCCAAAGCGGAGGCTGCAGGATCCGCAGTCTTCCCCCTCCCTCTCCCTCTTTGGGCCGTACGGGGAATCTCTTCCTCAGAGCTGCTCCCACCACCTTCCTGTCCCTCACGCCAAGATGGGTCGAGGACCTCATCATCTACACTACCCTCTGCCCCCAACTGCTCCTCCTGGGTAGTCTCAGCAGCAGAGCACGCACCAGTAAGTGGCACCTGAGTGTCATCATCAGCTGATGCGGCCTGCGATGTGGTGACCGGAGCCACTGGCCCACCCGCCTCTTCAGAGGAAGACAGAAAAAGCTGTTGGGCATCACTGCACCCTGCCTCTTCTTCCATTTCTCCAATGCTGCTTGGCTGGCCCCCTGTTTCCAAGCCAAGAGATTCAGAGAACAGAAGTAGAGACGGCTCCTGTCCTGGGCTCTCTGTCTGCCTGGGCAATTTGGCAGGTGGTGAAGAGACAGATGGCTGCTCTCCAGTGCTCTGTGTCTGAGAGGATGTGGCACTAATGGAAGTTGATGCATTAGCTGCCATCCATCCGACAACAGCTTCAATTTGTTCTTCACGCAGCAGCGGTGTACGGCGCTCGGACACAAAGCTTCGCATGAACGACTGTTGCCTGGTGAAAGTGGGTGCTGATGAGTCACCGGTGCCCGCAGCAGGCACAGAATCCCCACGTCCCCTCCCTGCTCCGCGCCCACGCCCACGCCCACGTGCCTTACTCACTGCCTTCTTCATCTTGGTTGACTGATAAAGATAAGCAGAAAAGTACTAACGGATTTGTGTGCTTATTCCTGAGCAACTCCTCCTAACAGGTATAAGAAGCACTAATTATCTAAAGTGTGGACTAGACTTTAATATGAGCTAATGTGGCCTACAGAAATGTAAAGTGGTGTAACTGGTGTGTTTGGTGAACTTTATTATTTATTTATTTTTTGGGGGCTGAACTGACAACAGATAGAGCTGCAGTCACACGGAGACCGTGCAGACAGACGTAAACGGCGCTACAAGGCCCAAAAACCCTCCTCTACTTTATCCTATGTAGTGTTTTTCCACAAATTAGCTGGAGACGGGTGGAAAGACACTAATAGGATTTTTTTGAATAAATTAGCAGCAGACTACACTATTTGGAAAAAAAAGAAAATTGATTTGGCGGTATGACGCAGTGAAAAACCCTGAGCTGGAGACAACCAGGCTATAGCTGCTCACAGATTACAGGGCGAGCTGCAGTCACACGGAGACCGTGCAGACAGCCGTAAACGGCGCTGCAAGGCCCAAAAACCCTCCTCTACTTTATCCTATGTAGTGTTTTTCCACAAATTAGCTGGAGACGGGTGGAAAGACACTAATAGGATTTTTTTTAAATTAATTAGCAGCAGACTACACTACTTTGAAAAAAAAGAAAATTGATTTGGCGGTATGACGCAGTGAAAAACCCTGAGCTGGAGACAACCAGGCTATAGCTGCTCACAGATTACAGGGCGAGCTGCAGTCACACGGAGACCGTGCAGACAGCCGTAAACGGCGCTGCAAGGCCCAAAAACCCTCCTCTACTTTATCCTATATAGTGTTTTTCCACAAATTAGCTGGAGACGGGTGGAAAGACACTAATAGGATTTTTTTAAATTAATTAGCAGCAGACTACACTACTTTGAAAAAAAAGAAAATTGATTTGGCGGTATGACGCAGTGAAAAACCCTGAGCTGGAGACAACCAGGCTACAGCTGCTCACAGATTACAGGGCGAGCTGCAGTCACACGGAGACCGTGCAGACAGCCGTAAACGGCGCTGCAAGGCCCAAAAACCCTCCTCTACTTTATCCTATGTAGTGTTTTTCCACAAATTAGCTGGAGACGGGTGGAAAGACACTAATAGGATTTTTTAAAATTAATTAGCAGCAGACTACACTACTTTGAAAAAAAAGAAAATTGATTTGGCGGTATGACGCAGTGAAAAACCCTGAGCTGGAGACAACCAGGCTACAGCTGCTCACAGATTACAGGGCGAGCTGCAGTCACACGGAGACCGTGCAGACGGCCGTAAACGGCGCTGCAAGGCCCAAAAACCCTCCTCTACTTTATCCTATGTAGTGTTTTTCCACAAATTAGCTGGAGACGGGTGGAAAGACACTAATAGGATTTTTTTGAATAAATTAGCAGCAGACTACACTACTTGGGAAAAAAAAAAAAAAAGGAACAGTATGAGGCAATGAACCACCCTCCCTGAACTGAATACAACCAACTATGGATGGCCTATGTGGCTGCACTCAGACTGGAGACTGGGCTGCACTCACACACACACACACACAGACCCTGCAGATCGCTGTGAAAACAGCGCTACAAGGCAAAAGCAAGGTGAATAGTAGGTGAACACAGCGGTTGCTAAATTAGCCTTTGGAAAGCACAAAGAAGCAAATCGCTATCTCTAAACTGTCCCTCAGTCAGCAAACAGCGTCCTGTCACTAACTGAATTCACAGCAGAGTGATCGCAAAATGGCGCCAGCGACTTTTAAACTGCATCATGACATCATTACACCAGCCAATCACAGCCTTGCCAGTAGTTTCATGCCCTCCATGCTAAACAGGATGTGCCCACACTTGGAATCAATCTCATTGGCTGAATTTCTGCTTTTTGAATCTTAGAACTTCCGATTCCGGTATCCGATACGCGGCAAGTATCGGAATCCCGGTATCGGAATTCCGATACCGCAAGTATCGGCCGATACCCGATACTTGCGGTATCGGAATGCTCAACACTAGTTGTTATTATGATTTAAAAAGAGAAAACACAGTAGTTTGAAAATAAATGGCTTCACCTAACCACAACCATGAGAGGAGAAAAAATGTTGGTGTTATCATTCAGATTCTCTGAAAAAAGGTAAGAAAGCAAAAATTCTGCCGAGGTATGTAAACTTTTGAGCACAACTGTGTATATGTATATATATATATATATATATATATATATATATATATATATATATATATGTGTGTGTGTATATGTATGGATATTTATATACATTTGTTTTGTTTAAATACACACATGTCATAGTGCCAATACATTGTCCATTTGTCAACAGGCTTGACTAAGAGTTTTCCTCCAAGCATTTTACAGGCTTCATCTATCACTTTGTCTGCATAGTCATCATAGCATAACATCACAAGAAAACTAAAGGTACCTTCACACTAAGCGACTTTGCAGCGAGAACGACGACGATCCGTGACGTTGCAGCGTCCTGGATAGCGATCTCGTTGTGTTTGACACGCAGCAGCGATCTGGATCCCGCTGTGATATCGCTGGTCGGAGCTAGAAGTCCAGAACTTTATTTCATCGCTTGATCACCCGCTGTCATCGCTGTATCGGCGTGTGTGACGCCGATACAGCGATGTGTTCACTTGTAACCAGGGTAAACATCGGGTTACTAAGTGCAGGGCCGCGCTTAGTAACCCGATATTTACCCTGGTTACCATTGTAAAAGTTAAAAAAAACAGCACATACTCACCTTCTGATGTCTGTCACATCCCCCGGCGTCCACAGGGTTACGCGCTGCTGCTCAGAGCTTCCTGCACTGAATGTGTCAGCTCCGGCAGAGCACAGCAGTGACATCACCGCTGTGCTCTGCTTTACTGCCGGCGCTGACACACTCAGTGCAGGAAGCTCTGAGCAGCAGCGCGTAACCCTGTGGACGCCGGGGGACGTGACAGACATCAGAAGGTGAGTATGTAGTGTTTTTTTTTTACTTTTACAATGGTAACCAGGGTAAATATCGGGTTACTAAGCGCGGCCCTGTGCTTAGTAACCCGATATCTACCCTGGTTACCCGGGTGCTGCAGGGGGACTTCGTCATCGTTGAAGACAGTTTCAATGAGGCCAAAGTTGTTCCCCTGATCGTTGGTCACTGGAGAGAGCTGTCTGTGTGACAGCTCCCCAGCGACCTAAACAGCGACGCTGCAGCGATCGGCTCGTTGTCTATATCGCTGCAGCGTCGCTGAGTGTGACGGTACCTTAACACTATGAAAATCTGAATAATTCATCTCTTCATGTAACCTCTGACGTTGGGAAAGCTCTAAGATTTCAACTTTTCATACTGCTCACTTAATCCAATCCATCTTGAGTACATGTTCTACACACAGTCTACGGAAAATCACCAGATTTAAACCATAGATCAATAAAAAGAGAATAGTGAAAGGAAGATTAACACTACATGTGTGAGCAAGTTTCATTTTTCAGGCATTATTGCTGAATCTTTAAAGCTGGTTAGGATTATAGCCTTGCAACACTGCGGTCCTGGGTTCAAACCCACCAAGGGCAACATTTGCAAGGAGCTTTATGTTCTCCCCATGTTGGTGTGGGTTTTTTCCAGGTTCTCCAGTTTCCTCCCCCACTGCAAAAACATACTGATAGGGAATTTAGATTGTGAGCCCCAATAGAAACAGTGGTGATAATGTATGTAAAATGCTACGGAATATGATGACGCTATATTAGTAAGCATAATAAATAATAAAAGGCAGCATGCTAATTTACAAGCAGAAATAATGTAGACTGGTAATAAGTGACAAAAGAAATTTGTTTCATGCATTTGTCATTGCAATAATATCTTCTGGGGCCCTGTTCTGCACTCCCAGGTTGAATATAATTTCCCTTACTTAATTTATGTTTATATTGCTGTACTGCTTTCAAAACAGTGTGCTACGATTGTGATCTGCAGGATTGCTTTTCTTCACTATGTAATGCACTTTTATACAGCACTAATATCTTGTACTTGAACCAGTAATATATATGTCTAACTACTTATTGTTTGGTAAAGCAATTCATATGCCCCACATTGGTCTATGTGCACTATAGCTATGTCATGACTAGTGTTGAGCGATACCTTCCGATACTCAAAGGTATCGGTATCGGATGGGATCCAAAAAATATCGGATATCGCCGATACCGATACCCGATACCAATGCAAGTCAAGGGGACACAAGTATCGGAAGGTATCCTGGATGGTTCCCAGGGTCTGAAGGAGAGGAAACTCTCCTTCAGGCCCTGGGATCCATATTCATGTAAAAAATAAAGAATTAAAATAAAAAATATGGATATACTCACCCCTCCGGCGGCCCCTGGACCTTAGCGATGTAACCGGCAGCCTCCGTTCCTAAGAATGAGGAGTGAAGGACCTTCGATGACGTCGCGGCTTGTGATTGGTCGCGTGACCACTCATGTGACCACTCACGCGACCAATCACAAGCCGCGACGTCATCGCAGGTCTTAAACTTACTGCATTCTTAGGAACGGAGGCTGCCGGTTACATCGCTAAGGTCCAGGGGCCGCCGGAGGGGTGAGCATATCCATATTTTTTTTTTAATTCTTTATTTTTTACATGAATATGGATCCCAGGGCCTGAAGGAGAGTCTCCTCTCCTCCAGACCCTGGGAACCATACACTGGGAACTTCCGATTCCGATTTCCGATATCACAAAAATATCGGAACTCAGTATCGGAATTCCGATACAGCAAATATCGGCCGATACCCGATACTTGCAGTATCGGAATGCTCAACACTAGTCATGACAGCTTCCTTTAGCTCCGATATTCCTTCGGTTACTCCTTCGGGAGTCTTACATAATTCTGCCATCTTTGTCAACAGTTTTTTTTTACTGTTATATAACACTGAAATATACCACAGACAACATAATAGTATATGGATAAGTAACTGAATTCGGAAAAATGTTTGAACACTTTTTTTGGAATATTAAAAAACACCAAAATGTTTCACAGACCATGTAATAGTATGTGGATGAGTAGTTGAATACAGAAAAATGTTTCATCTCTTTTTTTAAGTGAAATACAACACAGAAATCACCTAATACTCTATGGATAACAAAATAGTAATTTTTTTCACCCAAAAAATAAAAATGTGGTCAACTGCCGCAGTTATATATTTAGCAATGGACTACAAAACCCTAATCCTTGCCTAGAGACTGTATTCAGCCACTCTCCGTGCTTTTGCAACTCTCTCTCCCTCCCTAAACTAAATGCAGATTGCATCTGATACAAATATCAAAGCCTAAAATTAGCCCTTACAAGGACTGTTAGTATAATGGTTCAGCTTCAGCACCAGTATCAACACTACAGGACTCTGATTCATTAAACTGAGCGCACATGCCTGGACAAGCACTCTAATAACAACTGTCACAGAGCTATGCAAATGGTGTCAGTGTACCGGGTCCTTCAGTTCACAGGGGGATGTCATGGTGGCTGACCGGGTCCATGGCACTCGGGCGTCCGTGTAAAATGGAAAGGTATTTAAAGGGATAAAGTTTATGTTCTGGGTTTGCCTCCAGTCGCCTGGGATGGTCCGGGGTCACTTCGTCGTCATTCAGGCACCCACTGGTCACCATCTATGCTCCTGGATCTGCAGCCGCACATGCACGCTGCTCCTCCATTTTCTGGGGACGGGACTCCTTCTTCTTCCTCCACCATCCCAGACTTGGAGGCGGATCCCTTTTCGTTGATGGGCATATTTTCCAGACATTGTAGTATCTGTGAGGGGCCTTTTCCATTCTCGCACCGTTCTTCCAGGCTACGACCACGATGACACGCCCCACTCCTCCTGCATGCCGCATGGCGCTATAATAGCGGCGGTTTTGGTGGGAATTTTTGGCGGCAAATCACAGTTCATTATTCACACAGTCTTTTTGCACAAATCACTGTTAGGCACAGTCTCTATCAGCACAAGACCCGATTTTCAGGCTTTAGTAGATCCTGTTCACGACGCCAAAGTTGGAGCGCCCCCATGGGGCCGTGGGGTACTCGGTACCGGGTCCTGCAGTTCACAGGGGGATGTCGCAGTGGCTGACCCGGTTCGTGGCCCTCGGACATCCGTGTAAAAGGGAAAGGTCTTTAAAGGGGAAATGTTCGTGACGCCACCTGTGGTATTCGGTCAGGGTGACAGACGCTGCATTATGGGGTCCGCTGGGGTGATGTTATGGCAGCTAGATGGTATACCTTCCCACAGGTGAAGTATATCTCCAGGGCTTCACGGTGTGTAGATGGTGGATGGTGAGAGGCGCAGAGAAGAACGAGGACACAAGGTTGCAGTCTCTTTACCTTTACTGAAGACTTCAGCATCCACAGTCCAGGGCACCAGATCACAGGGCAGGCAGAGTCCGGCTGGTATGGAAGCAAGTCCAGAGTCCCCTTTGTCCAGGTGGAAATCAATAGCCTTCCCTTGCGCTGTAGTGGTGTAGTCCCTTACTGCCTATGGCTTCACATAAGGGTCTCACAGATGTGGTGTTTCTCTCTCTGTCCCCCATATAGGATAGGACAAACCCGTATGTCTGGTGGCTTGAGGCTGTTTATAGGGACTCTAGCACACCCCGGCCTCTAAGGGATGCCACCGTGCCTCCTGGGTATAGGTGCAGACAGGTAACCTGCAATTAGCTGTCCTGCCAGTCTCTGGAGCAAAGCATAAAGGTCCTTACTCCCTCTGTGTTCTGGCTACCGGTATTCTATGCCTTAGAAGGAGGCAGCCTGTACAGGGCTGGTCCCCTTCTGGTATCCTCTCCTTTGCTTTGCTTTCCTTGCATGCTCGCTGCAATACAGTTCTGCCTTCTGTGTGTCTCATTCTGGGAGCTGCAGCTCTAAGGGCATGCACAGCTTCTTTGGACCCTCTGTCCACCTCAGACTACTGTTTGGAACATTCTAACTTTCCCTACAGACTACCAGCTATATATATATATATATATATATATATATATATATATAGGGAGTGACCTAATAAATAGGAGCAGAAGCTCCCCCCTGGTGGTCTGGAGTGTGAACTGTGTTGCACGCTTGTGATACCTGGATGCAGTTATCCTTCTTTGCCTCCAAACGCAGTATCACTCTCCCCGAGAGGAAAGCAACACCACTGTGATGACCAGGACCCTGGGGCGCCACACTTTTATATCCCCAGATGATGTCACACAGCCAGCCAATCATAGTAATGCCACTACCAAGATAGCTAGGGCACTACATTAATGTGCAGGCAATCCCCGCATGCTTATTGGCTGTGTAACAGGTGCCACATATGCTGGGTGGGGATTCAAGTTTGAAATCTAGCACTTGACTACATCACCAGAACCACATCACTAAATTAATACTTCACCAAAACCTTCATCGGTACATGAATAAGTCACAAGAACGACCATCAGTACATGAATACATGACCAGAACCAAGTGTCACATGAACCTACAAAACTACAACTCCCAGTATGTCCTTAGCAATGGTAAGAAGATACTTGGAGTTGTTATTAACAGCCATCATCACACTGCGGACCATAATGAAAACACAGTATTGATGAGAATTAATCAGTATCACAAATAAAAATTAACATCCAGGTACCATATAGATTACATCTTCTCTGGAGTCATCTTTTCTTTTCATCTCCATCTTGTCTAGATGCCATGTTGACTTTTCACATCCACTGCTGTTCTCTGCAGAACTCCTTCTTGTCCAGTCTTTTACAGCACATCCCGACAGTGTCCTTAAAAATAAGAGTGTTATTAAAGTGCCCTCTACATAAAAAGATCTGTCCATATTATGACCCTAAATAAGCCTCCTATGGTATATAGACTCCACCGTGTTTATCCCCTCTGTCCAGACCCTCCGTTTATTCTCCTCATCTGCACAGCCCCTTCAGTTTACCTCCCTCCATCAGCACAGCCCTCATTTTATTCCCCCGTCTGAATAGCCCCTCATTTTATTCCCCCCATGCCCAATCAGCATAGGCCCTCACTTTATTCCGCCATCAACATAGCACCTCACCTAATTTTATTCCCTCTATCAGCATAGCCCCTCACCTCATTTTGTTCTCCCATCACTACAGCCTCTCCCTTTTTTTAGTCCCCCATAACAGCACAGCCCCTCCTCACATTTTATCCCACCCATCTGCACAGACCCTCATTTTATGACCATCTGCACAGTAATATAAGAATAAAAAAAGAAGCTCATACTCACATATTCCAGTCTCTCATTCACCATCTACTCTTCTGTGAAGTACTTCAGTGGATGCCATCACATCACTGCGCCATCCAATGTCCCCTGCCTGCACCTTCTCCAACAAGGCTCAGGCTGGAAGTTGCATGTGTCTTGCTGGAGATCCTGGCAGAGCAGGGGAGATTACAGCTACTCTGCTCCTGTCCCGGACAACACTTAGCAATTGCATTCACATTTGATATACATCCCAATGCAATAAAGAGCAAGGAAAGAGCGACCGAGTGTAGAACAGAGAGTGTGGTGACAGTAACTGATATTGCTCACCTCTGTACCTGCTCCCTGGCCATCACTGTGCTGAATGTCTGTGGATACAGGAAGATGTCGGGTGACCGCAGAGATTCAAGATTTTATTTTTCAAAGTGCGTCCCCTTGGATAGGCTGGAGGTAGCGCCCTAGGCAGTGCCTACCCTGCCTTCCCCTCATCCCAGCCCTAGTAATCCCCCATATAAAATGAAGGAAAAAAATCAGATACCTCCAGTGCCATTCCGGATGGGGGCTTGAATAGGCACAGCTAAATGTGGATGACTGCTGTTTGCTAAGGGAGGGTTTCTAGAAAGGTTTTTGAAATGATTGAGAGTGATTGGTGGATATGTGGAAGGGGCGTTTATAGGGGCTGGTTTAGGGGTAGATGGTGGAAAAGTGCGGGAATATTCTCACTGCATTGAAGAAATCTGAAAGGAAGCAAGCTGAGTGGAAACACTGAGATTTACCTCATGGAGTCTGTCGAGGATCTTATGGATAGGCTCCGGGATGTGGCTCGCTCCAGACGGGGAGGTTGGCTGGAGGAGTAATTATCTTCTATCCTGGGTGCCCCCAGGTTGCGGGAGCGGAGCAGGAGGGGAAGGAGAACAAGGCTCCCGGAGAGACTGTCACCATATATTGAGGCTCGCAGCAGGCGCAGGCTCCTGAGCCCCTCCAGGGAACCTGCGGATGGCAGGAGGGGTCTGGCAGCTTCCCCCCCACCGTGCCCGCCCTGGCAGGAATCCACCATGCCGGCCTGCAGGCAGGGGGCAGACGAGTTGGAGAGGAACGCACGCTGGACTGGATGTGCGGCTGAGGCAGGAAGAGCAGGCCGCATTTTCTCGGCGGCCTACACGGATGGTGTCACGTTCCCACAGCGGTGGCAGCAGATGCGCTGATCTGCGGCAGGGTCCTGGCAACACGGCAGCGGAGGAGGAACTACAGCCTTGCAGCTCCGGGCACATCAGCATAGCGGAGGACAATTCGGCAGGTACACAGAGTGGCGTGGGACCCGGATGCTTATGGGACACAGCACCAGGGGTGGGCTATCAGCGGGCAGGCAGCAGCTGAGGGAACCCCTGCTGTCTGGCTCAGGGTGACATGACCTAGTGGAATTAGCGGCGGGCAGTGACCGAGGGCTGCCTGGCAGATCAAGTCGTTGTTTACCGGACCGGTCCGTCAGTCAGGGACCACGCACCTCGGTGCGGTCACGATCTAAGAGATGGTAAGGGATATTCGTTTTGATTTTTTAAGATTGTGGACGTCTTTTCCAGGAGTATTGACAGTTTGGTTGAATATTGTTCATAGGAAGAATTGGAGGGCGGCCAGATCGTTTAAGGGGATCAATAGAGCAAGGGTTAAGTTGAATAGGGCCATGTCGAGTTTTATATCCAGGAATGGTGGCATAAGTGTGAGACACTTCGAATTGGAAATGGGGGTTGGTAATTTTTTGGGGGAAGATGGGGTGCATTTGAATTACATAGGGATTGATTTGTGGGCACTCGCAATACAGGAAGGTGTTGAGAGAGCATTGGCGGTGTTGGGGCACTCACGAGCCTGAGGTGGTCAGGGCTGTTCGTGTTTGGCAGGGGGGTGGGGTTCTTAGAGTTGACGCTGATTCGAAGGGGAAAAAATTGGGAGAAAATTCAGAACAGTTTAAATGAGGTGGGGTTGATCTGGCATTCAGCTATGGGCTCTGGACGGGGTATTACCCTGGGAGCTTTTGGTGGTTAGTCTTCCCTGAATGGGTTGTTTGGTGCCCTAGAGGTGGTGGTTTATGGCTGAGTGTAACATTGTGGTTGAAGTTCGTTAGTTATTGCCAAATATAAGCCAGATTTTTAGCTCCAAGAACCCTCCCCTCATGTTAGAGATTATATCAATTATTGATATGTATTTGTTATATGTTATCGTTTGGTAATAAACTGGCCGCTGTGGCCAATATTATCCAAAGAATCGATGACTAATGTTTGTATTTCAAGGGGTATAATATTTTAAGGGGTTGGTTGCGGAATGGGGTGCGTGTGTCAAGGGAAGAAACCCGTATTTGCCATACGCGGTCAAGCAATATCAGCGCTGAATCACCCACTGCTCACGTGACATGATTATGCCAAGTGATCGCTACAGTCAGTGGCCACTCTGTGGCCACTAATGGGCAGGAGAGCTCACATCTCGCCTGCCATCTGGGTTTTGTCCCAGGTAAGTGTGAATGCTGCAGCCCATTAGCAGCAGCTGAAAGTGCTGGTAAAAACAAGCAATTTATTAGTTTGATAATTATTAAGCTTTTCTTCTTTATTATTTACAGCTCATTGCCTAGGGGAATAGGCTACAGTGAACTGTAGTAGTAGTAGTAGTAGTAGTAACAGTAGCCGAACATTAACAGTGGTCCTGTTCTTGCCACAGAAGAGGCAGTGGCTATGTTTTTCCTCTTCACTTTTGATGGAGAAGTTATCTAATCACCTGTTTCTACCTAGTGCTCTGTATAACAGCCTGCTCCAAGCACTAGTGCTCGGTAAGAGCACTATCTGTGTGATATAATGCTGTATTTCATAGTATGTTTAAAGAAGTTGTCCACTACTATAACTTTTTTTTTCATAAATCTTGCTATTATGTGCCACTGAAAACATCCACTGTGTTTATCATGCCGTAGCAGCACATCCTCAGTGCTGGATCCAGCTCTCATGAGAGAGAGAGAGAGACCCCAGAACGGAGAATCTCCATGATTTGCATGGAAAATGCTGTGAAAACCTGATCCGGACGCCGGATCATTGTTTCACACCTCCGTTTCATGTATTTTTGGCCGATTCCGTCACTGTGCGTTTTTTTTCCGCCGGACAAAAAAAGTTGCAGTGGACGTTTTCTCCGTCCGCCGGAAACGACTTTTTGAACGGATCCGGAAAAAAACAAATGAAACGTCTGGCCATCAGGCACAATCCGGCGCTAATACAACTCTATGGGGAATTTTTGTTCAAAAATTGCCGGATTGTGCCTGAAACAAAAAACCTGATGTGTGAAAGTAGCCTTATTGTGCTCTAATACTACAGGGTGGAGCGCGGTAATTTGCTTTTTTGCACTGCATGCTGTGGCGGCACTGTCGGTCGAAGAGAGGGGAGAGTGGGTGTGGCTTACAGTGGCTGATGGGAGATTTGTATTCCTCCGCCTTTCAGTTGCCATCATGCAGTGGACACGTGAGGAGAGGTCATTTTGTGTTGAAGCGTATTTTTCAAATGCCCACTCGATCATTGCAGTGCAGCGTGCTTTTCGTTTACAATTCGCTGTTCCTCCACGCGGACGTGTTCCTGGACGGCAATCAATTGTAAATTGGGTGAATGCATTCAGAACAGCAGGGAATGTGTCATGTGTACGAAGGGGACCTGAGAGAAGGATTACAACACCACAAAACATCGAGAGAGTTAGAGCAGCAGTACTGCAATCTCCGAAACGCTCTGCTCGGAAGCAATCATTTGCTCTTGGCATTTCAAGACGTTCTCTCCACCGGATTCTTCATGATGAACTGAATTTTCACCCGTATAAAATGTGCGTGGTCCAACAATTGTCAGCACGGGACTATTTGACACGGCGGACCTCTTGTGAAGACATGTTAGCAACGATACCCCGTGACGCAATTGTGTTTTTTTCTGATGAGGCACATTTTCACCTCAGTGGGTGTGTAAACAAACAAAATATGCGTTACTGGAGTGAAACAAACCCCAGAGAAGTTCACGAGAGACCTCTGCATTCAGACCGCGTCACTGTGTGGTGCTCCATATCACGAGTAGGCATCATTGGTCTTTACTTTTTTCAGGATAACGGTCGTGCCATAACTGTGAACTCCGAACGGTACTTGTCTATGATACAGGATTATTTTCAGCCGGCTCTTGAGGCAATGGAACTAGAGGATACATGGTTCCAACAGGATGGTGCCACTGCACACACAGCGAGGGTTACCATGAATTGTTTGAGGCAAATGTTTCCTGGACGGCTTATCTCTTTGAGGGGAGATGTGAACTGGCCAGCACGCTCACCAGATTTAGCCCCATGCGATTTTTTCCTTTGGGGTTACCTGAAGTCTAAGGTGTATATCAACCGTCCCAACACCTTGGAAGACCTAAGGAACAATATTGAAGCTGAAATTGGCAGAATACCAGTGGACATGCTTGTTAGAGTTCATGAAAACTTCAGAAAACGTATGCAGCAGTGTGTGGATAGCGAAGGTCGACATTTGCCAGATACACTATTTAAAACCATGTAATTTAAAAATTCCATTACTGTTCAGTATAATTAAAATATAAAATAAATTTTTCTAATGATCATAATTTTTTTATTTCATTCCCAAATCAGCAAATTACCACGCTCCACCATGTACATGATTCATGATGCATTGCACTGGCCTGTGAGCACGAACCTAGCACACCCACTCCAAAACACACCCAAACCCCTCCCTCCTCTATCTTCAAAAAGATTTGTGATGTCATTTCTGTCCAACCTCTTCTTTTACATTTGTCCAACCCACACTCCATTACACACAGATAGATAGATAGATAGATAGATAGATAGATAGATAGATAGATATGGAATGGATAGATAGATACATACAGAGATATATCTATATATCTATCTATATCTATTTCTATAGATATGTCCATATCCATGTTTCTAAACCCCTTCACCCCTGGAGATTTTTTAGTTTTCGTTTATCGCCTTCTTTTCAGAGCCATAATTTTTCCGTCAATATGGCCAATGTGGGGCTTATCTTTTGCGGGACAAGTTCTACTTTTGAATGACATCATTGGTTTTACCATGTTGTGTAACAGAAAATGTGAAAAAAAATTAAAAGTGCGATGAAATTGCAAAAAAAGTGCAATCCTACACTTGTTTTTTGCTTGGCTTTTTTTGCTAGGATCACTAAATACTATAACTGACCTGCCATTATGATTCTCCAGGTCATTATGAGTTCATAGACACCAAAGACACATGTCTAGGTTATTTTTATCTAAGTGGTGAAAAAAATTCCAAACTTTGCTAAAAATATATATATAATGATTGCGGCATCAATCAATCAATCAAAAACATAATTTGGGCTTTTGATTTTTTTTCTTGCTACACCCTGGTATTTGTAGTCAGGGGGGCTAATATCCATGGCCCCTTTCTAGGCTATGAATATCAGCCCACAGCTGTCTGCATAGCCTTTACTGGCCAGTAAAATAGGGGGACACCCAAAAAAATATAACGTGGGGTCCCCCTATATTTTATAGCCATAAAGGCTATGCAGACAGCTGCGGGCTGATATTTATAGCCTAGAAAGGGGCCATGGATATTGGCCCCCCTGGCTACAAATATCAGCCCACAGCAGCCCCAGAAATGGCGTATTTGTAAGATGCGCCAATTCTGGCACTTAGTCCCTCTCTTCCCACTCCCCTGTAGGGGTGGGATATGGGTAATAAGGGGTTAATGTCACCTTGCAATTGTAAGGTGACATTAAGCCCGGTTAATAATGGAAAGGTGTCAATAAGACCACTATCCATTATTAATCCTTTAGTAGTGAAAGGGTTAAAAAAAATAAAGACAAAGCCAGAAAACAGTATTTTAATATTCTTAATTTAACCATACTCTATCGCTTGCAAAAAATTTTAAATAATAAACCAACTGTATGCTACCTGTCCGACGCAGTCCAATTAATAACGAATGTCCCAGGACGATCTCCCCTATAGCACAGTGACATCGGGTGATGTCACTACTCTATAGGGCCTTCAGTGACACACCGACAGGAGACAATGGCTCCTGCACTGCATCACTGAAGAGGTTACCTCAGTTCAGACGCTCTCACTTTATGGCAAGGCTTTGCCACACAGCAGTGCCAAAAGTGAGAGTAGGGAATATTTCTCACAGCGGCTGAGGAATACAGTGCGGAAGAGGATGCCCAGTTGTGGACAACCTTTTTAAAACACCTGCAAACAGTTCTAAAAGCAAGCCCATCAAGAGGTGTTATAAGGTTAGTGTCATGTTCCTGGTTTCGAACCCTTGCGCCTGTGGTTTGTGGTCAGCTTCCCTGTCCACTGAGACACAGCAGACAAATCTTTTTCTGAGTGTTTATGTTCTGCTATTCTGACTGTAGTCTGCTTAGCATAACACAGATGTTTTCATTTGTCTGCCCTATCACCTTTAGGATGCATCTCTATATACTGTCCCCAGCTAGCATTTCCTGCTGGTGATATTCTTATTTGGATGTTCAGCCATTCTGCTGTAGTTTAAAACCAGCCAGTGAATTTCCAGCCAGAGTTTATCTCTTTGCTGTTTCTTTTAATTGCTCTGCAAATAGCTCCTGTTTCTTTTGTTTGGAAGTAGGTAGCATATTTACTAACAGTACGTCCTTTATATTTTATTTTGTATTTCGCGGTTTATTATACTCACTCTGGGATCTTTCCTTTTTCAAAACACTTTCCCTTTTGTAGGCAATTCACACTCTCCTCTGCCCTCGGGTCCTTTGAGAGGAACGTGACACATTCAATGGCCTTTTAGGCAGCATAGGTCCAAGTTGCTGTCTCCTAGTCTGTAGTTAGGGCAATATCTGCTCATGCAAGAACCATTTTGGACAGTGCGTCAGGATCTCTACTTTATACAGGAACCGGAAAGGTCAGTTGCAGTTTTTAGTTTGTTACCTATCTTCCCAAGTGACTAGCTACACTAGCATAACAGTTAGACAAAATTGTCTAAGGATTCACCAAACTTTGTCATCCAGCATCAGCCACTGTGATAAATTTACACTGACTATATTTCAGATAGGTTTAATAAATAAATCTGAAAGTTTATTATTTGGATTAGCATAATGCACATGTCCTTTTGGTAAACTGATTCTACATCTCTTAGAAGATCATTAGTTATTCCTAAAGTTACCAATCCTATTCAATTAACTTCTTGTCAATTCATAACCAAATCTTCGCTGCGTGATGTAATACATCCAAGAACTAGCATACCAGCCAAATGGAAAGCATTTTGTTTGAGTAAGATAGTGAAATCTTACATTCTTATTTTATTGAACTATGTCTTTGAAGGGAATTGAGTCTGATATTATTGGATTAAATTTTGATACCCTACTTCATATCATACTTTCAGGCAATCTAGTACTTTGACCTAGACCTGCAAAATACATTCCTCTCTCCTCTATTTACTACTCTGATTTTTGTTCCATCTTTTTAATCAAAGTCCCTTATTATTTCTATTGCATAAAGGCTCCTTCTTCACTAGGACCTGATTTTTGCAAAATTCTAAAGATTGCTTTAGAAAATTCCTTTGTCGCATAAATCACTGAATGACAACAACAGTGGGAGAGCAAAATCTTTAGTGCTTTAGATATAAAGGGTGATGTAAAAAATTAGGAATGAAAAATGTGGTGTACTTTGGTCTAGAATGAGGAGCAATGCAGTATATACTAATAATGTAATCAGATTAAGAGCAGAATAATTCCAACTATATTTATTGACCTAGTATGTTAACTCCTTAGTGACGAAGCCAATTTGCAGCTTAATGACCAGGCCAATTTTTACAATTCTGACCACTGTCACTTTATGAGGTTATAACTCTGGAACGCTTTAACGGATCCCGCTGATTCTGGGATAGTTTTTTGTGACATATCATACTTCATGAGAGTGGTTCAATTTCTTTGATATTACTTTTGTTTATTTATGAAAAAAACGGACATATGGTGAAAATTTTGATGATTTTGCAATTTTCAAACTTTGAATTTATATGCCCTTAAATCAGAGAGATATTTCACACAAAATGGTTAATAAATAAAATTTCCCACATGTCCAAGGGTTAAAAGTTGACCAGCGATTTCTCATTTTTAAAACAAAATTTACAAAACCATTTTTTTAGGGACCATCTCACATTTAAAGTCATTTTGAGGGGTGTACATGTCAGAAAATACCAAAACGTGACACCATTCTAACAACTGCACCCATCATGGTGCTCAAAACCACATTCAAGAAGTTTAAATGGTAAATGGTTAATTTATGTGCTTCACAGGAACTGAAGCAATGTGGAAGGAAATAATTAACACAACTTTTTTTTTTACAATTTACATCAGAACCAATTTTTTTTATTTTCACAAGCGTAAAAAGAGAAAATGAACCACAAAATGTGTGCAATTTCTCGTGAATACGCTGATATCCCATATTTGGGGGTAAACGACTGTTTAGGCACATGGCAGATCTCAGAAGGGAAGGAGCGCCGTTAGACTTTTTCAATGCAGACTTGACTGGAATTGAGATCGACGCCATGTCGCATTTGGAGAGCCCCTGATGTGCATAAACAGCAGAAACCCCCCACAAGCAGGGCCGGACTGGGACCAAAAAGCAGCCCTGGCACAAATAAAAACTCACCAGCCCACATACGAGTGTCGTAGAATTAAATCGTAAAGCACTGACAGGATGTGCCGACTTTTTTGCTTTATTTGTTAAACCAATCAAATGTGTTATACCACTTTACATATGTAACCTGCAGTGGCCATAGGGGGAATAGACATGAATTCAACACAGATAGCCTGCAGACTATTATCACACTGCAGAATATGCTAAAAAATACAGCACTGATCACACACATAACACACACTACAATTACCTCACACACATGTAACACATATACACTACAGATACCTCACACACAAGTAACACACTACAGATACCTCCCACACGTGTAACACACACTACAGATACCTCACACACGTAACACATACACACTAGATACCGCACACACATGTAACACACACTACAGTTACCTCACACACATGTAACACACACTAGATACCTCACACACGTAACACACACTACAGATACCTCACACACATGTAACACACACTACAGATACCTCACACACATGTAACACACACTACAGATACCTCACACACATGTAACACACACTACAGATACCTCACACACATGTAACACACACTACAGATACCTCACACACATGTAACACACACTACAGATACCTCACACACATGTAACACACACTACAGATACCTCACACACATGTAACACACTACAGATACCTCACACACATGTAACACACACTACAGATACCTCACACACATGTAACACACACTACAGATACCTCACACACATGTAACACACTACAGATACCTCACACACATGTAACACACTACAGATACCTCACACATGTAACACACACTATAGATACCTCACACACATGTAACACACACTACAGATACCTCACACACATGTAACACACTACAGATACCTCACACACATGTAACACACTACAGATACCTCACACATGTAACACACACTACAGATACCTCACACACATGTAACACACACTACAGATACCTCACACACATGTAACACACACTACAGATACCTCACACACATGTAACACACACTACAGATACCTCACACACATGTAACACACACTACAGATACCTCACACACATGTAACACACTACAGATACCTCACACACATGTAACACACACTACAGATACCTCACACACATGTAACACACACTACAGATACCTCACACACATGTAACACACTACAGATACCTCACACACATGTAACACACTACAGATACCTCACACATGTAACACACACTATAGATACCTCACACACATGTAACACACACTACAGATACCTCACACACATGTAACACACTACAGATACCTCACACACATGTAACACACTACAGATACCTCACACATGTAACACACACTACAGATACCTCACACACATGTAACACACACTACAGATACCTCACACACATGTAACACACACTACAGATACCTCACACACATGTAACACACTACAGATACCTCACACACATGTAACACACTACAGATACCTCACACACATGTAACACACACTACAGATACCTCACACACATGTAACACACTACAGATACCTCACACACATGTAACACACACTACAGATACCTCACACACATGTAACACACTACAGATACCTCACACACATGTAACACACACTACAGATACCTCACACACATGTAACACACACTACAGATACCTCACACACATGTAACACACACTACAGATACCTCACACACATGTAACACACACTACAGATACCTCACACACATGTAACACACTACAGATACCTCACACACATGTAACACACACTACAGATACCTCACACACATGTAACACACTACAGATACCTCACACACATGTAACACACACTACAGATACCTCACACACATGTAACACACTACAGATACCTCACACACATGTAACACACACTACAGATACCTCACACACATGTAACACACACTACAGATACCTCACACACATGTAACACACACACTACAGATACCTCACACATGTAACACACACTACAGATACCTCACACACATGTAACACACACTACAGATACCTCACACACATGTAACACACTACAGATACCTCACACACATGTAACACACACTACAGATACCTCACACACATGTAACACACTACAGATACCTCACACACATGTAACACACACTACAGATACCTCACACACATGTAACACACACTACAGATACCGCACACACAAGTAACACACACTACAGATACCGCACAAATGTAACACACGCTACAGATACCTCACACACAAGTAACACACACTACAGATACCGCACACACAAGTAACACACACTACAGATACCGCACACACATGTAACACACACTACAATTACCTCACACACACATACACTAGATACCTCACACACATGTAACACATACACACTACAGATACCTCAGACACATGTAACACACACACACTACAGATAACACACACACTCTGTGCTGCAGCAGTGGCTGATATACATGTGCAGCTCCTTCTGCTCACAGCAAGCACTTTTCCAGCACCTCCCCCGCTCTCTCCTTCTCTGTCGGGGCTGTGGACCAGAGCAGGAGAAGATGTTATGGTGGGGAATTGAGCGGCTTCTCTATCTGTCCCTGGGAGCACACACAGGGAGATATTCCTGACCTTGCAGCTTGATTGCAGGCTCTCTCTCTCCCTCAGAGGCGCCCAGTGCAGGGGGACAGGAGCACTGGCCAATCAGCTCTTCTATCAATCTGATGCTCATTGGCCAGTGTTCTTCTCCAGCAGGCACGCCCCTTTTTTGAATGGCTGAACCCGGCGCAGCAAAGAAAAAAAATAAATCAGTGCATAGAAAAATGATTGCACCCCCTCATGCCCTGTCACCTCACTAGACAGGGAGAAGTGTGCAGTCTGATGTCCTGATCACAGGCTGCAGCGGGAGGCATGGCCGGAGCAGCACAGCACAGCGTGGCCCCTCATCCTGTTTGTATGTTACCTCCCTGCAGCGCTAGTGATCAGGACGTCAGACCGCCCACTTCCTCCTAATACGGCGCGATCAGTGTGCAAGGGAAGCAAATGCCGCCCGGCGTGCTGGCTGCTGAAGGGAACTCTGGAACGCCCACTGACAACGCGGAGGGGGCGATAGGTCTAGCGGCCCATTACAAGGACCGGCCCTTCTGGCATTTGCCAGAAATGCCCTATGGCCAGTCCGGCCCTGCCCACAAGTGACACCACTTTGGAAACTATGCCCCTTAAGGAACTTATCTAGATGTGTGGTTAGCACTTTGAACCCCCAAGTGCTTCACAGAAGTTTATAACGCAGAGCAATGAAATTAAAAAATCTTTTTTTTCCTCAAAAATGATTATTTAGCCTGCAATTTTTAATTTTCACAAGGGTAACAGGAGAAATTGGACCATAAAAATTATTGTGCAATTTGTCCTGAGTACTGTGATACCCCACATGTGGGGGGGGGACCAATGTTTGGGCACATGGCAGAGATCGGAAGGAAAGGAGCGCCTTTTTGAAATGCAGACTTTGATAAAATGGTCTGCGGGCGTCATGTAGCGTTTGCAGAGCCCCTGATGTGCCTAAACATTAGAAACCCCCACAAGTGACCCCATTTTGGAAACTAGACCCCCCAAGGAACTTATCTAGATGTGTTGTGTGAACTTTGAACCCCCAAGTGTTTCTCTAAAGTTTATAACGCAGAACCGTGAAAATAAAAAATCGTTTTTTTCTTTCCACATAAATGATTTTTTAGCCTGCAATTTTTTATTTTCCCAAGGGTAACAGGAGAAACTGGACCCCAAAAGTTGTTGTCCAATTTGTCCTGAGTATGCTGATACCACATATGTGGGAGGAAACTACTGTTTGGGCACATGTCGGAGCTCGGAAGGGAAGTAGTGATGTTTTGGAATGCAGACTTTGATGGAATGGTCTTCCGGCATTATGTTGCATTTGCAAAGCCCTTGATGTGTCTAAACAGTAGAAACCCCCCACAATGACCCCATTTTGGAAACTAGACCCCCCAAGGAGATTACCTAGATGTGTGGTGAGCACTTTGAATGCCCTAGTGCTTCACAGAAGTTTATAATGTAGAGCCATGAAAATAAAAAAATCATTTTTTTTTCCACAAAAATGATTTTTTTAGCGCCCACTTTTTTATTTCCCAAGGGTAGCAGGAAAAATTGGACCACAAAAGTTGTTGTCCAAATTGTCCTGAGTATGCTGACACCACATATGTGGGGGTAAACCACTGTTTGGGTGCACTGCAGAGCTCAGAAGGGAGGGAGCACCGTTTGACTTTTTGAACGTAAAATTGGCTGGAATCAATGGTGGCGCCATGTCGCATTTGGAGACACCCTGATGTACCTAAACAGTGGAAACTCCCCAATTCTAATTCCAACCCTAACCCCAACAAAGCCCTAACCCTAATCCCAACCCCAACCATAACCCTCATCACAACCCTAACCCCAACACACCCCTAACCTTAATCCCAACCATAACCATAACCCTAAACACAACCCTAACCCCAACACACCCCTAACCCTAATCCCCACCTTAACCATATCCCTAATCACAACCGTAACCCCAATACACCCCTAATTCAACCCTAACCCTAATCCTAACCCTAACTCTAATTCCAACACACCCCTAACCCTACTCCCAACCATAACCCTAACCACAAACCTAACCCTAATCCCAACCCTAACCCTAATCCCAACCCTAACCCTGATCTAAACCCTAACCCCAACCTTAACCCTAACCCCAACCCTAACCCTAATCCCAACCCGAACTCTAATCCCAACCCTAACACTAACTGTAACCCCAACCCTAAGCCTAATTATAGCCCCAACCCTAACCCCAACCCACTTTAGCCCAACTCTAACCCTAATGGGAAAATAGAAATAAATACATTTTCTTTATTTTATTATTTTTCCTTAGCTAAGGGGGTGATAAAGGGGGGTTATTTACTATATTTGTATTTTAATCACTGTGATAGGGTCTAGTACAGTGACCAAAATGAACCAATCAGAAAAATCCTCCTATTGTTGCCGGGTGCCGGCCGGCAGATCTCGTCGGGTGCATTGCCAGCAGCCATGGGAGGAAGCAGGAGGACCCAGGGACACCGGGAGACACTTGTAAGTATTGGAGGGATCGGGGACCCTATTTCTCTGTCCTCTGATGTGTGATCACATCAAAGGACAGAAACATTAAATGGCAAATCACGCTTTTTTTTGCGGTCGTCATTATATGGATAATAACGGCGATCGCAACCTGGGGGTCAGTAAAAACTGACCTGAATCATGTTTTCTGGAGTCTCGGATACCTCCAGCAGCCGAGACCCCAGAGAAAATCTGACTCTGGGGGCGCTATACACTTTTTATACACATTGTGGTTTAAGTACCCTTAACAACCGCCATTAAAAGGCGTATCGGCAGTCATTAAGGGGTTAATAATACCTGTACAATTAATTGTTGAAGTGGAAATTACATTTTTAAGAGTTATTTCTTAAGATGCCATACATCTTTAACCCCTTAATCCCATATGACGTACTATCCCGTCAAGGTGACCTGGGACTTCCCAGTTTCCCAGTGACAGGATAGTACGTCATAGCCGATCGGCCGCGCTCACGGGGGGAGCGCGGCCGATCGCGGCCAGGTGTCAGCTGCCTATCGCAGCTGACATCCGGCACTATGTGCCAGGAGCGGTCACGGACCGCCCCCGGCACATTAGCCCACGGCACACCGCGATCAAACATGATCGCGGTGTGCCGGCGGTACAGGGAAGCATCGCGCAGGGAGGGGGCTCCCTGCGTGCTTCACTGAGATGATCGGTACAAGGGAATGTACTCACCTTGTACTGAGCGTCTCCTCCCTGCAGGCACTGGATCCAAAATGGCCGTGGGGCTGCATCCGGGTCCTGCAGGGAGTACTTCTGGGTCCGGAGCAGGCTGCAGATGAAAGCTGCAGCCTGCAGCGATATGAGTGAGAGCGCCGATCTGATAGAGTGCTGTGCACACTATCAGATCAGCAATCTGTGATGTCCCCCCCGGGACAAAGTAAAAAAGTAAAAAAAAAAATTTCCACATGTGTAAAAAAAAAAAAAATTCCTAAATAAAGAAGAAAAAAATATATTATTCCCATAAATACATTTCTTTATCTAAAAAAAACAAAACAATAAAAGTACACATATTTAGTATCACCGCGTCCGTAACGACCCAACCTATAAAACTGTCCCACTAGTTAACCCCTTCAGTGAACACCGTAAAAAAAAAAAAAGAGCCAAAAAACAACGCTTTATTATCATACCGCGGAACAAAAAGTGAAATAACACACGATCAAAAAGATGGATATAAATAACCATGGTACTGCTGAAAACGTCATCTTGTCCCGCAAAAAACGAGCCGCCATATAGCATCATAACCAAAAAAATAAAAAAGTTATAATCCTCAGAATAAAGCGATGCCAAAATAATTATTTTTTCTATAAAATAGTTTTTATCGTATAAAAGCGCCAAAACATAAAAATGATATAAATGAGATATCGCTGTAATCATACTGACCCGACGAATAAAACTGCTTTATCAATTTTACCAAACGTGGAACGGTATAAACGCCTCCCCCAAAAGAAATTCATGAATAGCTGGTTTTTGGTCATTCTGCCTCACAAAAATCAGAATAAAAAGTGATCAAAAACAGTCACATGTCCGAAAATGTTACCAATAAAAACGTCAACTCGTCCCGCAAAAAACAAGACCTCACATGACTCTGTGGACCAAAATATGGAAAAATTATAGGTCTCAAAATATGAAGACTCAAAAACTTTTTTGCTATAAAAAGCGTCTTTTAGTGTGTGACAGCTGCCAATCATAAAAATCCGATATAAAAAACACTATAAAAGTAAATCAAACCCCCCTTCATCACCCCCTTAGTTAGCGAAAAATAATAAAATTAAAAAAATGTATTTATTTCCATTTTCCCATTAGGGCTAGGGTTAGGGCTAGGGTTAGGGCTAGGGTTAGGGCTAGGGTTAGGGTTAGGGCTAGGGTTAGGGTTAGAGCTAGGGTTAGGGTTAGGGCTAGGGTTAGGGCTAGGGTTAGGGCTAGGGCTAGGGTTAGGGCTAGGGTTAGTGTTAGGGCTAGGGTTAGGGCTAGGGTTAGGGCTAGTGCTAGGGTTAGGCCTAGGGTTAGGGCTAGGGTTAGGGTTGGGGCTAAAGTTAGGGTTGGGGATAAAGTTAGGGTTGGGGCTAAAGTTAGGGTTAGGGTTTGGATTACATTTACGGTTGGGATTAGGGTTGAGATTAGAATTAGGGGTGTGTCAGGGTTAGGGGTGTGGTTAGGGTTACAGTTGGGATTAGGGCTAGGGGTGTGTTTGGATTAGTTTCAGGTAGAATTGGGGAGTTTCCACTGTTTAGGCACATCAGGGGCTCTCCAAACGCGACATGGCGTCCGATCTCAATTCCAGACAATTCTGCGTTGAAAAAGTAAAACAGTGCTCCTTCCCTTCCGAGCTCTCCCGTGTGCCCAAACACTACTTTGTACTCAGGACAAATTGGACAACAACTTTTGGGGTTCAAGTTCTCTTGTTATCTCTGGGAAAATAAAAAATTGGGGGCTAAAAATCATTTTTGTGGGAAAAAAAGGATTTTTTATTTTCACAGCACTGCGTTGTAAACTGTAGTGAAACACTTGGGGGTTCAAAGTTCTCACAACACATCTAGATAAGTTCAAAGTTCTCACAACACATCTAGATAAGTTCCTTGGGAGGTCTAGTTTCCAATATGGGGTCACTTATGGGGGGTTTATACTGTTTGGGTACATCAGGGGCTCTGCAAATGCAACATGACGCCTGCAGACCAATCCATCTAAGTCTGCATTCCAAATGGCGCTCCTTCCCTTCCGAGCTCTGCCATGCGCCCAAACAGTGGTTCCCCCCCACATATGGGGTATCAGCACACTCAGAACAAATTGGACAACAACTTTTGGGGTCCAATTTATCCTGTTACCCTTGTGAAAATATAAAACTGGGGGCTAAAAAATCATTTTTCTGAAAAAAAAAAGCATTTTTAGTTTCACGGCTCTGCGTTATAAACTGTAGTGAAACACTTGGGGGTTCAAAGCTCTCAAAACACATCTAGATAAGTTCCTCAGGAGGTCTAGTTTCCAATATGGGGTCACTTGTGGGGGGGATGTACTGTTTGGGTACATCAGGGGCTCTGCAAATGCAACGTGACGCCTGCAGACCAATCCATCTAAGTCTGCATTCCAAATGGCGCTCCTTCCTTTCCGAGCTCTGCCATGCGCCCAAACAGTGGTTCCCCTCCACATATGGGGTATCAGCGTACTCAGGACAAATTGGACAACAACTTTTGGAGTCCAATTTATCCTGTTACCCTTGTGAAAATACAAAACTGGGGGCTAAAAAATCATTTTTCTGAAAAAAAAAAAAAATTATTTTCTCGGCTCTGCGTTATAAACTGTAGTGAAACACTTGGGGGTTCAAAGCTCTCAAAACACATCAAGATAAGTTCCTTAGGGGGTCTACTTTCCAAAATGGTGTCACTTGTGGGGGTTTTAATGTTTAGGCACATCAGGGGCTCTCCAAACGCGACATGGTGTCCCATCTCAATTCCAGTCAATTTTGCATTGAAAAGTCAAATGGCGCTCCTTCCCTTCCAAGCTCTGCTATGCGCCCAAACAGTGGTTTACCCCCACATATGGGGTATTGTTGTACTCAGGACAAATTGAACAACAACATTTGTGGTCTAATTTCTTCTCTTACCCTTGGGAAAATAAAAAATTGGGGGCGAAAAGATCATTTTTGTGAAAAAATATGATTTTTTATTTTTACGGCTCTGCATTATAAACTTCTGTGAAGCACTTGTTGGGTCAAAGTGCTCACCACACATCTAGATAAGTTCCTTAAGGGGTCTACTTTCCAAAATGGTGTCATTTGTGGGGGGTTTCAATGTTTAGGCACATCAGGGGCTCTCCAAACGCAACATGGCGTCCCATCTCAATTCCAGTCAATTTTGCATTGAAAAGTCAAATGGCGCTCCTTCCCTTCCGAGCTCTGCCATGCACCTAAACAATGGTTTACACCCACATATGGGGTATCAGCGTACTCAGGACAAATTGCACAACAATTATTAGGGTCCAATTTCTTCTCTTACCCTTGGGAAAATAAAAAATTGGGGGCACAAAGATCATTTTTGTGAAAAAATATGATTTTTTATTTTTACGGCTCTGCATTATAAACTTCTGTGAAGCACTTGGTGGGTCAAAGTGCTCACCACACATCTAGATAAGTTCCTTAAGGGGTCTACTTTCCAAAATGGTGTCATTTGTGGGGGGTTTCAATGTTTAGGCACATCAGGGGCTCTCCAAACGCAACATGGCGTCCCATCTCAATTCCAGTCAATTTTGCATTGAAAAGTCAAATGGCGCTCCTTCCCTTCCGAGCTCTGCCATGCACCCAAACAATGGTTTACACCCACATATGGGGAATCAGCATACTCAGGACAAATTGCACAACAATTTTTGGGGTCCAATTTCCTCTCTTACCCTTGGGAAAATAAAAAATTGGGGGTGAAAAGATCATTTTTGTGAAAAAATATGATTTTTTATTTTTACGGCTCTGCATTATAAACTTCTGTGAAGCACTTGGTGGGTCAAAGTGCTCACCACACATCTAGATAAGTTCCTTAAGGGGTCTAGTTTCCAAAATGGTGTCACTTGTGGGGGGTTTCATTGTTTAGGCATATCAGGGGCTCTCCAAACGCAACATGGCGTCCCATCTCAATTCCAGTCAATTTTGCATTGAAAAGTCAAATGGCGCTCCTTCGCTTCCGAGCTCTGTCATGTGCCCAAAAAGTGGTTTACCCCCACATATGGGTTATCGGCGTACTCAGGACAAATTGTACAACATCTTTTGGGGTCCATTTTCTCCTGTTACCCTTGGTAAAATAAAACAAATTGGAGCTGAAATAAATTTTGTGTGAAAAAAAGTTAAATGTTCATTTTTATTTAAACATTCCAAAAATTCCTGTGAAACACCTGAAGGGTTAATAAACTTCTTGAATGTGGTTTTGAGCACCTTGAGGGGTGCAGTTGTCACACTTGGTTATTTTCTATCATATAGACCCCTCAAAATGACTTCAAATGAGATGTGGTCCCTAAAAAAAAATGGTGTTGTAAAAATGAGAAATTGCTGGTCAAATTCTAACCCTTATAACTCCCTAACAAAAAAAAATTTTGGTTCCAAAATTGTGCTGATGTAAAGTAGACATGTGGGAAATGTTACTTGTTAAGTATTTTGTGTGACATATTTCTGTGATTTAAGGGCATAAAAATTCAAATTTGGAAAATTGTGAAATTTTCAAAATTTTTGCCAAATTTCCATTTTTTTCACAAATAAACACAAGTTATATCGAATAAATTTTACCACTATCATGAAGTACAATATCTCACGAGAAAACAATGTCAGAATCGCCAAGATCTGTTGAAGCGTTCCAGAGTTATAACCTCATAAAGGGACAGTGGTCAGAATTGTAAAAATTGGCCCGGTCATTAACGTGCAAACCACCCTCGGGGCTTAAGGGGTTAATAGCACCTTTACAAATATTCATTGAACAGGCAGCTATTCAATGGGCATAGCTGGGGAGAGTAGATGGGACATGTCCCCCAAGTGCAACTAGAATGGTGCGTAGCTTTCCTACCACGCCTGATAGCAGAATAATTTAGGGGCAGAGAGTCTGATTCTAATTATTTTAATGGTTTCTGCAATTTTGATTAAATACTGCTTTATCTGCTGCAGATCTAGCAGTTCTGAGAATAGTGAGTCCTCCCATATCACTGATTGACAGCTTAGTTAGTACATTATGTATGAGCATAAAGCTGCAAATCATTTGTGGGGCATGGATGAACTACCTGGCAGCAGGTTTACTAGAGATAATCGCAGATGAAACAGTGATTTTATCAAAATTACACCAAGCAGCCGAGTATGTGAAACATCACTGGAATCAGATTCTTTATCTCAACATCATAATGCTCTCAGGTTAAGTGGTAAAAATCTAGTGGAAGATTCCCTTGAACATGTAAATTTCATAATTTCACAAATTCCACTATGCCATCTCCAATTCTAGAAAAATATTTAGAATTGAGAGTCTTCAGTGGTTGATACCTTTTAATGGCTAACTTTTCAATTATATATATGTGGGGGGAAATAGTTTTTGAGCACATGGCTTGCAAGGGAAGGAGCACCATTTGACATTTTGAATGTTAATTTTTTTGGAATAATTAAGAAATGGCATGTTGCATTTGGAGAGCCTGGTGTGCCTAAACAGTGAAAACCACCCACAAGTGACACCATTTTGGAAACCAGACTCCTCAGGGAACTTATCTAGATGTGTGGTGAGCCCCTTAAACTCCCATGTGCTTCACAGAAGTTTATAACAGAGCAGTGAAAATAAAAAAAAATCACATTTTTGCCACAATTTTTTTAAACTTTTATCCCCAACTTTTTTAATTTTACAAGAGTAACAGGAGAAAATGGATGCAGATACTCCATAAGAGTAGGCAAACACCCCAAATGTGTGGGAAAACTACTGTTTGTGTGCACGGCAAGGCTCAGAAAGGAAAGAGTGACATTTTGGAATGTAGACTTTGACGCAATAGTCTGCGGATGTCATGTCGCTCTTGGAGAGCCCCTGATGTGCCTAAACAGTGGAAAATTCCCATAAGTGACCCCATGTTGGAAAAAGACCTCTCTAGAAATGTATCTAGATGTGTGGTGAGCACCTTGAACTCACAGGTGCATTACAGAATTTTATGTTGATCTGTGAAAATGAAAAATATATATGTTAGGAGTTGTGTTTCCTCTGCTGCACAGGGGGAATCTCGATCCGTGTCTGTTGCGGTCTCCCATTCTCCATCGGCCGCAGTGGAGCCTGCTCAGCGGAGATGTCGGTCCCAGCGTCTCACTGAGTTTGATTCAGTGCAAAGGGTTATTGCTGCCTCTCCAGGCTCTGCTATTGTACCCTGCACTGATCTACGGCGAACAGGCTTTTCTGGTACTAAGTCCTGCTTTGCACACACTGAGCATGCCCAGGGTAAGATCTCTCACTGGAGATCAAGGGTCACATGTTCAGGTACTGCAGCCAAATCTATTGGTCTTTCTTGGAAGGTCCTGTAGGTACGCAGGCTCTGTGGCAGTTTCTCATTGGTCCTCTTTTGGAAGGTCCTGTACGTGCTGGTGCTATTTAAGGCTCGCATGGCCGCACGGCCATGCGCTAGTATCTTCTAAAGTTACATGCTTTGCGCCACTGTGGTCATATGCGTGAATGTGTTCAGGGACCCGGCTGAAATAAGCCTCTAGAATGCTGGCACCTCCGGTGAGGAGATTGTGTATGAGGGTATTCAGGGACCCGGCTGAAATAAGCCCCTAGAATGCTTGCACCTCCGGCGAGGAGTTTTGTGTGCATGCATGACCACTGACTGCTCTCTTCTGGGTAGCTAGCCTGTGTCTCTGTGAGAGTTAACAGGGCACAGAGCTTTGCTTTCTCGGCCGCTCTGTGAAGCTAACAGAGCTGGTTAATACCGCCATATTGAGCCGCCATTCACTTAGCGGCAGGATATTTCCTGCACGGTGGATCCCGGGTTGCGAACGCACCAATTACATCAATAAATATATTTGGTGCGTTCCGCAAACCCTAACAGTATATTTTCCCACAAACATTTTATTTTAGCCCCAAATGTTTTCATTTTCACAAGGGTAAAAGGAAAAAGTGGACCCCCAAATTTTTTGTGCAATTCCTCCTGAGTACGCCGATACCCTATATGTGATCAAAAACTAATTTTGAGGCACTGTGAAAAGCCCAAACCTCAGAAGGGAAGAAGCACCTATATTGGAGTTTAGATCTTGGTGGACTAGTTTTTATGTTACGCCTGTGGTAAAATTGATACAACAGCTTTGTTCTTTGGGTCAGTATGATTACAGCAATACAACATTTATATAATGTTTGCATGTTTTGGCGCTTTTACGCAATAAAAGCTATATTAAAGAAAAAATGTTTGCACTGCTTTATTCTGAGATTACTGACATCCAATGAGTGTGCAGAAGGTGGTACTGGACACTGAGGCCGGGGAATGCCAGATCTGGCTGTGTGGTTAGATGATAAAGCAGAGGAAGCTGTCATGTTTGTAGAGCCACAAAGTGGTTGCAGGGAATGAAGTGAAATACAGGAGGAATAAAAGACAGAAACAAAAACTAAATGTATAGAGGTGTTATATATCACAATAAAGCACAGATTAGCTTAAAAAAATTGCTTTTTGCTTTCGGACAACTTTTTAAAGTCACTAAACAGTAATGCAGATATCTCATTAGACCTAAAGGGAGACGGTTTTTGGAAAGTGTTCACACGCATTTTGGCACTGTGAGAGAAAAAACTCAGTGAGAACATGCATGCCCTTACAAGATAATCATATTTGTCATAATTGAAATGAGTAACCCCTTAAGCCCCAAGGGTGGTTTGCATGTTTATGACCGGGCCAATTTATACAATTCTGATGACTGTCTTTTTATGAGGTTATAACTCTGGAACGCTTCAATGGATCCTGATGATTCTGACAGTGTTTTCTCATGACATATTGTACTTCATGATAGTGGTAAAATTTCTTCGATAAGACTTGCGTTTATTTGTGAAAAAAATGGAAATTTGGCAAAAATTTTGAAAATGTTGCAATTTTCCAAATTTGAATTTTTATGCTCTTAAATCACAGAGATATGTCACACAAAATACTTAATAAGTAACATTTACCACATGTCTACTTTACATCAGCACAATTTTGGAACCAACATTTTTTTTTTGTTAGTGAGTTATAAGGGTTACAAGTTGACCAGCAATTTCTAATTTTTACAACACCATTATTTTTAGGGACCACATCTCATTTGAAGTCATTTTGAGGGGTCTATATGTTAGAAAATAACCAAGTGTGACACCATTCTATAAACAGCACCCCTCTAGGTGCTCAAAACCACATTTAAGAAGTTTATTAACCCTTCAGGTGTTTCACAGGAATTTTTGGAATGTTTAAATAAAAATGAACATTTATCTTTTTTTCACACAAAATTTACTTCTGCTCCAATTTGTTTTATTTTACCAAGAGTAACAGGAGAAAATAGACCCCAAAAGTTGTTGTGCAATTTATCATGAGTACGCTGATACCCCCATATGTGGGGATAAACCACTGTTTGGGCGCATGGCATAGCTCGGAAGGGAAGGAGCGCCGTTTGACTTTTCAATGCAAAATTGGCAGGAATTGAGATGGGACGCCATGTTGCGTTTGGAGAGCCACTGATGTGCCTAAACATTGAAACCCCCCCACAAGAGACACCATTTTGGAAACTAGACCGCTAATGAACTTATCCAGATGTGTTGTGAGAGCTTTGAACCCCCAAGTGTTTCACTAGAGTTTTTAACGCAGAGCCGTGAAAATGAAAAAAAGAATTTTTCCCACAAAAATTATTTTTAGCCCCCAGTTTTGTATTTTCCCAAGGGTAACAGGAGAAATTGGACCCTAAAAATTGTTGTCCAATTTTTCCTGAGTACGCTGATAACTAGTGTTGAGCATTCCAATACCGCAAGTATCGGGTATCGGCCGATACTTGCGGGTATCGGAATTCCGATACCGAGATCCGATACTTTTGTGGTATCGGGAATCGGTATCGGGATTAATATCAATGTGTAAAATAAAGAATTAAAATAAAAAATAGGGATATACTCACCTCTCCGGCGGCTCCTGGACTTTACCGCCGTAACCGGGAGCCGTTGTACCTAAGAATGCGCGCTTGCAGGGCCTTAGATGAGGTCACTGCGCTCTGATTGGTCCGTAGCGGTCGCGTGACCGCTACGCGACCAATCACAAAGCAGTGACGTCACCTAAGGTCTTTCAAGCGCTTGAAATACCTTAGAAGACGTCACTGCTTTGTGATTGGTCGCGTAGCGGTCACGCGACCGCTACGCGACCAATCAGAAGCTGCAGACGTCTTCTAAGGTATTTCAAGCGCTTGAAAGACCTTAGGTGACGTCACTGCTTTGTGATTGGTCGCGTAGCGGTCACGCGACCGCTACGGACCAATCAGAGCGCAGTGACCTCATCTAAGGCCCTTCAAGCGCGCATTCTTAGGTACAACGGCTCCCGGTTACGGCGGTAAAGTCCAGGCTGCGTCGGAGGGTGACTATATCCCTATTTTTTATTTTAATTCTTTATTTTACACATTGATATGGATCCCAGGGCCTGAAGGAGAGTTTCCTCTCCTTCAGACCCTGGGAACCATCAGGGATACCGTCCGATACTTGAGTCCCATTGACTTGTATTGGTATCGGGTATCGGTATCGGATTAGATCCGATACTTTGCCGGTATCGGCCGATACTTTCCGATACCGATACTTTCAAGTATCGGACGGTATCGCTCAACACTACTGATAACCCATATGTGGGGGGAGCCACCGTTTGGGCGCGTGGCAGAGCTTGGAAGGGAAGGAGCGCCATTTGGAATGCAGACTTAGATGGAATGGTCTGCAGGCGTCACATTGCGTTTGCAGAGCCCCTAATGTACCTAAATGGTAGAAACCCCCACAAATGACCCCATATTGTAAACTAGACCCCCCCAAGGAACTTATCTAGATGTGTTGTGAGAACTTTGAACCCTCAAGTGTTTCACTACTGTTTATAGCGCAGAGCCATGAAAATAAAAAATAATTTTTCTTCCACAAAAATGGTTTTTTAGCCCCCCAAATTTTTATTTTCCCAAGGGTAACAAGAGAAATTGGACCCCAAAAGTTTTTGTCCAATTTGTCCTGAGTACGCTGATACCCCATATGTTGGGGTAAACCCCTGTTTGGGCGCACGGGTGTTAGAGGTCAAGTTCCCGTTTCTGCACAGGGGGAATCTCGGGCCATCTCCGCTGCAGTCTCCCATTCTTCTCCTGCCGCAGTTGAGTCTGCTCAGCGGAGATGTTGGTCCCAGCGTCTTGCTCAGTCTGACTCTGTACAGAGAGTTGCTGCTGCTTTTCCTGCTTCTGCCATTGAAGTCAGTGCTGGGCAGCAGCGAGCAGACACTTCTGGGACTAAGTCCTGCTTTTCTCGCTCTGAGCATGCCCAGAGTAAGATCTCTCAGTGGAGATCGAGGGTCACATGATCAGACACTGCAGCTAAGGTCCTGTAGGTGCTCACGCTCTGTGGCAGCCTCTCATTGGTCCTTCTTGGTAGGTCCTGTACGTGCTGCAACTATTTAAGGCTCGCATGGCCGCACGGCCATGCACTAGTATTGCTTTCATTTATGTACTTTGCGCCAGTGTGGTCTTTTATGAGTGTGTTCAGGGACCCGGCTGAAATAAGCCCCTAGAATGCTGGCACCTCCAGCGAGGAGTTTCGTGTGCATGCAAGACCACTGACTGTTCTTGTTTAGACAGTTAGCCTGTGCCTCTGTGGTGTCTAACAGGGTGCAGTGCTTTGAGTTCACAGCTGCTCTGTGAAGTAACAGAGTTAGCTAACACTGCCATTTAGTTCCTCTATTTGCTAGCAGCAGGTTCTCCTGCATGGTGGACCCCGGGCTGCGAACGCATCTATCCTAATAAAATATATACATTCATTAGGTGCGTTCCGCTAGCCCTAACAATGGGAGAGCTCAGAAGGTAATGAGCACTGTTTTACTTTTTCAACTCAGAATTGACTGGAATTGAGATCAGACACCATGTCGCATTTGGAGAGCCCCTGATGTGCCTAAACAGTGGAAACCCCCAATTCTAACTGAAACCCTAACCCTAGCCCTAAGCCTAACCCTAGCCCTAAACCTAACCCTAGCCCTAACCCTAATCCTAACCCTAGCCCTAACCCTAACCCTAGCCCTAACCCTAGCCCTAACCCTAGCCCTAGCCCTAAACCTAATGGGAAAATGGAAATAAATACATTTTTTTTATTTTTTTATTTTTCCCTAACTAAGGGGGTGATGAAGGGTGGTTTGATTTATTATTTAAAGCTTTTTTAGCGGATTTTTATGATTGGTAGCCGTCACACACTAAAAGACGCTTTTCATTGCAAAAAATAGTTTTTGCGTCTCCACATTTTGAGAGCTATAATTTTTCTATATTTTGGTCCACAGAGTCATATAAGGTATTGTTTTTTGTGGGACGAGTTGCTGTTTTTATTGGTACCATTTTTGGGTACGTGACATTTTTTGATCGCTTTTTATTCCGATTTTTGTGAGGCAGAATGACCAAAAACCAGCTATTCATGAATTTCTTTTTTTTGGGGTGGGGGGCGTTTATACCATTCCACGTTTGGTAAAATTGATAAAGCAGTTTTATTCTTCGGGTCAGTACAATTACAGCGATACCTCACTTATATGTTTTTATGTTTTGGCGCTTTTATATGATAAAAACTATTTTATAGAAAAAATTATTATTTGCATCGCTTTATTCTGAGGACTATAACTTTTTTATTTTTTCGCTGATGATGTTGTATGGCAGCTCATTTTTTGCGGGACAAGATGACGTTTTCAGCAGTACCATGGTTGTTTATATCTGTCTTTCTGATCGCGTGTTATTCCACTATTTATTGGGCGGTATGATAATAAAGCGTTGTTTTTTGCCTCGTTTATTTTTTTTTTTTTACCGCGTTCACTGAAGGGGTTAACTAGCAGGACAGTTTTATAGGTGGGGTCATTACAGACACGGCGATACTAAATATGTGTACTTTTGTTGTTTTTTTTTATTATTTAGATAAAGAAATGTATTTATGGGAACAAAATATATATATTTTCTTTATTTAGGAATTTTTTTTTTTTTTACACATGTGAATATTTTTTTTTCTTTATAACATTGGGGGCATCATGTTATAGTGTAAGATTGCTGATCTGACACTTTGCAGAGCACTGTCTCAGATCAGCAATCTGACATGCAGGGCTGCAGGCTTACCAGCCCTTGCTCTGAGCAGGCTCTGGTAAGCCACTTCCCTGCAGGACCCGGATGTAGCCCCGCAGCCATTTTGGATCCGGGGCCTGCAGGGAGGAGACTCTCGGTACAAGTTGAGCACATGGCCTTGTACCGAGGGTCTCAGGGAAGCCCGCAGGGAGCCCCCTCCCTGCGTGATGCTTCCCTATACCGCCGGAACACTGCGATCATCTTTGATCGCAGTGTGCCGGGGATTAATGTGCCCGAGGCGGTCCATGACCGCTCCTGGCACATAGTGCCGGATGTCAGCTGCAATAGTCAGCTGACATCCGGTTGCGATCGGCCGCGCTCCCCCTGTGAGTGCGGCCGATCCCTATGATGTACTATCCCGTCCCTGGAAATTAAGTCCCAGGTAACCTTGACGGGATAGTACGTCCAATGGGATTAAGGGGTTAATATTGTATTTTCATAATATTTCAAAAAGTGATAATAATAAGGAAAATAATAATGTAGAACAGAGAATACAATTATATCAGGTTCTAAAGGCAATTTCAACTTTAGATGGTGCAAATATCTGTGATTTCATTATACTAAATGAAATTAATTGGATTTTTTGCAAATATATGGTTGGTATTCATTTGTAAATAATAGAAAGGGCTTAATTAAAGATGAAAAGGAAATTTGTTTGCAAGGTTTGAAAGGATGACAAACTGAAATCTGCAATTATCTCTGATATTCGTTTGAATCAGACAAAATGTAACTTTAGATCCGCAGAAAACTGGCTAATCGCTTCTTGGAGATGAAACTGAATATGAAATGAGTTATAATGTTATTGTAATTAACTGCAAAGTGAAAAGATTCAGATTCTGACTCAAAAAGATTAAAATATAGAAAAAGGTTGATTCTTTTTAGACACAAAACTTATTCCCTCACCATTTTTTAACATGAGCTTAAGGGAACGTAACAATGAAACCTTGTACTGAATTTCATAAAGAAAAGATTCATTATGTTAAATCCAAAAGAACATGCAAATTGCTCTGCAATGTTCCTTTCCTGTCTGGGGTGTTAATTTAAAGAACCAAATAACATGCACGGAAACAGATTAGAATAAGGCCATGTACTGTAGGTCATGCAGAGACAGGAAAACAGTAATGTGTAGAATCGAATTAACAACAATAATGAGGAAGAAAGCTGCGCTCCAAGGAATTTTCAATAGAAGTTGTTCGATTTGTTCTCCTCCATGTCACAAAAAAAGATACGTTTTAGCTCTTCCATTATAAAGCGTAACATATGGAATAAAACATATGGATGAAGGCTACGTCAGGTATGCAGCTTGTAGCTTGGGAAGCAGAAGGTGAAATAGCGGAGAACACAAACAGCTGCGCCGCACCAGAGGAGCCCCGGCCGGTGGCGTCCATGGATACAGCTGAAAAAATGGCCACCAGCACCTGCTCACGTGTGACGTCTCAGCGCTACGGAGTAGCGTTAGGAACAAAAAGGGTAACCAACGCATTTCGAAGGGATGCACCCTTCTACATCAGGGTTAAAGCCCTACATTAGATCTTCCTTTATATACGTTCCCTGGCTGTAATTGTGTATCCGCCTATACACCACTACGTCCTGCCCTAACTTCATTTGACTATATATGCATGTGTTTAAGTGCAGATGGCTATACTGCTACATTGTGCCGGGCTCCTCTGGTGCGGCACAGCTGTTTGTGTTCTCCGCTATTTCACCTTCTGCTTCCCAAGCTACAAGCTGCATAGCCGAACGCAGCTGTCGGTAATCCATAATTTAGTCATGGACACACCATTAGTGATGAGCGAACACTAAAATGTTCGGGTGCTCGTTGTTCGAGTCGAACATCTCCCGATGTTCGAGTGTTCGTTTCGAATAACGAACCCCATTGTAGTCAACATTTTTCAGCGGGACCAAAGCTCTGCACAGGGAAGGTCGCCTAAAAACCTGGGAAGCTCAGAAAATGATGGAAACAACACTGGAATGGACAGGAAACAGCAGGGGCAGCATGCATAGTTGCCTCTGAGGCTGCCCAAATGCACCATTACGCCAAATTATGGCCAACAGCTTTGTGGTGACAGAGTGACCCACTTTGATGAGGTAGCAGGTGAAACACACCGAAATTGAGCCTGACACAGCATGGCAGCTATGGGCACGGCATGCGGAGGCAGCATCAGGCCGGAGAGCGGCACAGTGACGGACCCTTGAGGAGGCGGCAGCAGCATCATTCCTTACACATTGAGGCCACAGAGTGGCACAATTACATAGTTTGGAGGTAGCGAAGACCCAGCATGTGGAGGCGTCATGAATAACCAAACACATGACAGAAAACAGCATAGCAAAAGATGAACCAATCTATGCTAAAGGTATCCTACGGAAAATAGGGACCAATAATTGGGGATAGTCGCTACCTGAGGAAGGTCTTTTCACCGAAACGTGCGTCGGGGAGGGCGCACGGACCCCGGATACACTCTACCCATCTGCCCTTTGAGGTAATATACATTTATTATACCTTGGCATTCTGGTCTGCTGTTCATTATATAGCTGTTGGATTTTCAGCAGTGTCTCATCAGGGCATTTAATATGACGCACTATGCAGTACTTTACTAATAGTAATTTTGTTCTTTTGATGGGTACATGGTTTTATCCCGGCTCCGTGCCCCCTTAGTATGCTCCTGCGGTGGTGTCTGTGCACACCCTGCGGCACTGTGCCTCACCTGTTTCCTATATGTTATGTTCTCAGTACTATTATGTATTAATAAAGTTGATATATTTTTTACATTGGGATTTTTTGGTCGTTCTTTTGGGCCCTCGTGACCCATAGCTCTCTCTACAAATGTGGAGGCGTCAGCACGGAGAGTGGCACGGTGACGGACCCTTGAGGAGGCGGCATCAGCATCATTCCTTAATCCTTACACATTGAGGCCACAGAGTGGCACAATTACATAGTTTGGAGGTAGCGAAGACCCAGCATGTGGAGGCATCAGCACGGAGAGTGGCACGGTGACGGACCCTTGAGGAGGCGGCAGCAGCATCATTCCTTTCACATTGAGGCCACAGAGTGGCACATTTACATAGTTTGGAGGTAGCGAAGACCCAGCATGTGGAGGCGTCAGCACGGAGAGTGGCACGGTGACGGACCCTTGAGGAGGCGGCAGCAGCATCATTCCTTACACATTGAGGCCACAGAGTGGCACAATTACATAGTTTGGAGGTAGCGAAGACCCAGCATGTGGAGGCGTCAGCAGCGTCAGCACGGAGAGTGGCACGGTGACATGACAGACTTCAGTTTGAGCTGCTTTAACACGGTGGCGAGTGGAAATCTGTAGAAATCCATGCTTTATTCATCTTGATAAGCGTCAGCCTGTCAGCGCTGTCAGTTGACAGGCGTGTACGCTTATCGGTGATGATGCCACCAGCTGCACTGAAGACCCGCTCTGACAACACGCTAGCGGCAGGGCAAGCCAGCACCTCCAAGGCGTACAGTGCCAGTTCTGGCCACGTGTCCAGCTTTGAAACCCAGTAGTTGTATGGAGCAGAGTGATCATGCAGGACATTGGTATGGTCACCTAGGTAGTCCTTCACCATCTTTCTGTAAATCTCGCCTCTACTCTGTCTAGACTGTGGATTGGTGGCATACTCTTGCATGGGTGACATAAAACTGGCAAAGGCCTTGGAGATTGATCCTCTGCCAGCGCTTGACAAGCTGCCTGCTCCCCTCCTCTCCCTCGCTTGTTGGCCCTCAGAACCACGTCCTCTGCCGCTAGCGGTGTCAGATGGGAAGGCTATTTTCAGCTTGTGCACCAGGGCCAGTTGGTATTGATGCAGTCTCATACTCCTTTCCTCTATAGGAATTAGAGTGGAAAAGTTGTGCTTGTACCGGGGGTCCAAGAGGGTGAACACCCAGTAATCGCTGGTGGAAAATATTTTTCTCACGCGAGGGTCACGGGAAAGGCAGCCTAACATGAAGTCAGCCATGTGCGCCAGAGTCCCAACACGTAAGAATTCCCCCTCCGCAACAGGCCGACTCTCCATTTCCTCCTCCTCCTCCTCCTCCAACTCCTCCTCCTCAGCCCAAACACGCTGAACTGAGAAGAGGGAATGGGTACCGTCTTCAGTCTCGCCCACAGTCTCCTCCTCTTCATCCTCATCTTCCTCCTCCCCCTCCTCAGTTACACTCTGAGAAACAGACTGGCTGGTGTTCTGGCTCTCAGTCAAC